>NW_027362802.1:10600000-11168842 GCF_046119375.1 Phyllobates terribilis
TGATGCTAACCCTAGTTGTCGTGACGCTAACCCTAGTTGTCCTGACGCTAACCCGAGTTGTCCTGACGCTAACCCTAGTTGTCCTGACGCTAACCCTAGTTGTCCTGACGCTAACCCTAGTTGTCGTGACGCTAACCCTAGTTGTCCTGACGCTAACCATAGTTGTCCTGACGCTAACCCTAGTTGTCCTGACGCTAACCCTAGTTGTTCTGACGCTAACCCTAGTTGTCGTGACGCTAACCCTAGGTGTCCTGACGCTAACCCTAGTTGTCGTGACGCTAACCCTAGTTGTCCTGACGCTAACCCTAGTTGTCCTGACGCTAACCCTAGTTGTCCTGACGCTAACCCTAGTTGTCCTGACGCTAACCCTAGTTGTCGTGACGCTAACCCTAGTTGTCCTGACGCTAACCCTAGTTGTCCTGACGCTAACCCTAGTTGTCGTGACGCTAACCCTAGTTGTCCTGACGCTAACCCGAGTTGTCCTGACGCTAACCCTAGTTGTCCTGACGCTAACCCTAGTTGTCGTGACGCTAACCCTAGTTGTCGTGACGCTAACCCTAGTTGTCCTGATGCTAACCCTAGTTGTTCTGACACTAAGCCTAGTTGTCCTGACGCTAACCCTAGTTGTCCTGACGCTAAACCTAGTTGTCGTGACGCTAACCCTAGTTGTCCTGACGCTATCCCTAGTTGTCCTGACGCTAACCCTAGTTGTCCTGACGCTAACCCTAGTTGTCGTGACGCTAACCCTAGTTGTCCTGACGCTAACCCTAGTTGTCCTGACGCTAACCCTAGTTGTCCTGACGCTAACCCTAGTTGTCCTGACGCTAACCCTATTTGTCCTGATGCTAACCCTAGTTGTCGTGACGCTAACCCTAGATGTCCTGACGCTAATCCTAGTTGTCGTGACGCTAACCCTAGTTGTCCTGACGCTAACCCTAGTTGTCCTGATGCTAACCCTAGTTGTCCTGACGCTAACCCTAGTTGTCCTGATGCTAACCCTAGTTGTCCTGACTCTAACCCTAGTTATCCTGACGCTAACCCTAGTTGTCCCAACGCTAACCCTAGTTGTCCTGATGCTAACCCTAGTTGTCCTGACGCTAACCCTAGTTGTCGTGACGCTAACCCTAGTTGTCCTGACGCTAACCCTAGTTGTCGTGACGCTAAACCTAGTTGTCCTGACGCTAACCCTAGTTGTCCTGACGCTAACCCTAGTTGTCCTGACGCTAACCCTAGTTGTCGTGACGCTAACCCTAGTTGTCCTGACGCTAACCCTAGTTGTCGTGACGCTAACCCTAGTTGTCCTGACGCTAACCCTAGTTGTCCTGACGCTAACCCTAGTTGTCCTGACGCTAACCCTAGTTGTCGTGACGCTAACCCTAGTTGTCCTGATGCTAACCCTAGTTGTCCTGACGCTAACCCTAGTTGTCCTGACGCTAACCCTAGTTGTCGTGACGCTAACCCTAGTTGTCCTGACACTAACCCTAGTTGTCCTGACGCTAACCCTAGTTGTCCTGACGCTAACCCTAGTTGTCCTGACCCTAAACCTAGTTGTCGTGACGCTAACCCTAGTTGTCCTGACGCTAACCCTAGTTGTCCTGACGCTAACCCTAGTTGTCGTGACGCTAACCCTAGTTGTCCTGACGCTAACCCTAGTTGTCCTGACGCTAACCCTAGTTGTCCTGACGCTAACCCTAGTTGTCCTGACGCTAACCCTAGTTGTCCTGATGCTAACCCTAGTTGTCGTGACGCTAACCCTAGATGTCCTGACGCTAATCCTAGTTGTCGTGACGCTAACCCTAGTTGTCGTGACGCTAACCCTAGTTGTCCTGACGCTAACCCTAGTTGTCCTGACGCTAACCCTAGTTGTCCTGACGCTAACCCTAGTTGTCGTGACTCTAACCCTAGTTGTCCTGACGCTAACCCTAGTTGTCCTGACGCTAACCCTAGTTGTCCTGTCGCTAACCCTAGTTGTCGTGACCCTAACCCTAGTTGTCGTGACGCTAACCCTAGTTGTCGTGACGCTAACCCTAGTTGTCCTGATGCTAACCCTAGTTGTCGTGACGCTAACCCTAGTGGTCGTGACGCTAACCCTAGTTGTCCTGACGCTAACCCTAGTTGTCCTGACGCTAACCCGAGTTGTCCTGACGCTAACCCTAGTTGTCGTGACGCTAACCCTAGTTGTCCTGACGCTAACCCTAGTTGTCCTGACGCTAACCCTAGTTGTTGTGACGCTAACCCTAGTTGTCCTGACGCTAACCCTAGTTGTTGTGAGGCTAACCCTATTTGTCCTGACGCTAACCCTAGTTGTCCTGACGCTAACCCTAGTTGTCCCGACGCTAACCCTAGTTGTCCTGACGCTAACCCTAGTTGTCCTGACGCTAACCCTAGTTGTCCTGACGCTATCCCTAGTTGTCCTGACGCTATCCCTAGTTGTCCTGACGCTAACCCTAGTTGTCCTGGCGCTAACCCTAGTTGTCCTGACGCTAACCCTAGTTGTCCTGACGCTAACCCTAGTTGTCCTGACGCTAACCCTAGTTGTCTTGACGCTAACCCTAGTTGTCCTGATGCTAACCCGAGTTGTCCTGACGCTAACCCGAGTTGTCCTGATGCTAACCCGAGTTGTCCTTACGCTAACCCTAGTTGTCCTGACGCTAACCCTAGTTGTCCTGACGCTAACCCGATTTGTCCTGACGCTAACCCGAGTTGTCCTGACGCTAACCCTAGTTGTCCTGACGCTAACCCGAGTTGTCCTGACGCTAACCCGAGTTGTCCTGACGCTAACCCGAGTTGTCCTGATGCTAACCCTAGTTGTCCTGACGCTAACCCTACTTGTCCTGACGCTTACCCTAGTTGTCCTGACGCTAACCCTAGTTGTCGTGATGCTAACCCTAGTTGTCCTGACGCTAACCCTAGTTGTCGTGACGCTAACCCTAGTTGTCGTGACGCTAACCCTAGTTGTCCTGACGCTAACCCTAGTTGTCCTGACGTTAACCCTAGTTGTCCTGACGCTAACCCTAGTTGTCCTGACGCTAACCCTAGTTGTCCTGACGCTAACCCTAGTTGTCATGACGCTAACCCTAGTTGTCCTGACGCTAACCCTAGTTGTCCTGACGCTAACCCTAGTTGTCCTGATGCTAACCCTAGTTGTCGTGACGCTAACCCTAGTTGTCCTGACCCTAACCCTAGTTGTCCTGACGCTAACCCTAGTTGTCCTGACGCTAACCCTAGTTGTCCTGACGCTAACCCTAGTTGTCCTGACTCTAACCCTAGTTGTCCTGACGGTAACCCTAGTTGTCCTGACGCTAACCCTAGTTGTCCTGACGCTAACCCTAGTTGTCGTGACGCTAACCCTAGTTGTCCTGACGCTAACCCTAGTTGTCCTGACGCTAAAGCTAGTTGTCCTGACGCTAACCCTAGTTGTCGTGACGCTAACCCTAGTTGTCCTGACGATAACGATAGTTGTCGTGACGCTAACCCTAGTTGTCCTGACGCTAACCCTAGTTGTCCTGACGCTAACCCTAGTTGTCCTGACGCTAACCCTAGTTGTCGTGACGCTAACCCTAGTTGTCCTGACGCTAACCCTAGTTGTCATGACGCTAACCCTAGTTGTCCTGACGCTAACCCTAGTTGTCCTGAAGCTAACCCTAGTTGTCCTGACGCTAACCCTAGTTGTCCTGACGCTAACCCTAGTTGTCCTGACGCTAACCCTAGTTGTCGTGACGCTAACCCTAGTTGTCCTGACGCTAACCCTAGTTGTCCTGACGCTAACCCTAGTTGTCGTGATGCTAACCCTAGTTGTCCTGACGCTAACCCTAGTTGTCGTGACGCTAACCCTAGTTGTCCTGACGCTAACCCTAGTTGTCCTGACGCTAACCCTAGTTGTCCTGACACTAAGCCTAGTTGTCATGACGCTAACCCTAGTTGTCCTGACGCTAAACCTAGTTGTCGTGACGCTAACCCTAGTTGTCCTGACGCTAACCCTAGTTGTCCTGACGCTAACCCTAGTTGTCCTGACGCTAAACCTAGTTGTCGTGACGCTAACCCTAGTTGTCCTGACGCTAACCCTAGTTGTCCTGACGCTAACCCTAGTTGTCCTGACGCTAACCCTAGTTGTCCTGACGCTAACCCTAGTTGTCGTGAGGCTAACCCTAGTTGTCCTGACGCTAACCCTAGTTGTCGTGACGCTAACCCTAGTTGTCGTGACGCTAACCCTAGTTGTCCTGACGCTAACCCTAGTTGTCCCGACGCTAACCCTAGATGTCCTGACGCTAACCCTAGTTGTCGTGACGCTAACCCTAGTTGTCCTGACGCTAACCCTAGTTGTCCTGACGCTAACCCTAGTTGTCCTGACGCTAACCCTAGTTGTCGTGACGCTAACCCTAGTTGTCCTGACGCTAACCCTAGTTGTCCTGACGCTATCCCTAGTTGTCCTGACGCTAACCCTAGTTGTCCTGACGCTAACCCTAGTTGTCCTTACGCTAGCCCTAGTTGTCCTGACGCTAACCCTAGTTATCGTGACGCTAATCCTAGTTGTCCTGACGCTAACCCTAGTTGTCCTGACGCTAACCCTAGTTGTCGTGACGCTAACCCTAGTTGTCGTGACGCTAACCCTAGTTGTCCTGACGCTAACCCTAGTTGTCGTGACGCTAACCCTAGTTGTCGAGACGCTAACCCTAGTTGTCCTGACGCTAACCCTAGTTGTCGTGACGCTAACCCTAGTTGTCCTGACGCAAACCCTAGTTGTCGTGACGCTAACCCTAGTTGTCCTGACGCTAACCCTAGTTGTCGTGACGCTAACCCTAGTTGTCCTGACACTAACCCTAGTTGTCCTGACGCTAACCCTAGTTGTTCTGACGCTAACCCTAGTTGTTCTGACGCTAACCCTAGTTGTTGTGACGCTAACCCTAGTTGTCCTAACGCTAACCCTAGTTGTCCTGACGCTAACCCTAGTTGTCCTGACGCTAACCCTAGTTGTCCTGACGCTAAACCTAGTTGTCCTGACGCTAACCCTAGTTGTCCTGACTCTAACCCTAGTTGTCCTGACCCTAACCTTAGTTGTCCTGACGCTAACCCTAGTTGTCCTGACGCTATCCCTAGTTGTCCTGACGCTAACCCTAGTTGTCCTGACGCTAACCCTAGTTGTCCTGACGCTAACCCTAGTTGTCGTGACGCTAACCCTAGTTGTCCTGACGCTAACCCTAGTTGTTCTGACGCTAACCCTAGTTGTTGTGACGCTAACCCTAGTTGTCCTGACGCTAACCCTAGTTGTGACGCTAACCCTAGTTGTCCTGACGCTAACCCTAGTTGTCCTGACGCTAACCCTAGTTGTCGTGACGCTAACCCTAGTTGTCCTAACGCTAACCCTAGTTGTCCTGACGCTAACCCTACTTGTCCTGACGCTAACCCTAGTTGTCCTGACGCTAACCCTAGTTGTCCTGACGCTAACCCTAGTTGTCCTGACGCTAATCCTAGTTGTCCTTACGCTAACCCTAGTTGTCCTGACGCTAACCCTAGTTGTCCTGACGCTAACCCTAGTTGTCCTGACGCTAACCCGAGTTGTCCTGACGCTAACCCTAGTTGTCCTGACGCTAACCCTAGTTGTCGTGACGCTAACCCTAGTTGTCCTGACGCTAACCCTAGTTGTCCTGACGCTAACCCTAGTTGTCGTGACGCTAACCCTAGTTGTCCTGACGCTAACCCTAGTTGTCCTGACGCTAACCCTAGTTGTCCTGACGCTAACCCTAGTTGTCCTGACTCTAACCCTAGTTGTCCTGACGGTAACCCTAGTTGTCCTGACGCTAACCCTAGTTGTCCTGACGCTAACCCTAGTTGTCGTGACGCTAACCCTAGTTGTCGTGACGCTAACCCTAGTTGTCGTGACGCTAACCCGAGTTGTCCTGACGCTAACCCTAGTTGTCCTGAAGCTAACCCTAGTTGTCGTGATGCTAACCCTAGTTGTCCTGACGCTAACCCTAGTTGTCCTGATGCTAACCCTAGTTGTCGTGACGCTAACCCTAGTTGTCCTGACGCTAACCCGAGTTGTCCTGACGCTAACCCTAGTTGTCCTGACGCTAACCCTAGTTGTCCTGACGCTAACCCTAGTTGTCGTGACGCTAACCCTAGTTGTCCTGACGCTAACCATAGTTGTCCTGACGCTAACCCTAGTTGTCCTGACGCTAACCCTAGTTGTCCTGACGCTAACCCTAGTTGTTCTGACGCTAACCCTAGTTGTCGTGACGCTAACCCTAGGTGTCCTGACGCTAACCCTAGTTGTCGTGACGCTAACCCTAGTTGTCCTGACGCTAACCCTAGTTGTCCTGACGCTAACCCTAGTTGTCCTGACGCTAACCCTAGTTGTCCTGACGCTAACCCTAGTTGTCGTGACGCTAACCCTAGTTGTCCTGACGCTAACCCTAGTTGTCCTGACGCTAACCCTAGTTGTCCTGACTCTAACCCTAGTTGTCCTGACGGTAACCCTAGTTGTCCTGACGCTAACCCTAGTTGTCCTGACGCTAACCCTAGTTGTCCTGACGCTAACCCTAGTTGTCCTGACGCTAACCCTAGTTGTCGTGACGCTAACCCAGTTGTCCTGACGCTAACCCTAGTTGTCCTGACTCTAACCCTAGTTGTCCTGACGGTAACCCTAGTTGTCCTGACGCTAACCCTAGTTGTCCTGACGCTAACCCTAGTTGTCGTGACGCTAACCCTAGTTGTCGTGACGCTAACCCTAGTTGTCCTGACGCTAACCCTAGTTGTCCTGACGCTAACCCTAGTTGTCCTGACGCTAACCCTACTTGTCTTGACGCTAACCCTACTTGTCCTGACGCTAACCCTAGTTGTCCTGACGCTAACCCTAGTTGTCCTGACGCTAACCCTAGTTGTCCTGACGCTAACCCTATTTGTCGTGACGCTAACCCTAGTTGTCCTGACGCTAACCCTAGTTGTCGTGACGCTAACCCTAGTTGTCGTGATGCTAACCCTAGTCGTCCTGACGCTAACTCTAGTTGTCCTGACCCTAACCCTAGTTGTCCTGACGCTAACCCTAGTTGTCCTGACTCTATCCCTAGTTGTCCTGACGCTAACCCTAGTTGTCCTGACGCTAACCCTAGTTGTCCTGACGCTAACCCTAGTTGTCGTGACGCTAACCCTAGTTGTCCTGACGCTAACCCTAGTTGTCCTGACGCTAACCCTAGTTGTCCTGACCCTAACCCTAGTTGTCGTGACGCTAACCCTAGTTGTCCTAACGCTAACCCTAGTTGTCCTGACGCTAACCCTAGTTGTCCTGACGCTAACCCTACTTGTCCTGACGCTAACCCTAGTTGTCCTGACGCTAACCCTAGTTGTCCTGACGCTAACCCTAGTTGTCCTGACTCTAACCCTAGTTGTCCTGACCCTAACCCTAGTTGTCCTGACGCTAACCCTAGTTGTCCTGACGCTATCCCTAGTTGGCCTGACGCTAACCCTAGTTGTCCTGACGCTAACCCTAGTTGTCCTGACGCTAACCCTAGTTGTCGTGACGCTAACCCTAGTTGTCCTGACGCTAACCCTAGTTGTTCTGACGCTAACCCTAGTTGTTGTGACGCTAACCCTAGTTGTCCTGACGCTAACCCTAGTTGTGACGCTAACCCTAGTTGTCCTGACGCTAACCCTAGTTGTCCTGACGCTAACCCTAGTTGTCCTGACGCTAACCCTAGTTGTCCTGACGCTAACCCTAGTTGTCCTGACGCTAACCCTAGTTGTCCTGACTCTAACCCTAGTTGTCCTGACGCTAACCCTAGTTGTCCTGACGCTAACCCTAGTTGTTCTGACGCGAACCCTAGTTGTCCTGGCACTAACCCTAGTTGTCCTGGCGCTAACCCTAGTTGTCCTGGCGCTAACCCTAATTGTCCTGGCGCTAACCCTAGTTGTCCTGGCGCTAACCCTAGTTGTCCTGGCGCTAACCCTAGTTGTCCTGGCGCTAACCCTAATTGTCCTGGCGCTAACCCTAGTTGTCCTGGAGCTAACCCTAGTTGTCCTGGCGCTAACCCTAGTTGTAATGGCGCTAACCCTAGTTGTCCTGACGCTAACCCTAGTTGTCGTGACGCTAACCCTAGTTGTCGTGACGCTAACCCTAGTTGTCCTGACGCTAACCCTAGTTGCCCTGACGCTAACCCTAGTTGTCGTGACGCTAACCCTAGGTGTCCTGACGCTAACCCTAGTTGTCGTGACGCGAACCCTAGTTGTCCTGACGCTAACCCTAGTTGTCCTGACGCTAACCCTAGTTGTCGTGACGCTAACCCTAGTTGTCCAGACGCTAACCCTAGTTGTCCTGACGCTAACCCTAGTTGTCCTGACGCTAACCCTAGTTGTCCTGATGCTAACCCTAGTTGTCGTGACGCTAACCCTAGTTGTCCTGACGCTAACCCTAGTTGTCCTGACGCTAACACGAGTTGTCCTGACGCTAACCCTAGTTGTCATGACGCTAACCCTAGTTGTCATGACGCTAACCCTAGTTGTCCTGACGCTAACCCTAGTTGTCCTGACGCTAACCCTAGTTGTCCTGACGGTAACCCTAGTTGTCCTGACGCTAACCCTAGTTGTCGTGACGCTAACCCTAGTTGTCGTGACGCTAACCCTAGTTGTCCTGACGCTAACCCTAGTTGTCTTGACGCTAACCCTAGTTGTCGTGACGCTAACCCTAGTTGTCCTGACGCTAACCCTAGTTGTCCTGACGCTAACAGTAGTTGTCCTGACGCTAACCCTAGTTGTCGTGACGCTAACCCTAGTTGTCCTGACGCTAACCCTAGTTGTCCTGACGCTAACCCTAGTTGTGCTGACGCTAACCCTAGTTGTCCTGACGCTAACCCTAGTTGTCCTGACGCTAACCCTAGTTGTCGTGACGCTAACCCTAGTTGTCGTGACGCTAACCCTAGTTGTCGTGACGCTAACCCGAGTTGTCCTGACGCTAACCCTAGTTGTCGTGACGCTAACCCTAGTTGTCCTGACGCTAACCCTAGTTGTCGTGACGCTAACCCTAGTTGTCCTGACGCTAACCTTAGTTGTTCTGACGCTAACCCTAGTTGTTGTGACGCTAACCCTAGTTGTCCTGACGCTAACCCTAGTTGTGACGCTAACCCTAGTTGTCCTGACGCTAACCCTAGTTGTCCTGACGCTAACCCTAGTTGTCGTGACGCTAACCCTAGTTGTCCTGACGCTAACCCTAGTAGTCCTGATGCTAACCCTAGTTGTCCTGACGCTAACCGTACTTGTCCTGACGCTAACCCTAGTTGTCCTGACGCTAACCCTAGTTGTCCTGACGCTAACCCTAGTTGTCCTGACGCTAACCCTAGTTGTCCTGACGCTAACCCTAGTTGTCCTGACGCTAACCCTAGTTGTCGTAACGCTAACCCTAGTTGTCCTGACGCTAACCCTAGTTGTCGTGACGCTAACCCTAGTTGTCGTGACTCTAACCCTAGTTGTCCTGACGCTAACCCTAGTTCTCCTGACGCTAACCCGAGTTGTCCTGACGCTAACCCTAGTTGTCGTGACGCTAACCCTAGTTGTCCTGACGCTAACCCTAGTTGTCCTGACGCTAACCCTAGTTGTCCTGATGCTAACCCTAGTTGTCCCGACGCTAACCCTAGTTGTCCTGACGCTAACCCAAGTTGTCCTGACGCTAACCCTAGTTGTCCTGACGCTAACCCTAGTTGTGCTGACGCTAACCCTAGTTGTCCTGACGCTAACCCTAGTTGTCCTGACGCTAACCCTAGTTGTCGTGACGCTAACCCTAGTTGTCGTGACGCTAACCCTAGTTGTCGTGACGCTAACCCGAGTTGTCCTGACGCTAACCCTAGTTGTCGTGACGCTAACCCTAGTTGTCCTGACGCTAACCCTAGTTGTCGTGACGCTAACCCTAGTTGTCCTGACGCTAACCTTAGTTGTTCTGACGCTAACCCTAGTTGTTGTGACGCTAACCCTAGTTGTCCTGACGCTAACCCTAGTTGTGACGCTAACCCTAGTTGTCCTGACGCTAACCCTAGTTGTCCTGACGCTAACCCTAGTTGTCGTGACGCTAACCCTAGTTGTCCTGACGCTAACCCTAGTAGTCCTGATGCTAACCCTAGTTGTCCTGACGCTAACCGTACTTGTCCTGACGCTAACCCTAGTTGTCCTGACGCTAACCCTAGTTGTCCTGACGCTAACCCTAGTTGTCCTGACGCTAACCCTAGTTGTCCTGACGCTAACCCTAGTTGTCCTGACGCTAACCCTAGTTGTCGTAACGCTAACCCTAGTTGTCCTGACGCTAACCCTAGTTGTCGTGACGCTAACCCTAGTTGTCGTGACGCTAACCCTAGTTGTCCTGACGCTAACCCTAGTAGTCCTGATGCTAACCCTAGTTGTCCTGACGCTAACCGTACTTGTCCTGACGCTAACCCTAGTTGTCCTGACGCTAACCCTAGTTGTCCTGACGCTAACCCTAGTTGTCCTGACGCTAACCCTAGTTGTCCTGACGCTAACCCTAGTTGTCCTGACGCTAACCCTAGTTGTCGTAACGCTAACCCTAGTTGTCCTGACGCTAACCCTAGTTGTCGTGACGCTAACCCTAGTTGTCGTGACTCTAACCCTAGTTGTCCTGACGCTAACCCTAGTTCTCCTGACGCTAACCCGAGTTGTCCTGACGCTAACCCTAGTTGTCGTGACGCTAACCCTAGTTGTCCTGACGCTAACCCTAGTTGTCCTGACGCTAACCCTAGTTGTCCTGATGCTAACCCTAGTTGTCCCGACGCTAACCCTAGTTGTCCTGACGCTAACCCTAGTTGTCCTGACGCTAACCCTAGTTGTCCTGACGCTAACCCTAGTTGTCCTGACGCTATCCCTAGTTGTCCTGACGCTAACCCTAGTTGTCCTGACGCTAACCCTAGTTGTCCTGACGCTAACCCTAGTTGTCGTAACGCTAACCCTAGTTGTCCTGACGCTAACCCTAGTTGTCGTGACGCTAACCCTAGTTGTCGTGACTCTAACCCTAGTTGTCCTGACGCTAACCCTAGTTCTCCTGACGCTAACCCGAGTTGTCCTGACGCTAACCCTAGTTGTCGTGACGCTAACCCTAGTTGTCGTGACGCTAACCCTAGTTGTCCTGACGCTAACCCTAGTTGTCCTGACGCTAACCCTAGTTGTCCTGATGCTAACCCTAGTTGTCGTGACGCTAACCCTAGTTGTCCTGACGCTAACCCTAGTTGTGACGCTAACCCTAGTTGTCCTGACGCTAACCCTAGTTGTCCTGACGCTAACCCTAGTTGTCGTGACGCTAACCCTAGTTGTCCTGACGCTAACCCTAGTAGTCCTGATGCTAACCCTAGTTGTCCTGACGCTAACCGTACTTGTCCTGACGCTAACCCTAGTTGTCCTGACGCTAACCCTAGTTGTCCTGACGCTAACCCTAGTTGTCCTGACGCTAACCCTAGTTGTCCTGACGCTAACCCTAGTTGTCCTGACGCTAACCCTAGTTGTCGTAACGCTAACCCTAGTTGTCCTGACGCTAACCCTAGTTGTCGTGACGCTAACCCTAGTTGTCGTGACGCTAACCCTAGTTGTCCTGACGCTAACCCTAGTAGTCCTGATGCTAACCCTAGTTGTCCTGACGCTAACCGTACTTGTCCTGACGCTAACCCTAGTTGTCCTGACGCTAACCCTAGTTGTCCTGACGCTAACCCTAGTTGTCCTGACGCTAACCCTAGTTGTCCTGACGCTAACCCTAGTTGTCCTGACGCTAACCCTAGTTGTCGTAACGCTAACCCTAGTTGTCCTGACGCTAACCCTAGTTGTCGTGACGCTAACCCTAGTTGTCGTGACTCTAACCCTAGTTGTCCTGACGCTAACCCTAGTTCTCCTGACGCTAACCCGAGTTGTCCTGACGCTAACCCTAGTTGTCGTGACGCTAACCCTAGTTGTCCTGACGCTAACCCTAGTTGTCCTGACGCTAACCCTAGTTGTCCTGATGCTAACCCTAGTTGTCCCGACGCTAACCCTAGTTGTCCTGACGCTAACCCTAGTTGTCCTGACGCTAACCCTAGTTGTCCTGACGCTAACCCTAGTTGTCCTGACGCTATCCCTAGTTGTCCTGACGCTAACCCTAGTTGTCCTGACGCTAACCCTAGTTGTCCTGACGCTAACCCTAGTTGTCGTAACGCTAACCCTAGTTGTCCTGACGCTAACCCTAGTTGTCGTGACGCTAACCCTAGTTGTCGTGACTCTAACCCTAGTTGTCCTGACGCTAACCCTAGTTCTCCTGACGCTAACCCGAGTTGTCCTGACGCTAACCCTAGTTGTCGTGACGCTAACCCTAGTTGTCGTGACGCTAACCCTAGTTGTCCTGACGCTAACCCTAGTTGTCCTGACGCTAACCCTAGTTGTCCTGATGCTAACCCTAGTTGTCCCGACGCTAACCCTAGTTGTCCTGACGCTAACCCTAGTTGTCCTGACGCTAACCCTAGTTGTCCTGACGCTAACCCTAGTTGTCCTGACGCTATCCCTAGTTGTCCTGACGCTAACCCTAGTTGTCCTGACGCTAACCCTAGTTGTCCTGACGCTAACCCTAGTTGTCCTGACGCTAACCCTAGTTGTCCTGATGCTAACCCTAGTTGTCCTGACGCTAACCCTAGTTGTCGTGACGCTAACCCTAGTTGTCGTGAAGCTAACCCTAGTTGTCCTGACGCTAACCCTAGTTGCCCTGACGCTAACCCTAGTTGTCCTGACGCTAACCCTAGTTGTCCTAACGCTAACCCTAGTTGTCCTGACGCTAACCCTAGTTGTCCTGACGCTAACCCTAGTTGTCCTGACGCTAACCATAGTTGTCGTGACGCTAACCCTAGTTGTCATGACGCTAACCCTAGTTGTCCTGACGCTAACCCTAGTTGTCCTGGCGCTAACCCTAGTTGCCTTGACGCTAACCCTAGTTGTCGTGACGCTAACCCTAGGTGTCCTGACGCTAACCCTAGTTGTCCTGACGCTAACCCTAGTTGTCCTGACGCTAACCCTAGTTGTCCTGACGCTAACCCTAGTTGTCCTGACGCTAACCCTAGTTGTCCTGACGCTAACCCTAGTTGTCGTGACGCTAACCCTAGTTGTCCTGACGCTAACCCTAGTTGTCGTGACGCTAACCCTAGTTGTCCTGACGCTAACCCTAGTTGTCGTGACGCTAACCCTAGTTGTCCTGACGCTAACCCTAGTTGTCGTGACGCTAACCCTAGTTGTCCTGACGCTAACCCTAGTTGTTCTGACGCTAACCCTAGTTGTTGTGACGCTAACCCTAGTTGTCCTGACGCTAACCCTAGTTGTGACGCTAACCCTAGTTGTCCTGACGCTAACCCTAGTTGTCCTGACGCTAACCCTAGTTGTCGTGACGCTAACCCTAGTTGTCCTGACGCTAACCCTAGTTGTCCTGATGCTAACCGTACTTGTCCTGACGCTAACCCTAGTTGTCCTGACGCTAAACCTAGTTGTCCTGACGCTAACCCTAGTTGTCCTGACGCTAACCCTAGTTGTCCTGACTCTAACCCTAGTTGTCCTGACGCTAACCCTAGTTGTCCTGACGCTAACCCTAGTTGTCGTAACGCTAACCCTAGTTGTCCTGACGCTAACCCTAGTTGTCGTGACGCTAACCCTAGTTGTCGTGACTCTAACCCTAGTTGTCCTGACGCTAACCCTAGTTCTCCTGACGCTAACCCGAGTTGTCTTGACGCTAACCCTAGTTGTCGTGACGCTAACCCTAGTTGTCGTGAGGCTAACCCTAGTTGTCCTGACGCTAACCCTAGTTGTCCTGACGCTAACCCTAGTTGTCCTGACGCTAACCCTAGTTGTCGTGACGCTAACCCTAGTTGTCCTGACGCTAACCCTAGTTGCCCTGACGCTAACCCTAGTTGTCCTGACGCTAACCCTAGTTGTCCTGACGCTAACCCTAGTTGTCGTGACGCTAACCCTAGTTGTCGTGACGCTAACCCTAGTTGTCCTGACGCTAACCCTAGTTGTCCTGACGCTAACCCAAGTTGTCGTGACGCTAACCCTAGTTGTCCTGACGCTAACCCTAGTTGTCCTGACACTAACCCTAGTTGTCCTGACGCTAACCCTAGTTGTCCTGACGCTAACCCTAGTTGTCGTGACGCTAACCCTAGTTGTCCTGACGCTAACCCTAGTTGCCCTGACGCTAACCCTAGTTGTCATGACGCTAACCCTAGGTGTCCTGACGCTAACCCTAGTTGTCGTGACGCTAACCCTAGTTGTCCTGACGCTAACCCTAGTTGTCCTGACGCTAACCCTAGTTGTCCTGACGCTAACCCTAGTTGTCGTGACGCTAACCCTAGGTGTCCTGACGCTAACCCTAGTTGTCGTGACGCTAACCCTAGTTGTCCTGACGCTAACCCTAGTTGTCCTGACGCTAACCCTAGTTGTCCTGACGCTAACCCTAGTTGTCCTGACGCTAACCCTAGTTGTCCTGACGCTAACCCAAGTTGTCGTGACGCTAACCCTAGTTGTCCTGACGCTAACCCTAGTTGTCCTGACGCTAACCCAAGTTGTCGTGACGCTAACCCTAGTTGTCCTGACGCTAACCCTAGTTGTCCTGACACTAACCCTAGTTGTCCTGACGCTAACCCTAGTTGTCCTGACGCTAACCCTAGTTGTCCTGACGCTAACCCTAGTTGTCCTGACGCTAACCCTAGTTGCCCTGACGCTAACCCTAGTTGTCGTGACGCTAACCCTAGGTGTCCTGACGCTAACCCTAGTTGTCGTGACGCTAACCCTAGTTGTCCTGACGCTAACCCTAGTTGTCCTGACGCTAACCCTAGTTGTCCTGACGCTAACCCTAGTTGTCCTGACGCTAACCCTAGTTGTCGTGACGCTAACCCTAGTTGTCCTGACGCTAACCCTAGTTGTCCTGACGCTAACCCTAGTTGTCCTGACGCTAACCCTAGTTGTCCTGACGCTAACCCTAGTTGTCCTGACGCTAACCCTAGTTGTCCTGACGCTAACCCTAGTTGTCCTGACGGTAACCCTAGTTGTCCTGACGGTAACCCTAGTTGTCCTGACGCTAACCCTAGTTGTCGTGACGCTAACCCTAGTTGTCCTGACGCTAACCCTAGTTGTCCTGACGCTAACCCTAGTTGTCCTGACGCTAACCCTAGTTGTCGTGACGCTAACCCTAGTTGTCCTGACGCTAACCCTAGTTGTCCTGACGCTAACCCTAGTTGTCCTGACGCTAACCCTAGTTGTCCTGACGCTAACCCTAGTTGTCCTGACGCTAACCCTAGTTGTTGTGACGCTAACCCTAGTTGTCCTGACGCTAACCCTAGTTGTCGTGACGCTAACCCTAGTTGTCCTGACGCTAACCCTAGTTGTCGTGACGCTAACCCTAGTTGTCCTGACGCTAACCCTAGTTGTTCTGACGCTAACCCTAGTTGTTGTGACGCTAACCCTAGTTGTCCTGACGCTAACCCTAGTTGTCGTGACGCTAACCCTAGTTGTCGTGACGCTAACCCTAGTTGTCCTGACGCTAACCCTAGTTGCCCTGACGCTAACCCTAGTTGTCGTGATGCTAACCCTAGGTGTCCTGACGCTAACCCTAGTTGTCGTGATTCTAACCCTAGTTGTCGTGACGCTAACCCTAGTTGTCCTGACGCTAACCCTAGTTGTCCTGACGCTAACCCTAGTTGTCCTGACGCTAACCCTAGTTGTCCTGACGCTAACCCTAGTTGTCCTGACGCTAACCCTAGTTGTTTCTGACGCTAACCCTAGTTGTCTTGACGCTAACCCTAGTTGTCCTGAAGCTAACCCTAGTTGTCCTGACGCTAACCCTAGTTGTCCTGACGCTAACCCTAGTTGTCCTGACGCTAACCCTAGCTGTCCTGACGCTAACCCTAGTTGTCCTGACGCTAACCCTAGTTGTCCTGACGCTAACCCTAGTTGTCCTGATGCTAACCCTAGTTGTCCTGACGCTAACCCTAGTTGTCCTGACGCTAACCCAAGTTGTCCTGACGCTAACCCTAGTTGTCCTGATGCTAACCCTAGTTGTCCTGACGCTAACCCTAGTTGTCCTGACGCTAACCCAAGTTGTCCTGACGCTAACCCTACTTGTCCTGACGCTAACCCTTGTAGTCCTGACGCTAACCCTACTTGTCCTGACGCTAACCCTAGTTGTCCTGACGCTAACACTAGTTGTCCTGACGCTAACCCTAGTTGTCCTGACGCTAACCCTACTTGTCCTGACGCTAACCCTACTTGTCCTGACGCTAACCCTAGTTGTCCTGACGCTAACCCTACTTGTCCTGACGCTAACCCTAGTTGTCCTGACGCTAACCCTAGTTGTCCTGACGCTAACCCTAGTTGTCCTGACGCTAACCCTAGTTGTAATGACGCTAAACCTAGTTGTCCTGACGCTAACCCTAGTTGTCCTGACGCTAACCCTAGTTGTCCTGACTTTAACCCTAGTTGTCCTGACGCTAACCCTAGTTGTCCTGACGCTAACCCTAGTTGTCCTGACGCTAACCCTACTTGTCCTGACGCTAACCCAGTTGTCCTGACGCTAACCTTAGTTGTCCTGACGCTAACCCTACTTGTCCTGACGCTAACCCTAGTTGTCCTGACGCTAACCCTACTTGTCCTGACGCTAACCCTAGTTGTCCTGACGCTAACCTTAGTTGTCCTGACGCTAACCCTACTTGTCCTGACGCTAACCCTAGTTGTCCTGACGCTAACCCTAGTTGTCCTGACGCTAACCCTATTTGTCATGACGCTAACCCTACTTGTCCTGACGCTAACCCTAGTTGTCCTGACGCTAACCCTAGTTGTCCTGACGCTAACCCTACTTGTCCTGACGCTAACCCTACTTGTCCTGACGCTAACCCTAGTTGTCCTGACGCTAACCCTACTTGTCCTGACGCTAACCCTACTTGTCCTGACGCTAACCCTAGTTGTTCTGACGCTAACCCTACTTGTCCTGACGCTAACCCTAGTTGTCCTGACGCTAACCCTAGTTGTCCTGACGCTAACACTAGTTGTCCTGACGCTAACCCTAGTTGTCCTGACGCTAACCCTAGTTGTCCTGACGCTAACCGTAGTTGTCCTGACGCTAACCCTAGTTGTCCTGACGCTAACCCTAGTTGAAATGACGCTAACCCTAGTTGTCCTGACGCTAACCCTAGTTGTCCTGACGCTAACCCTACTTGTCCTGACGCCAACCCTACTTGTCGTGACGCTAACCCTACTTGCCCTGACGCTAACCCTAGTTGTCCTGATGCTAACCCTACTTGTCCTGACGTTAACCCTACTTGTCCTGACGCTAACCCTACTTGTCCTGACGCTAACCCTACTTGTCCTGACGCTAATCCTAGTTGTCGTCACGCTAACCCTAGTTGTCCTGACGCTAACCCTACTTGTCCTGACGCTAACCCTAGTTGTCCTGACGCTAACCCTAGTTGTCCTGATGGTAACCCTACTTGTCCTGATGCTAACCCTACTTGTCCTGACGCTAACCCTAGTTGTCCTGATGCTAACCCTACTTGTCCTGACGCTAACCCTAGTTGTCCTGACGCTAACCCTAGTTGTCCTGACTCTAACCCTCGTTGTCCTGACGCTAACCCTACTTGTCCTGACGCTAACCCTACTTGTCCTGACGCTAACCCTACTTGTCCTGACGCTAACCCTAGTTGTCCTGACGCTAACCCTAGTTGTCCTGATGCTAACCCTAGTTGTCCTGACGCTAACCCTAGTTGTAATGACGCTAAACCTAGTTGTCCTGACGCTAACCCTAGTTGTCCTGACGCTAACCCTAGTTGTCCTGACGCTAACCCTAGTTGTCCTGACTTTAACCCTAGTTGTCCTGACGCTAACCCTAGTTGTCCTGACGCTAACCCTAGTTGTCCTGACGCTAACCCTAGTTGTCCTGACGCTAACCTTAGTTGTCCTGACGCTAACCCTACTTGTCCTGACGCTAACCCTAGTTGTCCTGACGCTAAACCTACTTGTCCTGACGCTAACCCTAGTTGTCCTGACGCTAACCTTAGTTGTCCTGACGCTAACCCTAGTTGTCCTGACGCTAACCCTAGTTGTCCTGACGCTAACCCTAGTTGTCCTGACGCTAACCCTAGTTTTCCTGACGCTAACCCTAGTTGTCATGACGCTAACCCTAGTTGTCCTGACGCTAACCCTACTTGTCCTGACGCTAACCCTACTTGTCCTGACGCTAACCCTAGTTGTCCTGACGCTAACCCTAGTTGTCCTGACGCTAACCCTACTTGTCCTGACGCTAACCCTACTTGTCCTGACGCTAACCCTACTTGTCCTGACGCTAACCCTACTTGTCATGACGCTAACCCTAGTTGTCCTGACGCTAACCCTAGTTGTCCTGAGGCTAACCCTATTTGTCCTGACGCTAACCCTAGTTGTCCTGACGCTAACCCTACTTGTCCTGACGCTAACCCTAGTTGTCCTGACGCTAACCCTACTTGTCCTGACGCTAACCCTACTTGTCCTGACGCTAACCCTAGTTGTCCTGACGCTAACCCTAGTTGTCCTGATGCTAACTCTAGTTGTCCTACCCTAACCCTACTTGTCCTGACGCTAACCCTAGTTGTCCTGACGCTAACCCTAGTTGTCCTGACGCTAACCCTAGTTGTCCTGACGCTAACCGTAGTTGTCGTGACGCTAACCCTAGTTGTCCTGACGCTAACCCTAGTTGTCCTGACGCTAACCCTAGTTGTCCTGACGCTAACCCTAGTTGTCCTGACTCTAACCCTAGTTGTCCTGACTGTAACCCTAGTTGTCCTGACGCTAACCCTAGTTGTCCTGACGCTAACCCTAGTTGTCCTGACGCTAACCCTAGTTGTCCTGACGCTAACCCTAGTTGTCGTGACGCTAACCCTAGTTGTCGTGACGCTAACCCTAGTTGTCCTGACGCTAACCCTAGTTGTCCTGACGCTAACCCTAGTTGTCCTGACGCTAACCCTACTTGTCTTGACGCTAACCCTACTTGTCCTGATGCTAACCCTACTTGTCCTGACGCTAACCCTACTTGTCCTGACGCTAACCCTGGTTGTCCTGACGCTAAACCTAGTTGTCCTGACGCTAACCCTAGTTGTCCTGACGCTAATCCTAGTTGTCCTTACGCTAACCCTAGTTGTCCTGACGCTAACCCTAGTTGTCCTGACGCTAACCCGAGTTGTCCTGACGCTAACCCTAGTTGTCCTGACGCTAACCCTAGTTGTCCTGACGCTAACCCTAGTTGTCGTGACGCTAACCCTAGTTGTCCTGACGCTAACCCTAGTTGTCCTGACGCTAACCCTAGTTGTCCTGACGCTAACCTTAGTTGTCCTGACTCTAACCCTAGTTGTCCTGACGGTAACCCTAGTTGTCCTGACACTAACCCTAGTTGTCCTGACGCTAACCCTAGTTGTCGTGACGCTAACCCTAGTTGTCGTGACGCTAACCCTAGTTGTCGTGACGCTAACCCGAGTTGTCCTGACGCTAACCCTAGTTGTCCTGAAGCTAACCCTAGTTGTCGTGATGCTAACCCGAGTTGTCCTGACGCTAACCCTAGTTGTCCTGAAGCTAACCCTAGTTGTCGTGATGCTAACCCTAGTTGTCCTGACGCTAACCCTAGTTGTCCTGATGCTAACCCTAGTTGTCGTGACGCTAACCCTAGTTGTCCTGACGCTAACCCGAGTTGTCCTGACGCTAACCCTAGTTGTCCTGACGCTAACCCTAGTTGTCCTGACGCTAACCCTAGTTGTCGTGACGCTAACCCTAGTTGTCCTGACGCTAACCATAGTTGTCCTGACGCTAACCCTAGTTGTCCTGACGCTAACCCTAGTTGTCCTGACGCTAACCCTAGTTGTTCTGACGCTAACCCTAGTTGTCGTGACGCTAACCCTAGGTGTCCTGACGCTAACCCTAGTTGTCGTGACGCTAACCCTAGTTGTCCTGACGCTAACCCTAGTTGTCCTGACGCTAACCCTAGTTGTCCTGACGCTAACCCTAGTTGTCCTGATGCTAACCCTAGTTGTCCTGACGCTAAACCTAGTTGTCGTGACGCTAACCCTAGTTGTCCTGACGCTAACCCTAGTTGTCCTGACGCTAACCCTAGTTGTCCTGACGCTAACCCTAGTTGTCCTGACTCTAACCCTAGTTGTCCTGACGGTAACCCTAGTTGTCCTGACGCTAACCCTAGTTGTCCTGACGCTAACCCTAGTTGTCCTGACGCTAACCCTAGTTGTCGTGACGCTAACCCTAGTTGTCGTGACGCTAACCCTAGTTGTCCTGACGCTAACCCTAGTTGTCCTGACGCTAACCCTAGTTGTCCTGACGCTAACCCTAGTTGTCCTGACGCTAACCCTACTTGTCTTGACGCTAACCCTACTTGTCCTGACGCTAACCCTACTTGTCCTGACGCTAACCCTAGTTGTCCTGACGCTAACCCTAGTTGTCCTGACGCTAATCCTAGTTGTCCTGACGCTAACCCTAGTTGTCCTGACGCTAACCCTAGTTGTCCTGACGCTAACCCTAGTTGTCCTGACGCTAACCCTACTTGTCCTGACGCTAACCCTAGTTGTCCTGACGCTAACCCTAGTTGTCCTGACGCTAACCCTAGTTGTCCTGACGCTAACCCTAGTTGTCCTGATGCTAACCCTAGTTGTCCTGACGCTAACCCTAGTTGTAATGACGCTAAACCTAGTTGTCCTGACGCTAACCCTAGTTGTCCTGACGCTAACCCTAGTTGTCCTGACGCTAACCCTATTTGTCCTGACTTTAACCCTAGTTGTCCTGACGCTAACCCTAGTTGTCCTGACGCTAACCCTAGTTGTCCTGACGCTAACCCTAGTTGTCCTGACGCTAACCTTAGTTGTCCTGACGCTAACCCTACTTGTCCTGACGCTAACCCTAGTTGTCCTGACGCTAAACCTACTTGTCCTGACGCTAACCCTAGTTGTCCTGACGCTAACCTTAGTTGTCCTGACGCTAACCCTAGTTGTCCTGACGCTAACCCTAGTTGTCCTGACGCTAACCCTAGTTGTCATGACGCTAACCCTTGTTGTCATGACGCTAACCCTAGTTGTCCTGACGCTAACCCTACTTGTCCTGACGCTAACCCTACTTGTCCTGACGCTAACCCTAGTTGTCCTGACGCTAACCCTAGTTGTCCTGACGCTAACCCTACTTGTCCTGACGCTAACCCTACTTGTCCTGACGCTAACCCTACTTGTCATGACGCTAACCCTAGTTGTCCTGACGCTAACCCTAGTTGTCCTGAGGCTAACCCTATTTGTCCTGACGCTAACCCTAGTTGTCCTGACGCTAACCCTACTTGTCCTGACGCTAACCCTAGTTGTCCTGACGCTAACCCTACTTGTCCTGACGCTAACCCTACTTGTCCTGACGCTAACCCTAGTTGTCCTGACGCTAACCCTAGTTGTCCTGATGCTAACTCTAGTTGTCCTACCCTAACCCTACTTGTCCTGACGCTAACCCTAGTTGTCCTGACGCTAACCCTAGTTGTCCTGACGCTAACCCTAGTTGTCCTGACGCTAACCGTAGTTGTCGTGACGCTAACCCTAGTTGTCCTGACGCTAACCCTAGTTGTCCTGACGCTAACCCTAGTTGTCCTGACGCTAACCCTAGTTGTCCTGACTCTAACCCTAGTTGTCCTGACTGTAACCCTAGTTGTCCTGACGCTAACCCTAGTTGTCCTGACGCTAACCCTAGTTGTCCTGACGCTAACCCTAGTTGTCCTGACGCTAACCCTAGTTGTCGTGACGCTAACCCTAGTTGTCGTGACGCTAACCCTAGTTGTCCTGACGCTAACCCTAGTTGTCCTGACGCTAACCCTAGTTGTCCTGACGCTAACCCTACTTGTCTTGACGCTAACCCTACTTGTCCTGATGCTAACCCTACTTGTCCTGACGCTAACGCTACTTGTCCTGACGCTAACCCTGGTTGTCCTGACGCTAAACCTAGTTGTCCTGACGCTAACCCTAGTTGTCCTGACGCTAATCCTAGTTGTCCTTACGCTAACCCTAGTTGTCCTGACGCTAACCCTAGTTGTCCTGACGCTAACCCGAGTTGTCCTGACGCTAACCCTAGTTGTCCTGACGCTAACCCTAGTTGTCCTGACGCTAACCCTAGTTGTCGTGACGCTAACCCTAGTTGTCCTGACGCTAACCCTAGTTGTCCTGACGCTAACCCTAGTTGTCCTGACGCTAACCTTAGTTGTCCTGACTCTAACCCTAGTTGTCCTGACGGTAACCCTAGTTGTCCTGACACTAACCCTAGTTGTCCTGACGCTAACCCTAGTTGTCGTGACGCTAACCCTAGTTGTCGTGACGCTAACCCTAGTTGTCGTGACGCTGACCCGAGTTGTCCTGACGCTAACCCTAGTTGTCCTGAAGCTAACCCTAGTTGTCGTGATGCTAACCCGAGTTGTCCTGACGCTAACCCTAGTTGTCCTGAAGCTAACCCTAGTTGTCGTGATGCTAACCCTAGTTGTCCTGACGCTAACCCTAGTTGTCCTGATGCTAACCCTAGTTGTCGTGACGCTAACCCTAGTTGTCCTGACGCTAACCCGAGTTGTCCTGACGCTAACCCTAGTTGTCCTGACGCTAACCCTAGTTGTCGTGACGCTAACCCTAGTTGTCCTGACGCTAACCATAGTTGTCCTGACGCTAACCCTAGTTGTCCTGACGCTAACCCTAGTTGTCCTGACGCTAACCCTAGTTGTTCTGACGCTAACCCTAGTTGTCGTGACGCTAACCCTAGGTGTCCTGACGCTAACCCTAGTTGTCGTGACGCTAACCCTAGTTGTCCTGACGCTAACCCTAGTTGTCCTGACGCTAACCCTAGTTGTCCTGACGCTAACCCTAGTTGTCCTGACGCTAACCCTAGTTGTCCTGACGCTAATCCTAGTTGTCGTGACGCTAACCCTAGTTGTCCTGACGCTAACCCTAGTTGTCCTGACGCTAACCCTAGTTGTCCTGACGCTAACCCTAGTTGTCCTGACGCTAACCCTAGTTGTCCTGACTCTAACCCTAGTTGTCCTGACGGTAACCCTAGTTGTCCTGACGCTAACCCTAGTTGTCCTGACGCTAACCCTAGTTGTCGTGACGCTAACCCTAGTTGTCGTGACGCTAACCCTAGTTGTCCTGACGCTAACCCTAGTTGTCCTGACGCTAACCCTAGTTGTCCTGACGCTAACCCTAGTTGTCCTGACGCTAACCCTACTTGTCTTGACGCTAACCCTACTTGTCCTGACGCTAACCCTACTTGTCCTGACGCTAACCCTAGTTGTCCTGACGCTAACCCTAGTTGTCCTGACGCTAATCCTAGTTGTCCTGACGCTAACCCTAGTTGTCCTGACGCTAACCCTAGTTGTCCTGACGCTAACCCTACTTGTCCTGACGCTAACCCTAGTTGTCCTGACGCTAACCCTAGATGTCCTGACGCTAACCCTACTTGTCCTGACGCTAACCCTAGTTGTCCTGACACTAACCCGAGTTGTCCTGACGCTAACCCTAGTTGTCCTGACGCTAACCCTAGTTGTCCTGGCGCTAACCCTAGTTGTCCTGACGCTAACCCTAGTTGTCCTGACGCTAACCCTAGTTGTCCTGACGCTAACCCTAGTTGTCCTGACGCTAACCCTATTTGTCGTGACGCTAACCCTAGTTGTCCTGACGCTAACCCTAGTTGTCCTGACGCTAACCCTAGTTGTCCTGACGCTAACCCTAGTTGTCCTGACTCTAACCCTAATTGTCCTGACGGTAACCCTAGTTGTCCTGATGCTAACCCTAGTTGTCCTGACGCTAACCCTAGTTGTCGTGACGCTAACCCTAGTTGTCCTGACGCTAACCCTAGTTGTAGTGACGCTAACCCTAGTTGTCCTGATGCTAACCCTAGTTGTCCTGACGCTAACCCTAGTTGTCCTGACGCTAACCCTAGTTGTCCTGACGCTAACCCTAGTTGTCCTGACGCTAACCCTAGTTGTCCTGATGCTAACCCTAGTTGTCCTGACGCTAACCCTAGTTGTCCTGACTCTAACCCTATTTGTCCTGATGGTAACCCTAGTTCTCCTGACGCTAACCCTAGTTCTCCTGACGCTAACCCTAGTTGTCCTGACACTAACCCTAGTTGTCCTGACGCTAATCCTAGTTGTCCTGACGCTAACCCTATTTGTCGTGACGCTAACCCTAGTTGTCCTGACGCTAACCCTAGTTGTCGTGACGCTAACCCTAGTTGTCGTGACGCTAACCCTAGTTGTCCTGACGCTAACCCTAGTTGTCCTGACGCTAACCCTAGTTGTCCTGACGCTAACCCTAGTTGTCCTGACGCTAACCCTAGTTGTCCTGATGCTAACCCTAGTTGTCCTGACGCTAACCCTAGTTGTCCTGACTCTAACCCTATTTGTCCTGATGGTAACCCTAGTTCTCCTGACGCTAACCCTAGTTGTCCTGACGCTAACCCTAGTTGTCGTGACGCTAACCCTAGTTGTAGTGACGCTAACCCTAGTTGTCCTGATGCTAACCCTAGTTGTCCTGACGCTAACCCTAGTTGTCCTGACGCTAACCCTAGTTGTCCTGACGCTAACCCTAGTTGTCCTGACGCTAACCCTAGTTGTCCTGATGCTAACCCTAGTTGTCCTGACGCTAACCCTAGTTGTCCTGACTCTAACCCTATTTGTCCTGATGGTAACCCTAGTTCTCCTGACGCTAACCCTAGTTCTCCTGACGCTAACCCTAGTTGTCCTGACACTAACCCTAGTTGTCCTGACGCTAATCCTAGTTGTCCTGACGCTAACCCTAGTTGTCCTGACGCTAACCCTAGTTGTCCTGACGCTAACCCTACTTGTCCTGACGCTAACCCAAGTTGTCCTGACGCTAACCCAAGTTGTCCTGACGCTAACCCTAGATGTCCTGACGCTAACCCTAGTTGTCCTGACACTAACCCGAGTTGTCCTGACGCTAACCCTAGTTGTCCTGACGCTAACCCTAGTTGTCCTGACGCTAACCCTAGTTGTCCTGACACTAACCCGAGTTGTCCTGACGCTAACCCGAGTTGTCCTGACACTAACCCTAGTTGTCCTGACGCTAACCCTAGTTGTCGTGACGCTAACCCTAGTTGTCGTGACGCTAACCCTAGTTGTCCTGACGCTAACCCTAGTTGTCCTGACGCTAACCCTAGTTGTCCTGACGCTAACCCTAGTTGTTCTGACGCTAACCCTAGTTGTCCTGACGCTAACCCTAGTTGTCCTGACGCTAACCCTAGTTGTCCTGACGCTAACCCTAGTTGTCCTGACGCTAACCCTAGTTGTCCTGACGCTAATCCTAGTTGTCGTGACGCTAACCCTAGTTGTCCTGACGCTAACCCTAGTTGTCCTGACGCTAACCCTAGTTGTCCTGACGCTAACCCTAGTTGTCCTGACGCTAACCCTAGTTGTCCTGACTCTAACCCTAGTTGTCCTGACGGTAACCCTAGTTGTCCTGACGCTAACCCTAGTTGTCCTGACGCTAACCCTAGTTGTCCTGACGCTAACCCGAGTTGTCCTGACGCTAACCCTAGTTGTCCTGACGCTAACCCTAGTTGTCCTGACGCTAACCCTAGTTGTCGTGACGCTAACCCTAGTTGTCCTGACGCTAACCCTAGTTGTCCTGACGCTAACCCTAGTTGTCCTGACGCTAACCTTAGTTGTCCTGACTCTAACCCTAGTTGTCCTGACGGTAACCCTAGTTGTCCTGACACTAACCCTAGTTGTCCTGACGCTAACCCTAGTTGTCGTGACGCTAACCCTAGTTGTCGTGACGCTAACCCTAGTTGTCCTGACGCTAACCCTAGTTGTCCTGACGCTAACCCTAGTTGTCCTGACGCTAACCCTAGTTGTTCTGACGCTAACCCTAGTTGTCGTGACGCTAACCCTAGGTGTCCTGACGCTAACCCTAGTTGTCCTGACGCTAACCCTAGTTGTCCTGACGCTAACCCTAGTTGTCCTAACGCTAACCCTATTTGTCGTGACGCTAACCCTAGTTGTCCTGAGGCTAACCCTATTTGTCCTGACGCTAACCCTAGTTGTCCTGACGCTAACCCTACTTGTCCTGACGCTAACCCTAGTTGTCCTGACGCTAACCCTACTTGTCCTGACGCTAACCCTACTTGTCCTGACGCTAACCCTAGTTGTCCTGACGCTAACCCTAGTTGTCCTGATGCTAACTCTAGTTGTCCTACCCTAACCCTACTTGTCCTGACGCTAACCCTAGTTGTCGTGACGCTAACCCTAGTTGTCCTGACGCTAACCCTAGTTGTCGTGACACTAACCCTAGTTGTCCTGACGCTAACCCTAGTTGTTCTGACGCTAACCCTAGTTGTTGTGACGCTAACCCTAGTTGTCCTGACGCTAACCCTAGTTGTGACGCTAACCCTAGTTGTCCTGACGCTAACCCTAGTTGTCCTGACGCTAACCCTAGTTGTCGTGACGCTAACCCTAGTTGTCGTGACGCTAACCCTAGTTGTCCTGACGCTAACTCTAGTTGTCCTGACCCTAACCCTAGTTGTCCTGACGCTAACCCTAGTTGTCCTGACTCTATCCCTAGTTGTCCTGACGCTAACCCTAGTTGTCCTGACGCTAACCCTAGTTGTCCTGACGCTAACCCTAGTTGTCCTGACACTAACCCGAGTTGTCCTGACGCTAACCCTAGTTGTCCTGACGCTAACCCTAGTTGTCCTGACGCTAACCCTAGTTGTCCTGACACTAACCCGAGTTGTCCTGACGCTAACCCGAGTTGTCCTGACGCTAACCCTAGTTGTCCTGACGCTAACCCTAGTTGTCCTGACGCTAACCCTAGTTGTCCTGACGCTAACCCTAGTTGTCCTGACGCTAACCCTAGTTGTCCTGACGCTAACCCTAGTTGTCCTAACGCTAACCCTATTTGTCGTGACGCTAACCCTAGTTGTCCTGACGCTAACCCTAGTTGTCCTGACGCTAACCCTAGTTGTCCTAACGCTAACCCTATTTGTCGTGACGCTAACCCTAGTTGTCCTGAGGCTAACCCTATTTGTCCTGACGCTAACCCTAGTTGTCCTGACGCTAACCCTACTTGTCCTGACGCTAACCCTAGTTGTCCTGACGCTAACCCTACTTGTCCTGACGCTAACCCTACTTGTCCTGACGCTAACCCTAGTTGTCCTGACGCTAACCCTAGTTGTCCTGATGCTAACTCTAGTTGTCCTACCCTAACCCTACTTGTCCTGACGCTAACCCTAGTTGTCCTGACGCTAACCCTAGTTGTCCTGACGCTAACCCTAGTTGTCCTGACGCTAACCGTAGTTGTCGTGACGCTAACCCTAGTTGTCCTGACGCTAACCCTAGTTGTCCTGACGCTAACCCTAGTTGTCCTGACGCTAACCCTAGTTGTCCTGACTCTAACCCTAGTTGTCCTGACTGTAACCCTAGTTGTCCTGACGCTAACCCTAGTTGTCCTGACGCTAACCCTAGTTGTCCTGACGCTAACCCTAGTTGTCCTGACGCTAACCCTAGTTGTCGTGACGCTAACCCTAGTTGTCGTGACGCTAACCCTAGTTGTCCTGACGCTAACCCTAGTTGTCCTGACGCTAACCCTAGTTGTCCTGACGCTAACCCTACTTGTCTTGACGCTAACCCTACTTGTCCTGATGCTAACCCTACTTGTCCTGACGCTAACGCTACTTGTCCTGACGCTAACCCTGGTTGTCCTGACGCTAAACCTAGTTGTCCTGACGCTAACCCTAGTTGTCCTGACGCTAATCCTAGTTGTCCTTACGCTAACCCTAGTTGTCCTGACGCTAACCCTAGTTGTCCTGACGCTAACCCGAGTTGTCCTGACGCTAACCCTAGTTGTCCTGACGCTAACCCTAGTTGTCCTGACGCTAACCCTAGTTGTCGTGACGCTAACCCTAGTTGTCCTGACGCTAACCCTAGTTGTCCTGACGCTAACCCTAGTTGTCCTGACGCTAACCTTAGTTGTCCTGACTCTAACCCTAGTTGTCCTGACGGTAACCCTAGTTGTCCTGACACTAACCCTAGTTGTCCTGACGCTAACCCTAGTTGTCGTGACGCTAACCCTAGTTGTCGTGACGCTAACCCTAGTTGTCGTGACGCTGACCCGAGTTGTCCTGACGCTAACCCTAGTTGTCCTGAAGCTAACCCTAGTTGTCGTGATGCTAACCCGAGTTGTCCTGACGCTAACCCTAGTTGTCCTGAAGCTAACCCTAGTTGTCGTGATGCTAACCCTAGTTGTCCTGACGCTAACCCTAGTTGTCCTGATGCTAACCCTAGTTGTCGTGACGCTAACCCTAGTTGTCCTGACGCTAACCCGAGTTGTCCTGACGCTAACCCTAGTTGTCCTGACGCTAACCCTAGTTGTCGTGACGCTAACCCTAGTTGTCCTGACGCTAACCATAGTTGTCCTGACGCTAACCCTAGTTGTCCTGACGCTAACCCTAGTTGTCCTGACGCTAACCCTAGTTGTTCTGACGCTAACCCTAGTTGTCGTGACGCTAACCCTAGGTGTCCTGACGCTAACCCTAGTTGTCGTGACGCTAACCCTAGTTGTCCTGACGCTAACCCTAGTTGTCCTGACGCTAACCCTAGTTGTCCTGACGCTAACCCTAGTTGTCCTGACGCTAACCCTAGTTGTCCTGACGCTAATCCTAGTTGTCGTGACGCTAACCCTAGTTGTCCTGACGCTAACCCTAGTTGTCCTGACGCTAACCCTAGTTGTCCTGACGCTAACCCTAGTTGTCCTGACGCTAACCCTAGTTGTCCTGACTCTAACCCTAGTTGTCCTGACGGTAACCCTAGTTGTCCTGACGCTAACCCTAGTTGTCCTGACGCTAACCCTAGTTGTCCTGACGCTAACCCTAGTTGTCGTGACGCTAACCCTAGTTGTCGTGACGCTAACCCTAGTTGTCCTGACGCTAACCCTAGTTGTCCTGACGCTAACCCTAGTTGTCCTGACGCTAACCCTAGTTGTCCTGACGCTAACCCTACTTGTCTTGACGCTAACCCTACTTGTCCTGACGCTAACCCTACTTGTCCTGACGCTAACCCTAGTTGTCCTGACGCTAACCCTAGTTGTCCTGACGCTAATCCTAGTTGTCCTGACGCTAACCCTAGTTGTCCTGACGCTAACCCTAGTTGTCCTGACGCTAACCCTACTTGTCCTGACGCTAACCCTAGTTGTCCTGACGCTAACCCTAGATGTCCTGACGCTAACCCTACTTGTCCTGACGCTAACCCTAGTTGTCCTGACACTAACCCGAGTTGTCCTGACGCTAACCCTAGTTGTCCTGACGCTAACCCTAGTTGTCCTGGCGCTAACCCTAGTTGTCCTGACGCTAACCCTAGTTGTCCTGACGCTAACCCTAGTTGTCCTGACGCTAACCCTAGTTGTCCTGACGCTAACCCTATTTGTCGTGACGCTAACCCTAGTTGTCCTGACGCTAACCCTAGTTGTCCTGACGCTAACCCTAGTTGTCCTGACGCTAACCCTAGTTGTCCTGACTCTAACCCTAATTGTCCTGACGGTAACCCTAGTTGTCCTGATGCTAACCCTAGTTGTCCTGACGCTAACCCTAGTTGTCGTGACGCTAACCCTAGTTGTCCTGACGCTAACCCTAGTTGTCCTGACGCTAACCCTAGTTGTCGTGACGCTAACCCTAGTTGTCCTGACGCTAACCCTAGATGTCCTGACGCTAACCCTACTTGTCTTGACGCTAACCCTACTTGTCCTGACGCTAACCCTACTTGTCCTGAAGCTAACCCTACTTGTCCTGACGCTAACCCTAGTTGTCCTGACGCTAACCCTTGTTGTCCTGACGCTAACCCTAGTTGTCCTGACGCTAACCCTAGTTGTCCTGACGCTAATCCTAGTTGTCCTGACGCTAACCCTACTTGTCCTGACGCTAACCCTAGTTGTCCTGACGCTAACCCTAGTTGTCCTGATGCTAACCCTAGTTGTCCTGACGCTAACCCTAGTTGTCCTGACGCTAACCCTACTTGTCCTGACGCTAACCCTAGTTGTCCTGACGCTAACCCTAGTTGTCCTGACGCTAACCCTAGTTGTCCTGACGCTAACCCTACTTGTCTTGACGCTAACCCTACTTGTCCTGACGCTAACCCTACTTGTCCTGACGCTAACCCTAGTTGTCCTGACGCTAACCCTAGTTGTCCTGACGCTAACCCTAGTTGTCCTGACGCTAATCCTAGTTGTCCTGACGCTAACCCTAGTTGTCCTGACGCTAACCCTAGTTGTCCTGACGCTAACCCTACTTGTCCTGACGCTAACCCAAGTTGTCCTGACGCTAACCCAAGTTGTCCTGACGCTAACCCTAGATGTCCTGACGCTAACCCTAGTTGTCCTGACACTAACCCGAGTTGTCCTGACGCTAACCCTAGTTGTCCTGACGCTAACCCTAGTTGTCCTGACGCTAACCCTAGTTGTCCTGACGCTAACCCGAGTTGTCCTGACGCTAACCCGAGTTGTCCTGACGCTAACCCTAGTTGTCCTGACGCTAACCCTAGTTGTCCTGACGCTAACCCTAGTTGTCCTGACGCTAACCCTAGTTGTCCTGACGCTAACCCTAGTTGTCCTGACGCTAACCCTAGTTGTCCTAACGCTAACCCTATTTGTCGTGACGCTAACCCTAGTTGTCCTGACGCTAACCCTAGTTGTCCTGATGCTAACCCTAGTTGTCCTGACGCTAACCCTAGTTGTCCTGACTCTAACCCTATTTGTCCTGATGGTAACCCTAGTTCTCCTGACGCTAACCCTAGTTGTCCTGACGCTAACCCTAGTTGTCGTGACGCTAACCCTAGTTGTCCTGACGCTAACCCTAGTTGTCCTGACGCTAACCCTAGTTGTCGTGACGCTAACCCTAGTTGTCCTGACGCTAACCCTAGATGTCCTGACGCTAACCCTACTTGTCTTGACGCTAACCCTACTTGTCCTGACGCTAACCCTACTTGTACTGAAGCTAACCCTACTTGTCCTGACGCTAACCCTAGTTGTCCTGACGCTAACCCTTGTTGTCCTGATGCTAACCCTAGTTGTCCTGACGCTAACCCTAGTTGTCCTGACGCTAATCCTAGTTGTCCTGACGCTAACCCTACTTGTCCTGACGCTAACCCTAGTTGTCCTGACGCTAACCCTAGTTGTCCTGACGCTAACCCTAGTTGTCCTGACGCTAACCCTACTTGTCCTGACGCTAACCCTAGTTGTCCTGACGCTAACCCTAGATGTCCTGACGCTAACCCTACTTGTCCTGGCGCTAACCCTAGTTGTCCTGATGCTAACCCTAGTTGTCCTGACGCTAACCCTAGTTGTCCTGACGCTAACCGTAGTTGTAGTGACGCTAACCCTAGTTGTCCTGATGCTAACCCTAGTTGTCCTGACGCTAACCCTAGTTGTCCTGACGCTAACCCTAGTTGTCCTGACGCTAACCCTAGTTGTCCTGACGCTAACCCTAGTTGTCCTGACGCTAACCCGAGTTGTCCTGACGCTAACCCTAGTTGTCGTGACGCTAACCCTAGTTGTCCTGACGCTAACCCTAGTTGTCCTGACGCTAACCCTAGTTGTCGTGACGCTAACCCTAGTTGTCGTGACGCTAACCCTAGTTGTCCTGACGCTAACCCTAGTTGTCCTGACGCTAACCCTAGTTGTCCTGACGCTAACCCTAGTTGTCCTGACGCTAACCCTAGTTGTCCTGACGCTAACCCTACTTGTCTTGACGCTAACCCTACTTGTCTTGACGCTAACCCTAGTTGTCCTGACGCTAACCCTAGTTGTCCTGACGCTAACCCTAGTTGTCCTGACGCTAACCCTAGTTGTCCTGACGCTAACCCTATTTGTCGTGACGCTAACCCTAGTTGTCCTGACGCTAACCCTAGTTGTCGTGACGCTAACCCTAGTTGTCGTGACGCTAACCCTAGTTGTCCTGACGCTAACCCTAGTTGTCCTGACGCTAACCCTAGTTGTCGTGACGCTAACCCTAGTTGTCCTGACGCTAACCCTAGTTGTCGTGACGCTAACCCTAGTTGTCGTGACGCTAACCCTAGTTGTCCTGACGCTAACCCTAGTTGTCCTGACGCTAACCCTAGTTGTCCTGACGCTAACCCTAGTTGTCGTGATGCTAATCCTAGTTGTCCTGACGCTAACCCTAGTTGTCCTGACGCTAACCCTAGTTGTCGTGACGCTAACCCTAGTTGTCCTGACTCTAACCCTAGTTGTCCTGACGCTAACCCTAGTTGTCGTGACGCTAACCCTAGTTGTCGTGACGCTAACCCTAGTTGTCGTGACGCTAACCCTAGTTGTCGTGATGCTAACCCTAGTTGTCCTGACGCTAACCCTAGTTGTCGTGACGCTAACCCTAGTTGTCGTGACGCTAACCCTAGTTGTCCTGACGCTAACCCTAGTTGTCGTGACGCTAACCCTAGTTGTCCTGACGCTAACCCTAGTTGTCCTGACGCTAACCCTAGTTGTTCTGACGCTAACCCTAGTTGTCGTGACGCTAACCCTAGTTGTCCTGACGCTAACCCTAGTTGTCCTGACGCTAACCCTAGTTGTCGTGACGCTAACCCTAGTTGTCCTGACGCTAACCCTAGTTGTCCTGACGCTAACCCTAGTTGTTCTGACGCTAACCCTAGTTGTTGTGACGCTAACCCTAGTTGTCCTGACGCTAACCCTAGTTGTCCTGACGCTAACCCTAGTTGTCCTGACGCTAACCCTAGTTGTCCTGACGCTAACCCTAGTTGTCCTGACGCTAACCCTAGTTGTCCTGACACTAACCCGAGTTGTCCTGACGCTAACCCGAGTTGTCCTGACGCTAACCCTAGTTGTCCTGACGCTAACCCTAGTTGTCCTGACGCTAACCCTAGTTGTCCTGACGCTAACCCTAGTTGTCCTAACGCTAACCCTATTTGTCGTGACGCTAACGCTAGTTGTCCTGACGCTAACCCTAGTTGTCCTGATGCTAACCCTAGTTGTCCTGACGCTAACCCTAGTTGTCCTGACTCTAACCCTATTTGTCCTGATGGTAACCCTAGTTCTCCTGACGCTAACCCTAGTTGTCCTGACGCTAACCCTAGTTGTCGTGACGCTAACCCTAGTTGTCCTGACGCTAACCCTAGTTGTCCTGACGCTAACCCTAGTTGTCGTGACGCTAACCCTAGTTGTCCTGACGCTAACCCTAGATGTCCTGACGCTAACCCTACTTGTCTTGACGCTAACCCTACTTGTCCTGACGCTAACCCTACTTGTACTGAAGCTAACCCTACTTGTCCTGACGCTAACCCTAGTTGTCCTGACGCTAACCCTTGTTGTCCTGATGCTAACCCTAGTTGTCCTGACGCTAACCCTAGTTGTCCTGACGCTAACCCTAGTTGTCCTGACGCTAACCCTAGTTGTCCTGACGCTAACCCTACTTGTCCTGACGCTAACCCTAGTTGTCCTGACGCTAACCCTAGATGTCCTGACGCTAACCCTACTTGTCCTGGCGCTAACCCTAGTTGTCCTGATGCTAACCCTAGTTGTCCTGACGCTAACCCTAGTTGTCCTGACGCTAACCGTAGTTGTAGTGACGCTAACCCTAGTTGTCCTGATGCTAACCCTAGTTGTCCTGACGCTAACCCTAGTTGTCCTGACGCTAACCCTAGTTGTCCTGACGCTAACCCTAGTTGTCATGACGCTAACCCGAGTTGTCCTGACGCTAACCCTAGTTGTCGTGACGCTAACCCTAGTTGTCGTGACGCTAACCCTAGTTGTCCTGACGCTAACCCTAGTTGTCCTGACGCTAACCCTAGTTGTCGTGACGCTAACCCTAGTTGTCGTGACGCTAACCCTAGTTGTCCTGACGCTAACCCTAGTTGTCCTGACGCTAACCCTAGTTGTCCTGACGCTAACCCTAGTTGTCCTGACGCTAACCCTAGTTGTCCTGACGCTAACCCTAGTTGTCCTGACGCTAACCCTACTTGTCTTGACGCTAACCCTACTTGTCCTGACGCTAACCCTAGTTGTCCTGACGCTAACCCTAGTTGTCCTGACGCTAACCCTAGTTGTCCTGACGCTAACCCTAGTTGTCCTGACGCTAACCCTATTTGTCGTGACGCTAACCCTAGTTGTCCTGACGCTAACCCTAGTTGTCCTGACGCTAACCCTAGTTGTCGTGACGCTAACCCTAGTTGTCCTGACGCTAACTCTAGTTGTCCTGACCCTAACCCTAGTTGTCCTGACGCTAACCCTAGTTGTCCTGACTCTATCCCTAGTTGTCCTGACGCTAACCCTAGTTGTCCTGACGCTAACCCTAGTTGTCCTGACGCTAACCCTAGTTGTCGTGACGCTAACCCTAGTTGTCCTGACGCTAACCCTAGTTGTCGTGACGCTAACCCTAGTTGTCCTGACGCTAACCCTAGTTGTCCTGACGCTAACCCTAGTTGTCCTGACGCTAACCCTAGTTGTCCTGACGCTAACCCTAGTTGTCGTGATGCTAATCCTAGTTGTCCTGACGCTAACCCTAGTTGTCCTGACGCTAACCCTAGTTGTCGTGACGCTAACCCTAGTTGTCCTGACTCTAACCCTAGTTGTCCTGACGCTAACCCTAGTTGTCGTGATGCTAACCCTAGTTGTCGTGACGCTAACCCTAGTTGTTGTGACGCTAACCCTAGTTGTCCTGACGCTAACCCTAGTTGTCCTGACGCTAACCCTAGTTGTCGTGACGCTAACCCTAGTTGTCCTAACGCTAACCCTAGTTGTCCTGACGCTAACCCTAGTTGTCCTGACGCTAACCCTACTTGTCCTGACGCTAACCCTAGTTGTCCTGACGCTAACCCTAGTTGTCCTGACGCTAACCCTAGTTGTCCTGACGCTAACCCTAGTTGTCCTGACTCTAACCCTAGTTGTCCTGACCCTAACCCTAGTTGTCCTGACGCTAACCCTAGTTGTCCTGACGCTATCCCTAGTTGTCCTGACGCTAACCCTAGTTGTCCTGACGCTAACCCTAGTTGTCCTGACGCTAACCCTAGTTGTCGTGTCGCTAACCCTAGTTGTCCTGACGCTAACCCTAGTTGTTCTGACGCTAACCCTAGTTGTTGTGACGCTAACCCTAGTTGTCCTGACGCTAACCCTAGTTGTGACGCTAACCCTAGTTGTCCTGACGCTAACCCTAGTTGTCCTGACGCTAACCCTAGTTGTCGTGACGCTAACCCTAGTTGTCCTAACGCTAACCCTAGTTGTCCTGACGCTAACCCTAGTTGTCCTGACGCTAACCCTAGTTGTCCTGACGCTAACCCTAGTTGTCCTGACGCTAACCCTAGTTGTCCTGACGCTAACCCTAGTTGTCCTGACTCTAACCCTAGTTGTCCTGACGCTAACCCTAGTTGTCCTGACGCTAACCCTAGTTGTTCTGACGCGAACCCTAGTTGTCCTGGCACTAACCCTAGTTGTCCTGGCGCTAACCCTAGTTGTCCTGGCGCTAACCCTAATTGTCCTGGCGCTAACCCTAGTTGTCCTGGCGCTAACCCTAGTTGTCCTGGCGCTAACCCTAGTTGTCCTGGCGCTAACCCTAATTGTCCTGGCGCTAACCCTAGTTGTCCTGGCGCTAACCCTAGTTGTCCTGGCGCTAACCCTAGTTGTCCTGGCGCTAACCCTAGTTGTAATGGCGCTAACCCTAGTTGTCCTGACGCTAACCCTAGTTGTCCTGACGCTAACCCTAGTTGTCGTAACGCTAACCCTAGTTGTCCTGACGCTAACCCTAGTTGTCGTGACGCTAACCCTAGTTGTCCTGACGCTAACCCTAGTTGTCCTGACGCTAACCCTAGTTGTCCTGACGCTAACCCTAGTTGTCCTGACGCTAACCCTAGTTGTCATGACGCTAACCCTAGTTGTCCTGACGCTAACCCTAGTTGTCCTGACGCTAACCCTAGTTATCCTGACGCTAACCCTAGTTGTCCTGACGCTAACCCTAGTTGTCCTGACGCTAACCCTAGTTGTCCTGACGCTATCCCTAGTTGTCGTGACGCTAACCCTAGTTGTCGTGACGCTAACCCTAGTTGTCGTGACGCTAACCCTAGTTGTCCTGACGCTAACCCTAGTTGTCCTAACGCTAACCCTAGTTGTCCTGACGCTAACCCTAGTTGTCCTGACGCTAACCCTAGTTGTCCTGATGCTAACCCTAGTTGTCCTGACGCTAACCCTAGTTGTCGTGACGCTAACCCTAGTTGTCGTGACGCTAACCCTAGTTGTCCTGACGCTAACCCTAGTTGTCCTGACGCTAACCCTAGGTGTCCTGACGCTAACCCTAGTTGTCGTGACGCTAACCCTAGTTGTCGTGACGCGAACCCTAGTTGTCCTGACGCTAACCCTAGTTGTCCTGACGCTAACCCTAGTTGTCCTGACGCTAACCCTAGTTGTCCAGACGCTAACCCTAGTTGTCCTGACGCTAACCCTAGTTGTCCTGATGCTAACCCTAGTTGTCCTGATGCTAACCCTAGTTGTCGTGACGCTAACCCTAGTTGTCCTGACGCTAACCCTAGTTGTCCTGACGCTAACACGAGTAGTCCTGACGCTAACCCTAATTGTCATGACGCTAACCCTAGTTGTCCTGACGCTAACCCTAGTTGTCCTGAGGCTAACCCTAGTTGTCCTGACGGTAACCCTAGTTGTCCTGACGCTAACCCTAGTTGTCCTGACGCTAACCCTAGTTGTCGTGACGCTAACCCTAGTTGTCCTGACGCTAACCCTAGTTGTCCTGACGCTAACCCTAGTTGTCCTGACGCTAACCCTAGTTGTCGTGACGCTAACCCTAGTTGTCCTGACGCTAACCCTAGTTGTCCTGACGCTAACAGTAGTTGTCCTGACGCTAACCCTAGTTGTCGTGACGCTAACCCTAGTTGTCCTGACGCTAACCCTAGTTGTCCTGACGCTAACCCTAGTTGTGCTGACGCTAACCCTAGTTGTCCTGACGCTAACCCTAGTTGTCCTGACGCTAACCCTAGTTGTCGTGACGCTAACCCTAGTTGTCGTGACGCTAACCCTAGTTGTCGTGACGCTAACCCTAGTTGTCGTGACGCTAACCCTAGTTGTCCTGACGCTAACCTTAGTTGTTCTGACGCTAACCCTAGTTGTTGTGACGCTAACCCTAGTTGTCCTGACGCTAACCCTAGTTGTCCTGCTAACCCTAGTTGTCCTGACGCTAACCCTAGTTGTCCTGACGCTAACCCTAGTTGTCGTGACGCTAACCCTAGTTGTCCTGACGCTAACCCTAGTTGTCCTGATGCTAACCCTAGTTGTCCTGACGCTAACCGTACTTGTCCTGACGCTAACCCTAGTTGTCCTGACGCTAACCCTAGTTGTCCTGACGCTAACCCTAGTTGTCCTGACGCTAACCCTAGTTGTCCTGACGCTAACCCTAGTTGTCCTGACGCTAACCCTAGTTGTCCTGACGCTAACCCTAGTTGTCCTGACGCTAACCCTAGTTGTCGTAACGCTAACCCTAGTTGTCCTGACGCTAACCCTAGTTGTCGTGACGCTAACCCTAGTTGTCGTGACTCTAACCCTAGTTGTCCTGACGCTAACCCTAGTTGTCCTGACGCTAACCCTAGTTCTCCTGACGCTAACCCGAGTTGTCCTGACGCTAACCCTAGTTGTCGTGACGCTAACCCTAGTTGTCGTGACGCTAACCCTAGTTGTCCTGACGCTAACCCTAGTTGTCCTGACGCTAACCCTAGTTGTCCTGATGCTAACCCTAGTTGTCCCGACGCTAACCCTAGTTGTCCTGACGCTAACCCTAGTTGTCCTGACGCTAACCCTAGTTGTCCTGACGCTAACCCTAGTTGTCCTGACGCTATCCCTAGTTGTCCTGACGCTAACCCTAGTTGTCCTGACGCTAACCCTAGTTGTCCTGACGCTAACCCTAGTTGTCCTGACGCTAAACCTAGTTGTCCTGATGCTAACCCTAGTTGTCCTGACGCTAACCCTAGTTGTCGTGACGCTAACCCTAGTTGTCGTGACGCTAACCCTAGTTGTCCTGACGCTAACCCTAGTTGCCCTGACGCTAACCCTAGTTGTCCTGACGCTAACCCTAGTTGTCCTAACGCTAACCCTAGTTGTCCTGACGCTAACCCTAGTTGTCCTGACGCTAACCCTAGTTGTCCTGACGCTAACCCTAGTTGTCGTGACGCTAACCCTAGTTGTCCTGACGCTAACCCTAGTTGTCCTGACGCTAACCCTAGTTGTCCTGACGCTAACCCTAGTTGTCCTGACGCTAACCCTAGTTGCCTTGACGCTAACCCTAGGTGTCCTGACGCTAACCCTAGTTGTCGTGACGCTAACCCTAGTTGTCCTGACGCTAACCCTAGTTGTCCTGACGCTAACCCTAGTTGTCCTGACGCTAACCCTAGTTGTCGTGACGCTAACCCTAGTTGTCCTGACGCTAACCCTAGTTGTCGTGACGCTAACCCTAGTTGTCCTGACGCTAACCCTAGTTGTCGTGACGCTAACCCTAGTTGTCCTGACGCTAACCCTAGTTGTCGTGACACTAACCCTAGTTGTCCTGACGCTAACCCTAGTTGTTCTGACGCTAACCCTAGTTGTTGTGACGCTAACCCTAGTTGTCCTGACGCTAACCCTAGTTGTGACGCTAACCCTAGTTGTCCTGACGCTAACCCTAGTTGTCCTGACGCTAACCCTAGTTGTCGTGACGCTAACCCTAGTTGTCCTGACGCTAACCCTAGTTGTCCTGATGCTAACCGTACTTGTCCTGACGCTAACCCTAGTTGTCCTGACGCTAACCCTAGTTGTCCTGACGCTAACCCTAGTTGTCCTAACTCTAACCCTAGTTGTCCTGACGCTAACCCTAGTTGTCCTGACGCTAACCCTAGTTGTCCTGACGCTAACCCTAGTTGTCGTGACGCTAACCCTAGTTGTCGTGACGCTAACCCTAGTTGTCCTGACGCTAACCCTAGTTGTCCTGACGCTAACCCGAGTTGTCCTGACGCTAACCCTAGTTGTCGTGACGCTAACCCTAGTTGTCGTGACGCTAACCCTAGTTGTCGTGACGCTAACCCTAGTTGTCGTGACGCTAACCCTAGTTGTCCTGACGCTAACCCTAGTTGTCCCGAGGCTAACCCTAGTTGTCCTGACGCTAACGCTAGTTGTCCTGACGCTAACCCTAGTTGTCCTGACGCTAACCCTAGTTGTCGTGACGCTAACCCTAGTTGTCGTGACGCTAACCCTAGTTGTCCTGACGCTAACCCTAGTTGTCCTGACGCTAACCCTAGTTGTCCTGACGCTAACCCAAGTTGTCGTGACGCTAACCCTAGTTGTCCTGACGCTAACCCTAGTTGTCCTGATGCTAACCCAAGTTGTCGTGACGCTAACCCTAGTTGTCCTGACGCTAACCCTAGTTGTCCTGACGCTAACCCTAGTTGTCCTGACGCTAACCCTAGTTGTCCTGACGCTAACCCTAGTTGTCCTGACGCTAACCCTAGTTGTCGTGACGCTAACCCTAGTTGCCCTGACGCTAACCCTAGTTGCCCTGACGCTAACCCTAGTTGTCGTGACGCTAACCCTAGGTGTCCTGACGCTAACCCTAGTTGTCGTGACGCTAACCCTAGTTGTCCTGACGCTAACCCTAGTTGTCCTGACGCTAACCCTAGTTGTCCTGACGCTAACCCTAGTTGTCCTGACGCTAACCCTAGTTGTCGTGACGCTAACCCTAGTTGTCCTGACGCTAACCCTAGTTGTCCTGACGCTAACCCTAGTTGTCCTGACGCTAACCCTAGTTGTCCTGACGCTAACCCTAGTTGTCCTGACGCTAACCCTAGTTGTCCTGATGCTAACCCTAGTTGTCCTGACGCTAACCCTAGTTGTCCTGACGCTAACCCTAGTTGCCTTGACGCTAACCCTAGTTGTTGTGACGCTAACCCTAGGTGTCCTGACGCTAACCCTAGTTGTCGTGACGCTAACCCTAGTTGTCCTGACGCTAACCCTAGTTGTCCTGACGCTAACCCTAGTTGTCCTGACGCTAACCCTAGTTGTCCTGACGCTAACCCTAGTTGTCGTGACGCTAACCCTAGTTGTCGTGACGCTAACCCTAGTTGTCCTGACGCTAACCCTAGTTGTCGTGACGCTAACCCTAGTTGTCCTGACGCTAACCCTAGTTGTCCTGACGCTAACCCTAGTTGTTCTGACGCTAACCCTAGTTGTTGTGACGCTAACCCTAGTTGTCCTGACGCTAACCCTAGTTGTGACGCTAACCCTAGTTGTCCTGACGCTAACCCTAGTTGTCCTGACGCTAACCCTAGTTGTCGTGACGCTAACCCTAGTTGTCCTGACGCTAACCCTAGTTGTCCTGATGCTAACCGTACTTGTCCTGACGCTAACCCTAGTTGTCCTGACGCTAACCCTAGTTGTCCTGACGCTAACCCTAGTTGTCCTGACGCTAACCCTAGTTGTCCTGACTCTAACCCTAGTTGTCCTGACGCTAACCCTAGTTGTCCTGACGCTAACCCTAGTTGTCCTGACGCTAACCCTAGTTGTCGTGACGCTAACCCTAGTTGTCCTGACGCTAACCCTAGTTGTCCTGACGCTAACCCGAGTTGTCCTGACGCTAACCCTAGTTGTCCTGACGCTAACCCTAGTTGTCGTGACGCTAACCCTAGTTGTCGTGACGCTAACCCTAGTTGTCCTGACGCTAACCCTAGTTGTCCTGACGCTAACCCTAGTTGTCGTGAGGCTAACCCTAGTTGTCCCGAGGCTAACCCTAGTTGTCCTGACGCTAACGCTAGTTGTCCTGACGCTAACCCTAGTTGTCCTGACGCTAACCCTAGTTGTCCTGACGCTAACCCTAGTTGTCCTGACGCTAACCCAAGTTGTCGTGACGCTAACCCTAGTTGTCCTGACGCTAACCCTAGTTGTCCTGACGCTAACCCAAGTTGTCGTGACGCTAACCCTAGTTGTCCTGACGCTAACCCTAGTTGTCCTGACGCTAACCCTAGTTGTCCTGACGCTAACCCTAGTTGTCGTGACGCTAACCCTAGTTGTCCTGACGCTAACCCTAGTTGCCCTGACGCTAACCCTAGTTGTCGTGACGCTAACCCTAGGTGTCCTGACGCTAACCCTAGTTGTCCTGACGCTAACCCTAGTTGTCCTGACGCTAACCCTAGTTGTCCTGACGCTAACCCTAGTTGTCGTGACGCTAACCCTAGTTGTCCTGACGCTAACCCTAGTTGCCCTGACGCTAACCCTAGTTGTCGTGACGCTAACCCTAGGTGTCCTGACGCTAACCCTAGTTGTCGTGACGCTAACCCTAGTTGTCCTGACGCTAACCCTAGTTGTCCTGACGCTAACCCTAGTTGTCCTGACGCTAACCCTAGTTGTCCTGACGCTAACCCTAGTTGTCGTGACGCTAACCCTAGTTGTCCTGACGCTAACCCTAGTTGTCCTGACGCTAACCCTAGTTGTCCTGACGCTAACCCTAGTTGTCGTGACGCTAACCCTAGTTGTCCTGACGCTAAGCCTAGTTGTTCTGACGCTAACCCTAGTTGTCCTGACGGTAACCCTAGTTGTCCTGACGCTAACCCTAGTTGTCCTGACGCTAACCCTAGTTGTCGTGACGCTAACCCTAGTTGTCCTGACGCTAACCCTAGTTGTCCTGACGCTAACCCTAGTTGTCCTGACGCTAACCCTAGTTGTCGTGACGCTAACCCTAGTTGTCCTGACGCTAACCCTAGTTGTCGTGACGCTAACCCTAGTTGTCCTGACGCTAACCCTAGTTGTCGTGACGCTAACCCTAGTTGTCCTGACGCTAACCCTAGTTGTTCTGACGCTAACCCTAGTTGTTGTGACGCTAACCCTAGTTGTCCTGACGCTAACCCTAGTTGTGACGCTAACCCTAGTTGTCCTGACGCTAACCCTAGTTGTCCTAACGCTAACCCTAGTTGTCCTGACGCTAACCCTAGTTGTCCTGATGCTAACCGTACTTGTCCTGACGCTAACCCTAGTTGTCCTGACTCTAACCCTAGTTGTCCTGACGCTAACCCTAGTTGTCCTGACGCTAACCCTAGTTGTTCTGATACTAACCCTAGTTGTCCTGACGCTAACCCTAGTTGACCTGACGCTAACCATAGTTGTCCTGGCGCTAACCCTAGTTGTCCTGGCGCTAACCCTAGTTGTCCTGGCGCTAACCCTAGTTGTCCTGGCGCTAACCCTAGTTGTCCTGACGCTAACCCTAGTTGTCCTGACGCTAACCCTAGTTGTCCTGACGCAAAACCTAGTTGTCCTGACGCTAACCCTAGCTGTCCTGACGCTAACCCTAGTTGTCCTGACGCTAACCCTAGTTGTCCTGACGCTAACCCTAGCTGTCCTGACGCTAACCCTAGTTGTCCTGACGCTAACCCTAGTTGTCTTGACATTAACCCTATCTGTCCTGGCGCTAACCCTAGTTGTCCTGGCGCTAACCCTAGTTGTCCTGACGCTAACCCTAGTTGTCCTGACGCTAACCCTAGTTGTCCTGGCGCTAACCCTAGTTGTCCTGACGCTAACCCTAGTTGTCCTGGCGCTAACCCTAGTTGTCCTGGCGCTAACCCTAGTTGTCCTGACGCTAACCCTAGTTGTCGTGACGCTAACCCTAGTTGTCGTGATGCTAACCCTAGTTGTCCTGACGCTAACCCTAGTTGCCCTGACGCTAACCCTAGTTGTCGTGATGCTAACCCTAGGTGTCCTGACGCTAACCCTAGTTGTCGTGATTCTAACCCTAGTTGTCCTGACGCTAACCCTAGTTGTCCTGACGCTAACCCTAGTTGTCCTGACGCTAACCCTAGTTGTCCTGACGCTAACCCTAGTTGTCCTGACGCTAACCCTAGTTGTTTCTGACGCTAACCCTAGTTGTCTTGACGCTAACCCTAGTTGTCCTGAAGCTAACCCTAGTTGTCCTGACGCTAACCCTAGTTGTCCTGACGCTAACCCTAGCTGTCCTGACGCTAACCCTAGTTGTCCTGACGCTAACCCTAGTTGTCCTGACGCTAACCCTAGTTGTCCTGATGCTAACCCTAGTTGTCCTGACGCTAACCCTAGTTGTCCTGACGCTAACCCAAGTTGTCCTGACGCTAACCCTAGTTGTCCTGATGCTAACCCTAGTTGTCCTGACGCTAACCCTAGTTGTCCTGACGCTAACCCAAGTTGTCCTGACGCTAACCCTACTTGTCCTGACGCTAACCCTAGTTGTCCTGACGCTAACCCTACTTGTCCTGACGCTAACCCTAGTTGTCCTGACGCTAACACTAGTTGTCCTGACGCTAACCCTAGTTGTCCTGACGCTAACCCTACTTGTCCTGACGCTAACCCTACTTGTCCTGACACTAACCCTACTTGTCCTGACGCTAACCCTACTTGTCCTGACGCTAACCCTAGTTGTCCTGATGCTAACCCTAGTTGTCCTGACGCTAACCCTAGTTGTCCTGACGCTAACCCTAGTTGTCCTGACGCTAACCCTAGTTGTCCTGACGCTAACCCTAGTTGTAATGACGCTAAACCTAGTTGTCCTGACGCTAACCCTAGTTGTCCTGACGCTAACCCTAGTTGTCCTGACTTTAACCCTAGTTGTCCTGACGCTAACCCTAGTTGTCCTGACGCTAACCCTAGTTGTCCTGACGCTAACCCTACTTGTCCTGACGCTAACCCAGTTGTCCTGACGCTAACCTTAGTTGTCCTGACGCTAACCCTACTTGTCCTGACGCTAACCCTAGTTGTCCTGACGCTAACCCTACTTGTCCTGACGCTAACCCTAGTTGTCCTGACGCTAACCTTAGTTGTCCTGACGCTAACCCTACTTGTCCTGACGCTAACCCTAGTTGTCCTGACGCTAACCCTAGTTGTCCTGACGCTAACCCTACTTGTCCTGACGCTAACCCTACTTGTCCTGACGCTAACCCTAGTTGTTCTGACGCTAACCCTACTTGTCCTGACGCTAACCCTAGTTGTCCTGACGCTAACCCTAGTTGTCCTGACGCTAACACTAGTTGTCCTGACGCTAACCCTAGTTGTCCTGACGCTAACCGTAGTTGTCCTGACGCTAACCCTAGTTGTCCTGACGCTAACCCTAGTTGAAATGACGCTAACCCTAGTTGTCCTGACGCTAACCCTAGTTGTCCTGACGCTAACCCTACTTGTCCTGATGCCAACCCTACTTGTCGTGATGCTAACCCTACTTGCCCTGACGCTAACCCTAGTTGTCCTGATGCTAACCCTACTTGTCCTGACGCTAACCCTACTTGTCCTGACGCTAACCCTACTTGTCCTGACGCTAACCCTACTTGTCCTGACGCTAACCCTAGTTGTCGTCACGCTAACCCTAGTTGTCCTGACGCTAACCCTACTTGTCCTGACGCTAACCCTAGTTGTCCTGACGCTAACCCTAGTTGTCCTGACGCTAACCCTAGTTGTCCTGACGCTAACCCTACTTGTCCTGACGCTAACCCTAGTTGTCGTCACGCTAACCCTAGTTGTCCTGACGCTAACCCTACTTGTCCTGACGCAAACCCTAGTTGTCCTGACGCTAACCCTAGTTGTCCTGACGCTAACCCTACTTGTCCTGACGCTAACCCTAGTTGTCCTGACGCTAACCCTAGTTGTTCTGATGCTAACCCTAGTTGTCCTGATGGTAACCCTACTTGTCCTGACGCTAACCCTTCTTGTCCTGACGCTAACCCTAGTTGTCCTGATGCTAACCCTACTTGTCCTGACGCTAACCCTAGTTGTCCTGACGCTAACCCTAGTTGTCCTGAATTTAACCCTAGTTGTCCTGACGCTAACCCTAGTTGTCCTGACGCTAACCCTAGTTGTCCTGACGCTAACCCTAGTTGTCCTGACGCTAACCCTAGTTGTCCTGACGCTAACCTTAGTTGTCCTGACGCTAACCCTACTTGTCCTGACGCTAACCCTAGTTGTCCTGACGCTAAACCTACTTGTCCTGACGCTAAACCTAGTTGTCCTGACGCTAACCTTAGTTGTCCTGACGCTAACCCTAGTTGTCCTGACGCTAACCCTAGTTGTCCTGACGCTAACCCTACTTGTCCTGACGCTAACCCTAGTTGTCCTGACGCTAACCCTAGTTGTCATGACGCTAACCCTAGTTGTCCTGACGCTAACCCTACTTGTCCTGACGCTAACCCTACTTGTCCTGACGCTAACCCTAGTTGTCCTGACGCTAACCCTAGTTGTCCTGACGCTAACCCTACTTGTCCTGACGCTAACCCTACTTGTCCTGACGCTAACCCTACTTGTCATGACGCTAACCCTAGTTGTCCTGACGCTAACCCTAGTTGTCCTGAGGCTAACCCTATTTGTCCTGACGCTAACCCTACTTGTCCTGACGCTAACCCTACTTGTCCTGACGCTAACCCTACTTGTCCTGACGCTAACCCTAGTTGTCCTGACGCTAACCCTACTTGTCCTGACGCTAACCCTACTTGTCCTGACGCTAACCCTAGTTGTCCTGACGCTAACCCTAGTTGTCCTGATGCTAACTCTAGTTGTCCTGCCCTAACCCTACTTGTCCTGACGCTAACCCTAGTTGTCCTGACGCTAACCCTAGTTGTCCTGACGCTAACCCTAGTTGTCCTGACGCTAACCGTAGTTGTCGTGACGCTAACCCTAGTTGTCCTGACGCTAACCCTAGTTGTCCTGACGCTAACCCTAGTTGTCCTGACGCTAACCCTAGTTGTCCTGACTCTAACCCTAGTTGTCCTGACTGTAACCCTAGTTGTCCTGACGCTAACCCTAGTTGTCCTGACGCTAACCCTAGTTGTCCTGACGCTAACCCTAGTTGTCGTGACGCTAACCCTAGTTGTCGTGACGCTAACCCTAGTTGTCCTGACGCTAACCCTAGTTGTCCTGACGCTAACCCTAGTTGTCCTGACGCTAACCCTACTTGTCTTGACGCTAACCCTACTTGTCCTGACGCTAACCCTACTTGTCCTGACGCTAACCCTAGTTGTCCTGACGCTAACCCTAGTTGTCCTGACGCTAACCCAAGTTGTCCTGACGCTAACCCTAGTTGTCCTGATGCTAACCCTAGTTGTCCTGACGCTAACCCTAGTTGTCCTGACGCTAACCCAAGTTGTCCTGACGCTAACCCTACTTGTCCTGACGCTAACCCTAGTTGTCCTGACGCTAACCCTACTTGTCCTGACGCTAACCCTAGTTGTCCTGACGCTAACACTAGTTGTCCTGACGCTAACCCTAGTTGTCCTGACGCTAACCCTACTTGTCCTGACGCTAACCCTTCTTGTCCTGACACTAACCCTACTTGTCCTGACGCTAACCCTACTTGTCCTGACGCTAACCCTAGTTGTCCTGATGCTAACCCTAGTTGTCCTGACGCTAACCCTAGTTGTCCTGACGCTAACCCTAGTTGTCCTGACGCTAACCCTAGTTGTCCTGACGCTAACCCTAGTTGTAATGACGCTAAACCTAGTTGTCCTGACGCTAACCCTAGTTGTCCTGACGCTAACCCTAGTTGTCCTGACTTTAACCCTAGTTGTCCTGACGCTAACCCTAGTTGTCCTGACGCTAACCCTAGTTGTCCTGACGCTAACCCTACTTGTCCTGACGCTAACCCAGTTGTCCTGACGCTAACCTTAGTTGTCCTGACGCTAACCCTACTTGTCCTGACGCTAACCCTAGTTGTCCTGACGCTAACCCTACTTGTCCTGACGCTAACCCTAGTTGTCCTGACGCTAACCTTAGTTGTCCTGACGCTAACCCTACTTGTCCTGACGCTAACCCTAGTTGTCCTGACGCTAACCCTAGTTGTCCTGACGCTAACCCTACTTGTCCTGACGCTAACCCTACTTGTCCTGACGCTAACCCTAGTTGTTCTGACGCTAACCCTACTTGTCCTGACGCTAACCCTAGTTGTCCTGACGCTAACCCTAGTTGTCCTGACGCTAACACTAGTTGTCCTGACGCTAACCCTAGTTGTCCTGACGCTAACCGTAGTTGTCCTGACGCTAACCCTAGTTGTCCTGACGCTAACCCTAGTTGAAATGACGCTAACCCTAGTTGTCCTGACGCTAACCCTAGTTGTCCTGACGCTAACCCTACTTGTCCTGATGCCAACCCTACTTGTCGTGATGCTAACCCTACTTGCCCTGACGCTAACCCTAGTTGTCCTGATGCTAACCCTACTTGTCCTGACGCTAACCCTACTTGTCCTGACGCTAACCCTACTTGTCCTGACGCTAACCCTACTTGTCCTGACGCTAACCCTAGTTGTCGTCACGCTAACCCTAGTTGTCCTGACGCTAACCCTACTTGTCCTGACGCTAACCCTAGTTGTCCTGACGCTAACCCTAGTTGTCCTGACGCTAACCCTAGTTGTCCTGACGCTAACCCTACTTGTCCTGACGCTAACCCTAGTTGTCGTCACGCTAACCCTAGTTGTCCTGACGCTAACCCTACTTGTCCTGACGCAAACCCTAGTTGTCCTGACGCTAACCCTAGTTGTCCTGACGCTAACCCTACTTGTCCTGACGCTAACCCTAGTTGTCCTGACGCTAACCCTAGTTGTTCTGATGCTAACCCTAGTTGTCCTGATGGTAACCCTACTTGTCCTGACGCTAACCCTTCTTGTCCTGACGCTAACCCTAGTTGTCCTGATGCTAACCCTACTTGTCCTGACGCTAACCCTAGTTGTCCTGACGCTAACCCTAGTTGTCCTGAATTTAACCCTAGTTGTCCTGACGCTAACCCTAGTTGTCCTGACGCTAACCCTAGTTGTCCTGACGCTAACCCTAGTTGTCCTGACGCTAACCCTAGTTGTCCTGACGCTAACCTTAGTTGTCCTGACGCTAACCCTACTTGTCCTGACGCTAACCCTAGTTGTCCTGACGCTAAACCTACTTGTCCTGACGCTAAACCTAGTTGTCCTGACGCTAACCTTAGTTGTCCTGACGCTAACCCTAGTTGTCCTGACGCTAACCCTAGTTGTCCTGACGCTAACCCTACTTGTCCTGACGCTAACCCTAGTTGTCCTGACGCTAACCCTAGTTGTCATGACGCTAACCCTAGTTGTCCTGACGCTAACCCTACTTGTCCTGACGCTAACCCTACTTGTCCTGACGCTAACCCTAGTTGTCCTGACGCTAACCCTAGTTGTCCTGACGCTAACCCTACTTGTCCTGACGCTAACCCTACTTGTCCTGACGCTAACCCTACTTGTCATGACGCTAACCCTAGTTGTCCTGACGCTAACCCTAGTTGTCCTGAGGCTAACCCTATTTGTCCTGACGCTAACCCTACTTGTCCTGACGCTAACCCTACTTGTCCTGACGCTAACCCTAGTTGTCCTGACGCTAACCCTACTTGTCCTGACGCTAACCCTACTTGTCCTGACGCTAACCCTAGTTGTCCTGACGCTAACCCTAGTTGTCCTGATGCTAACTCTAGTTGTCCTGCCCTAACCCTACTTGTCCTGACGCTAACCCTAGTTGTCCTGACGCTAACCCTAGTTGTCCTGACGCTAACCCTAGTTGTCCTGACGCTAACCGTAGTTGTCGTGACGCTAACCCTAGTTGTCCTGACGCTAACCCTAGTTGTCCTGACGCTAACCCTAGTTGTCCTGACGCTAACCCTAGTTGTCCTGACTCTAACCCTAGTTGTCCTGACTGTAACCCTAGTTGTCCTGACGCTAACCCTAGTTGTCCTGACGCTAACCCTAGTTGTCCTGACGCTAACCCTAGTTGTCGTGACGCTAACCCTAGTTGTCGTGACGCTAACCCTAGTTGTCCTGACGCTAACCCTAGTTGTCCTGACGCTAACCCTAGTTGTCCTGACGCTAACCCTACTTGTCTTGACGCTAACCCTACTTGTCCTGACGCTAACCCTACTTGTCCTGACGCTAACCCTACTTGTCCTGACGCTAACCCTAGTTGTCCTGACGCTAACCCTAGTTGTCCTGACGCTAACCCTAGTTGTCCTGACGCTAATCCTAGTTGTCCTTACGCTAACCCTAGTTGTCCTGACGCTAACCCTAGTTGTCCTGACGCTAACCCGAGTTGTCCTGACGCTAACCCTAGTTGTCCTGACGCTAACCCTAGTTGTCCTGACGCTAACCCTAGTTGTCGTGACGCTAACCCTAGTTGTCCTGACGCTAACCCTAGTTGTCCTGACGCTAACCCTAGTTGTCCTGACGCTAAACTTAGTTGTCCTGACTCTAACCCTAGTTGTCCTGACGGTAACCCTAGTTGTCCTGACGCTAACCCTAGTTGTCCTGACGCTAACCCTAGTTGTCGTGACGCTAACCCTAGGTGTCCTGACGCTAACCCTAGTTGTCGTGACGCTAACCCTAGTTGTCCTGACGCTAACCCTAGTTGTCCTGACGCTAACCCTAGTTGTTCTGACGCTAACCCTAGTTGTCGTGACGCTAACCCTAGTTGTCCTGACGCTAACCCTAGTTGTCGTGACGCTAACCCTAGTTGTCCTGACGCTAACCCTAGTTGTCGTGACGCTAACCCTAGTTGTCCTGACGCTAACCCTAGTTGTCCTGACGCTAACCCTAGTTGTTCTGACGCTAACCCTAGTTGTCGTGACGCTAACCCTAGTTGTCCTGACGCTAACCCTAGTTGTCGTGACGCTAACCCTAGTTGTCCTGACGCTAACCCTAGTTGTCGTGACGCTAACCCTAGTTGTCCTGACGCTAACCCTAGTTGTCGTGACACTAACCCTAGTTGTCCTGACGCTAACCCTAGTTGTTCTGACGCTAACCCTAGTTGTTGTGACGCTAACCCTAGTTGTCCTGACGCTAACCCTAGTTGTGACGCTAACCCTAGTTGTACTGACGCTAACCCTAGTTGTCCTGACGCTAACCCTAGTTGTCGTGACGCTAACCCTAGTTGTCCTGACGCTAACCCTAGTTGTCCTGATGCTAACCGTACTTGTCCTGACGCTAACCCTAGTTGTCCTGACGCTAACCCTAGTTGTCCTGACGCTAACCCTAGTTGTCCTGACGCTAACCCTAGTTGTCCTGACTCTAACCCTAGTTGTCCTGACGCTAACCCTAGTTGTCCTGACGCTAACCCTAGTTGTCCTGACGCTAACCCTATTTGTCGTGACGCTAACCCTAGTTGTCGTGACGCTAACCCTAGTTGTCCTGACGCTAACCCTAGTTGTCCTGACGCTAACCCGAGTTGTCCTGACGCTAACCCTAGTTGTCGTGACGCTAACCCTAGTTGTCGTGACGCTAACCCTAGTTGTCGTGACGCTAACCCTAGTTGTCCTGACGCTAACCCTAGTTGTCCTGACGCTAACCCTAGTTGTCGTGAGGCTAACCCTAGTTGTCCCGAGGCTAACCCTAGTTGTCCTGACGCTAACGCTAGTTGTCCTGACGCTAACCCTAGTTGTCCTGACGCTAACCCTAGTTGTCCTGACGCTAACCCTAGTTGTCCTGACGCTAACCCTAGTTGTCGTGACGCTAACCCTAGTTGTCGTGACGCTAACCCTAGTTGTCCTGACGCTAACCCTAGTTGTCCTGACGCTAACCCTAGTTGTCCTGACGCTAACCCAAGTTGTCGTGACGCTAACCCTAGTTGTCCTGACGCTAACCCTAGTTGTCCTGACGCTAACCCAAGTTGTCGTGACGCTAACCCTAGTTGTCCTGACGCTAACCCTAGTTGTCCTGACACTAACCCTAGTTGTCCTGACGCTAACCCTAGTTGTCCTGACGCTAACCCTAGTTGTCGTGACGCTAACCCTAGTTGTCCTGATGCTAACCCTAGTTGCCCTGACGCTAACCCTAGTTGTCGTGACGCTAACCCTAGGTGTCCTGACGCTAACCCTAGTTGTCGTGATGCTAACCCTAGTTGTCCTGACGCTAACCCTAGTTGTCCTGACGCTAACCCTAGTTGTCCTGACGCTAACCCTAGTTGTCGTGACGCTAACCCTAGTTGTCCTGACGCTAACCCTAGTTGTCGTGACGCTAACCCTAGTTGTCCTGACGCTAACCCTAGTTGTCGTGACGCTAACCCTAGTTGTCCTGACGCTAACCCTAGTTGTCCTGACGCTAACCCTAGTTGTCCTGACGGTAACCCTAGTTGTCCTGACGCTAACCCTAGTTGTCGTGACGCTAACCCTAGTTGTCGTGACGCTAACCCTAGTTGTCCTGACGCTAACCCTAGTTGTCCTGACGCTAACCCTAGTTGTCCTGACGCTAACCCTAGTTGTCCTGACGCTAACCCTAGTTGTCGTGACGCTAACCCTAGTTGTCCTGACGCTAACCCTAGTTGTCGTGACGCTAACCCTAGTTGTCCTGACGCTAACCCTAGTTGTTCTGACGCTAACCCTAGTTGTTGTGACGCTAACCCTAGTTGTCCTGACGCTAACCCTAGTTGTGACGCTAACCCTAGTTGTCCTGACGCTAACCCTAGTTGTCCTAACGCTAACCCTAGTTGTCCTGACGCTAACCATAGTTGTCCTGACGCTAACCCTAGTTGTCCTGATGCTAACCCTAGTTGTCCTGATGCTAACCGTACTTGTCCTGACGCTAACCCTAGTTGTCCTGACTCTAACCCTAGTTGTCCTGACGCTAACCCTAGTTGTCCTGACGCTAACCCTAGTTGTTCTGATACTAACCCTAGTTGTCCTGACGCTAACCCTAGTTGACCTGACGCTAACCATAGTTGTCCTGGCGCTAACCCTAGTTGTCCTGGCGCTAACCCTAGTTGTCCTGGCGCTAACCCTAGTTGTCCTGGCGCTAACCCTAGTTGTCCTGACGCTAACCCTAGTTGTCCTGACGCTAACCCTAGTTGTCCTGACGCAAAACCTAGTTGTCCTGACGCTAACCCTAGCTGTCCTGACGCTAACCCTAGTTGTCCTGACTTTAACCCTAGTTGTCCTGACGCTAACCCTAGTTGTCCTGACGCTAACCCTAGTTGTCCTGACGCTAACCCTACTTGTCCTGACGCTAACCCAGTTGTCCTGACGCTAACCTTAGTTGTCCTGACGCTAACCCTACTTGTCCTGACGCTAACCCTAGTTGTCCTGACGCTAACCCTACTTGTCCTGACGCTAACCCTAGTTGTCCTGACGCTAACCTTAGTTGTCCTGACGCTAACCCTACTTGTCCTGACGCTAACCCTAGTTGTCCTGACGCTAACCCTAGTTGTCCTGACGCTAACCCTACTTGTCCTGACGCTAACCCTACTTGTCCTGACGCTAACCCTAGTTGTTCTGACGCTAACCCTACTTGTCCTGACGCTAACCCTAGTTGTCCTGACGCTAACCCTAGTTGTCCTGACGCTAACACTAGTTGTCCTGACGCTAACCCTAGTTGTCCTGACGCTAACCGTAGTTGTCCTGACGCTAACCCTAGTTGTCCTGACGCTAACCCTAGTTGAAATGACGCTAACCCTAGTTGTCCTGACGCTAACCCTAGTTGTCCTGACGCTAACCCTACTTGTCCTGATGCCAACCCTACTTGTCGTGATGCTAACCCTACTTGCCCTGACGCTAACCCTAGTTGTCCTGACGCTAACCCTACTTGTCCTGACGCTAACCCTACTTGTCCTGACGCTAACCCTACTTGTCCTGACGCTAACCCTACTTGTCCTGACGCTAACCCTAGTTGTCGTCACGCTAACCCTAGTTGTCCTGACGCTAACCCTACTTGTCCTGACGCTAACCCTAGTTGTCCTGACACTAACCCTAGTTGTCCTGACGCTAACCCTAGTTGTCCTGACGCTAACCCTACTTGTCCTGACGCTAACCCTAGTTGTCGTCACGCTAACCCTAGTTGTCCTGACGCTAACCCTACTTGTCCTGACGCAAACCCTAGTTGTCCTGATGCTAACCCTAGTTGTCCTGACGCTAACCCTACTTGTCCTGACGCTAACCCTAGTTGTCCTGACGCTAACCCTAGTTTTTCTGATGCTAACCCTAGTTGTCCTGATGGTAACCCTACTTGTCCTGACGCTAACCCTTCTTGTCCTGACGCTAACCCTAGTTGTCCTGATGCTAACCCTACTTGTCCTGACGCTAACCCTAGTTGTCCTGACGCTAACCCTAGTTGTCCTGACTTTAACCCTAGTTGTCCTGACGCTAACCCTAGTTGTCCTGACGCTAACCCTAGTTGTCCTGACGCTAACCCTAGTTGTCCTGACGCTAACCCTAGTTGTCCTGACGCTAACCTTAGTTGTCCTGACGCTAACCCTACTTGTCCTGACGCTAACCCTAGTTGTCCTGACGCTAAACCTACTTGTCCTGACGCTAACCCTAGTTGTCCTGACGCTAACCTTAGTTGTCCTGACGCTAACCCTAGTTGTCCTGACGCTAACCCTAGTTGTCCTGACGCTAACCCTACTTGTCCTGACGCTAACCCTAGTTGTCCTGACGCTAACCCTAGTTGTCATGACGCTAACCCTAGTTGTCCTGACGCTAACCCTACTTGTCCTGACGCTAACCCTACTTGTCCTGACGCTAACCCTAGTTGTCCTGACGCTAACCCTAGTTGTCCTGACGCTAACCCTACTTGTCCTGACGCTAACCCTACTTGTCCTGACGCTAACCCTACTTGTCATGACGCTAACCCTAGTTGTCCTGACGCTAACCCTAGTTGTCCTGAGGCTAACCCTATTTGTCCTGACGCTAACCCTACTTGTCCTGACGCTAACCCTACTTGTCCTGACGCTAACCCTAGTTGTCCTGACGCTAACCCTACTTGTCCTGACGCTAACCCTACTTGTCCTGACGCTAACCCTAGTTGTCCTGACGCTAACCCTAGTTGTCCTGATGCTAACTCTAGTTGTCCTGCCCTAACCCTACTTGTCCTGACGCTAACCCTAGTTGTCCTGACGCTAACCCTAGTTGTCCTGACGCTAACCCTAGTTGTCCTGACGCTAACCGTAGTTGTCGTGACGCTAACCCTAGTTGTCCTGACGCTAACCCTAGTTGTCCTGACGCTAACCCTAGTTGTCCTGACGCTAACCCTAGTTGTCCTGACTCTAACCCTAGTTGTCCTGACTGTAACCCTAGTTGTCCTGACGCTAACCCTAGTTGTCCTGACGCTAACCCTAGTTGTCCTGACGCTAACCCTAGTTGTCGTGACGCTAACCCTAGTTGTCGTGACGCTAACCCTAGTTGTCCTGACGCTAACCCTAGTTGTCCTGACGCTAACCCTAGTTGTCCTGACGCTAACCCTACTTGTCTTGACGCTAACCCTACTTGTCCTGACGCTAACCCTACTTGTCCTGACGCTAACCCTACTTGTCCTGACGCTAACCCTAGTTGTCCTGACGCTAACCCTAGTTGTCCTGACGCTAACCCTAGTTGTCCTGACGCTAATCCTAGTTGTCCTTACGCTAACCCTAGTTGTCCTGACGCTAACCCTAGTTGTCCTGACGCTAACCCGAGTTGTCCTGACGCTAACCCTAGTTGTCCTGACGCTAACCCTAGTTGTCCTGACGCTAACCCTAGTTGTCGTGACGCTAACCCTAGTTGTCCTGACGCTAACCCTAGTTGTCCTGACGCTAACCCTAGTTGTCCTGACGCTAAACTTAGTTGTCCTGACTCTAACCCTAGTTGTCCTGACGGTAACCCTAGTTGTCCTGACGCTAACCCTAGTTGTCCTGACGCTAACCCTAGTTGTCGTGACGCTAACCCTAGGTGTCCTGACGCTAACCCTAGTTGTCGTGACGCTAACCCTAGTTGTCCTGACGCTAACCCTAGTTGTCCTGACGCTAACCCTAGTTGTCCTGACGCTAACCCTAGTTGTTCTGACGCTAACCCTAGTTGTCGTGACGCTAACCCTAGTTGTCCTGACGCTAACCCTAGTTGTCGTGACGCTAACCCTAGTTGTCCTGACGCTAACCCTAGTTGTCGTGACGCTAACCCTAGTTGTCCTGACGCTAACCCTAGTTGTCGTGACACTAACCCTAGTTGTCCTGACGCTAACCCTAGTTGTTCTGACGCTAACCCTAGTTGTTGTGACGCTAACCCTAGTTGTCCTGACGCTAACCCTAGTTGTGACGCTAACCCTAGTTGTACTGACGCTAACCCTAGTTGTCCTGACGCTAACCCTAGTTGTCGTGACGCTAACCCTAGTTGTCCTGACGCTAACCCTAGTTGTCCTGATGCTAACCGTACTTGTCCTGACGCTAACCCTAGTTGTCCTGACGCTAACCCTAGTTGTCCTGACGCTAACCCTAGTTGTCCTGACGCTAACCCTAGTTGTCCTGACTCTAACCCTAGTTGTCCTGACGCTAACCCTAGTTGTCCTGACGCTAACCCTAGTTGTCCTGACGCTAACCCTATTTGTCGTGACGCTAACCCTAGTTGTCCTGACGCTAACCCTAGTTGTCCTGACGCTAACCCGAGTTGTCCTGACGCTAACCCTAGTTGTCGTGACGCTAACCCTAGTTGTCGTGACGCTAACCCTAGTTGTCGTGACGCTAACCCTAGTTGTCCTGACGCTAACCCTAGTTGTCCTGACGCTAACCCTAGTTGTCGTGAGGCTAACCCTAGTTGTCCCGAGGCTAACCCTAGTTGTCCTGACGCTAACGCTAGTTGTCCTGACGCTAACCCTAGTTGTCCTGACGCTAACCCTAGTTGTCCTGACGCTAACCCTAGTTGTCCTGACGCTAACCCTAGTTGTCGTGACGCTAACCCTAGTTGTCGTGACGCTAACCCTAGTTGTCGTGACGCTAACCCTAGTTGTCCTGACGCTAACCCTAGTTGTCCTGACGCTAACCCTAGTTGTCCTGACGCTAACCCAAGTTGTCGTGACGCTAACCCTAGTTGTCCTGACGCTAACCCTAGTTGTCCTGACGCTAACCCAAGTTGTCGTGACGCTAACCCTAGTTGTCCTGACGCTAACCCTAGTTGTCCTGACACTAACCCTAGTTGTCCTGACGCTAACCCTAGTTGTCCTGACGCTAACCCTAGTTGTCGTGACGCTAACCCTAGTTGTCCTGATGCTAACCCTAGTTGCCCTGACGCTAACCCTAGTTGTCGTGACGCTAACCCTAGGTGTCCTGACGCTAACCCTAGTTGTCGTGACGCTAACCCTAGTTGTCGTGACGCTAACCCTAGGTGTCCTGACGCTAACCCTAGTTGTCGTGACGCTAACCCTAGTTGTCCTGACGCTAACCCTAGTTGTCCTGGCGCTAACCCTAGTTGTCCTGACGCTAACCCTAGTTGTCCTGACGCTAACCCTAGTTGTCCTGACGCAAAACCTAGTTGTCCTGACGCTAACCCAAGTTGTCCTGACGCTAACCCTACTTGTCCTGACGCTAACCCTAGTTGTCCTGACGCTAACCCAAGTTGTCGTGACGCTAACCCTAGTTGTCCTGACGCTAACCCTAGTTGTCCTGACACTAACCCTAGTTGTCCTGACGCTAACCCTAGTTGTCCTGACGCTAACCCTAGTTGTCGTGACGCTAACCCTAGTTGTCCTGATGCTAACCCTAGTTGCCCTGACGCTAACCCTAGTTGTCGTGACGCTAACCCTAGGTGTCCTGACGCTAACCCTAGTTGTCGTGACGCTAACCCTAGTTGTCGTGACGCTAACCCTAGTTGTCCTGACGCTAACCCTAGTTGTCGTGACGCTAACCCTAGTTGTCCTGACGCTAACCCTAGTTGTCCTGGCGCTAACCCTAGTTGTCCTGACGCTAACCCTAGTTGTCCTGACGCTAACCCTAGTTGTCCTGACGCAAAACCTAGTTGTCCTGACGCTAACCCTAGCTGTCCTGACGCTAACCCTAGTTGTCCTGACGCTAACCCTAGTTGTCCTGACGCTAACCCTAGTTGTCCTGACGTTAACCCTATCTGTCCTGGCGCTAACCCTAGTTGTCCTGGCGCTAACCCTAGTTGTCGTGACGCTAACCCTAGTTGTCCTGACGCTAACCCTAGTTGTCCTGGCGCTAACCCTAGTTGTCCTGACGCTAACCCTAGTTGTCCTGGCGCTAACCCTAGTTGTCCTGGCGCTAACCCTAGTTGTCCTGACGCTAACCCTAGTTGTCCTGACGCTAACCCTAGTTGTCCTGACGCTAACCCTAGTTGTCGTGAGGCTAACCCTAGTTGCCCTGACGCTAACCCTAGTTGTCGTGATGCTAACCCTAGGTGTCCTGACGCTAACCCTAGTTGTCGTGATTCTAACCCTAGTTGTCCTGACGCTAACCCTAGTTGTCCTGACGCTAACCCTAGTTGTCCTGACGCTAACCCTAGTTGTCCTGACGCTAACCCTAGTTTTCCTGACGCTAACCCTAGTTGTCCTGACGCTAACCCTATTTGTTTCTGACGCTAACCCTAGTTGTCTTGACGCTAACCCTAGTTGTCCTGAAGCTAACCCTAGTTGTCCTGACGCTAACCCTAGTTGTCCTGACGCTAACCCTAGTTGTCCTGACGCTAATCCTAGCTGTCCTGACGCTAACCCTAGTTGTCCTGACGCTAACCCTAGTTGTCCTGACGCTAACCCTAGTTGTCCTGATGCTAACCCTAGTTGTCCTGACGCTAACCCTAGTTGTCCTGACGCTAACCCAAGTTGTCCTGACGCTAACCCTAGTTGTCCTGACGCTAACCCTAGTTGTCCTGACGCTAAACCTAGTTGTCCTGACGCTAACCCAAGTTGTCCTGACGCTAACCCTACTTGTCCTGACGCTAACCCTAGTTGTCCTGACGCTAACCCTAGTTGTCGTGACGTTAACCCTAGTTGTCGTGACGCTAACCCGAGTTGTCCTGACGCTAACCCTAGTTGTCCTGACGCTAACCCTAGTTGTCGTGACGCTAACCCTAGTTGTCCTGACGCTAACCCTAGTTGTCCTGATGCTAACCCTAGTTGTCGTGACGCTAACCCTAGTTGTCCTGACGCTAACCCGAGTTGTCCTGACGCTAACCCTAGTTGTCCTGACGCTAACCCTAGTTGTCCTGACGCTAACCCTAGTTGTCGTGACGCTAACCCTAGTTGTCCTGACGCTAACCATAGTTGTCCTGACGCTATCCCTAGTTGTCCTGACGCTAACCCTAGTTGTCGTGACGCTAACCCTAGTTGTCGTGACGCTAACCCTAGTTGTCGTGACGCTAACCCGAGTTGTCCTGACGCTAACCCGAGTTGTCCTGACGCTAACCCTAGTTGTCCTGACGCTAACCCTAGTTGTCCTGACGCTAACCCTAGTTGTCCTGACGCTAACCCTAGTTGTCCTGACGCTAACCCTAGTTGTCCTGACGCTAACCCGAGTTGTCCTGACGCTAACCCTAGTTGTCCTGACGCTAACCCTAGTTGTCGTAACGCTAACCCTAGTTGTCCTGACGCTAACCCTAGTCGTCCTGACGCTAACCATAGTTGTCCTGACGCTAACCCTAGTTGTCCTGACGCTAACCCTAGTTGTCGTGACGCTAACCCTAGTTGTTCTGACGCTAACCCTAGTTGTCGTGACGCTAACCCTAGGTGTCCTGACGCTAACCCTAGTTGTCGTGACGCTAACCCTAGTTGTTCTGACGCTAACCCTAGTTGTCGTGACGCTAACCCTAGGTGTCCTGACGCTAACCCTAGTTGTCGTGACGCTAACCCTAGTTGTTCTGACGCTAACCCTAGTTGTCGTGACGCTAACCCTAGTTGTCGTGACGCTAACCCTAGGTGTCCTGACGCTAACCCTAGTTGTCGTGACGCTAACCCTAGTTGTCCTGACGCTAACCCTAGTTGTCCTGATGCTAACCCTAGTTGTCCTGACGCTAACCCTAGTTGTCCTGACGCTAACCCTAGTTGTCGTGACGCTAACCCTAGTTGTCCTGACGCTAACCCTAGTTGTCGTGACGCTAACCCTAGTTGTCCTGACGCTAACCCTAGTTGTCGTGACGCTAACCCTAGTTGTCCTGACGCTAACCCTAGTTGTCCTGACGCTAACCCTAGTTGTCCTGACGCTAACCCTAGTTGTCCTGACTCTAACCCTAGTTGTCCTGACTGTAACCCTAGTTGTCCTGACGCTAACCCTAGTTGTCCTGACGCTAACCCTAGTTGTCCTGACGCTAACCCTAGTTGTCGTGACGCTAACCCTAGTTGTCGTGACGCTAACCCTAGTTGTCCTGACGCTAACCCTAGTTGTCCTGACGCTAACCCTAGTTGTCCTGACGCTAACCCTACTTGTCTTGACGCTAACCCTACTTGCCTGACGCTAACCCTACTTGTCCTGACGCTAACCCTAGTTGTCCTGATGCTAACCCTAGTTGTCCTGACGCTAACCCTAGTTGTCCTGACGCTAATCCTAGTTGACCTTACGCTAACCCTAGTTGTCCTGACGCTAACCCTAGTTGTCCTGATGCTAACCCGAGTTGTCCTGACGCTAACCCTAGTTGTCCTGATGCTAACCCTAGTTGTCCTGACGCTAACCCTAGTTGTCCTGACGCTAACCCTAGTTGTCCTGTCGCTAACCCTAGTTGTCCTGACTCTAACCCTAGTTGTCCTGACGGTAACCCTAGTTGTCCTGACGCTAACCCTAGTTGTCCTGACGCTAACCCTAGTTGTCGTGACGCTAACCCTAGTTGTCCTGATGCTAACCCTAGTTGTCCTGACGCTAACCCTAGTTGTCCTGACGCTAACCCTAGTTGTTCTGACGCTAACCCTAGTTGTCGTGACGCTAACCCTAGGTGTCCTGACGCTAACCCTAGTTGTCGAGACGCTAACCCTAGTTGTCCTGACGCTAACCCTAATTGTCCTGACGCTAACCCTAGTTGTCCTGACGCTAACCCTAGTTGTCCTGGCGCTAACCCTAGTTGTCCTGACGCTAACCCTAGTTGTCCTGACGCTAACCCTAGTTGTCCTGATGCTAACCCTAGTTGTCCTGACGCTAACCATAGTTGTCCTGACGCTAACCCTATTTGTCGTGACGCTAACCCTAGTTGTCCTGACGCTAACCCTAGTTGTCCTGACGCTAACCCTAGTTGTCCTGACTCTAACCCTAATTGTCCTGACGGTAACCCTAGTTGTCCTGACGCTAACCCTAGTTGTCCTGACGCTAACCCTAGTTGTCGTGACGCTAACCCTAGTTGTCCTGACGCTAACCCTAGTTGTCCTGACGCTAACCCTAGTTGTCGTGACGCTAACCCTAGTTGTCCTGACGCTAACCCTAGATGTCCTGACGCTAACCCTACTTGTCTTGACGCTAACCCTACTTGTCCTGACGCTAACCGTAGTTGTCCTGACGCTAACCCTAGTTGTCCTGACGCTAACCCTAGTTGAAATGACGCTAACCCTAGTTGTCCTGACGCTAACCCTAGTTGTCCTGACGCTAACCCTACTTGTCCTGACGCCAACCCTACTTGTCGTGACGCTAACCCTACTTGCCCTGACGCTAACCCTAGTTGTATTGATGCTAACCCTACTTGTCCTGACGCTAACCCTACTTGTCCTGACGCTAACCCTACTTGTCCTGACGCTAACCCTACTTGTCCTGACGCTAACCCTAGTTGTCGTCACGCTAACCCTAGTTGTCCTGACGCTAACCCTACTTGTCCTGACGCTAACCCTACTTGTCCTGACGCTAACCCTAGTTGTCCTGACGCTAACCCTAGTTGTTCTGATGCTAACCCTAGTTGTCCTGATGGTAACCCTACTTGTCCTGACGCTAACCCTACTTGTCCTGACGCTAACCCTAGTTGTCCTGATGCTAACCCTACTTGTCCTGACGCTAACCCTAGTTGTCCTGACGCTAACCCTAGTTGTCCTGACTCTAACCCTCATTGTCCTGACGCTAACCCTAGTTGTCCTGACGCTAACCCTAGTTGTCCTGACGCTAACCCTACTTGTCCTGACGCTAACCCTACTTGTCCTGACGCTAACCCTACTTGTCCTGACACTAACCCTACTTGTCCTGACGCTAACCCTAGTTGTCCTGACGCTAACCCTAGTTGTCCTGATGCTAACCCTAGTTGTCCTGACGCTAACCCTAGTTGTAATGACGCTAAACCTAGTTGTCCTGACGCTAACCCTAGTTGTCCTGACGCTAACCCTAGTTGTCCTGACGCTAACCCTAGTTGTCCTGACTTTAACCCTAGTTGTCCTGACTCTAACCCTAGTTGTCCTGACGCTAACCCTAGTTGTCCTGACGCTAACCCTAGTTGTCCTGACGCTAACCCTAGTTGTCCTGACGCTAACCTTAGTTGTCCTGACGCTAACCCTACTTGTCCTGACGCTAACCCTAGTTGTCCTGACGCTAAACCTACTTGTCCTGACGCTAACCCTAGTTGTCCTGACGCTAACCTTAGTTGTCCTGACGCTAACCCTAGTTGTCCTGACGCTAACCCTAGTTGTCCTGACGCTAACCCTACTTGTCCTGACGCTAACCCTAGTTGTCCTGACGCTAACCCTAGTTGTCATGACGCTAACCCTAGTTGTCCTGACGCTAACCCTAGTTGTCCTGAGGCTAACCCTATTTGTCCTGAAGCTAACCCTAGTTGTCCTGACGCTAACCCTACTTGTCCTGACGCTAACCCTAGTTGTCCTGACGCTAACCCTACTTGTCCTGACGCTAACCCTACTTGTCCTGACGCTAACCCTAGTTGTCCTGACGCTAACCCTAGTTGTCCTGATGCTAACTCTAGTTGTCCTGCCCTAACCCTACTTGTCCTGACGCTAACCCTAGTTGTCCTGACGCTAACCCTAGTTGTCCTGACGCTAACCCTAGTTGTCCTGACGCTAACCGTAGTTGTCGTGACGCTAACCCTAGTTGTCCTGACGCTAACCCTAGTTGTCCTGACGCTAACCCTAGTTGTCCTGACGCTAACCCTAGTTGTCCTGACTCTAACCCTAGTTGTCCTGACTGTAACCCTAGTTGTCCTGACGCTAACCCTAGTTGTCCTGACGCTAACCCTAGTTGTCCTGACGCTAACCCTAGTTGTCGTGACGCTAACCCTAGTTGTCGTGACGCTAACCCTAGTTGTCCTGACGCTAACCCTAGTTGTCCTGACGCTAACCCTAGTTGTCCTGACGCTAACCCTACTTGTCTTGACGCTAACCCTACTTGTCCTGACGCTAACCCTACTTGTCCTGACGCTAACCCTACTTGTCCTGACGCTAACCCTAGTTGTCCTGACGCTAACCCTAGTTGTCCTGACGCTAATCCTAGTTGTCCTTACGCTAACCCTAGTTGTCCTGACGCTAACCCTAGTTGTCCTGACGCTAACCCGAGTTGTCCTGACGCTAACCCTAGTTGTCCTGACGCTAACCCTAGTTGTCGTGACGCTAACCCTAGTTGTCCTGACGCTAACCCTAGTTGTCCTGATGCTAACCCTAGTTGTCCTGACGCTAAACTTAGTTGTCCTGACTCTAACCCTAGTTGTCCTGACGGTAACCCTAGTTGTCCTGACGCTAACCCTAGTTGTCCTGACGCTAACCCTAGTTGTCGTGACGCTAACCCTAGTTGTCGTGACACTAACCCTAGTTGTCGTGACGCTAACCCGAGTTGTCCTGACGCTAACCCTAGTTGTCCTGAAGCTAACCCTAGTTGTCGTGATGCTAACCCTAGTTGTCCTGACGCTAACCCTAGTTGTCCTGATGCTAACCCTAGTTGTCGTGACGCTAACCCTAGTTGTCCTGACGCTAACCCGAGTTGTCCTGACGCTAACCCTAGTTGTCCTGACGCTAACCCTAGTTGTCGTGACGCTAACCCTAGTTGTCCTGACGCTAACCATAGTTGTCCTGACGCTAACCCTAGTTGTCCTGACGCTAACCCTAGTTGTCCTGACGCTAACCCTAGTTGTTCTGACGCTAACCCTAGTTGTCGTGACGCTAACCCTAGGTGTCCTGACGCTAACCCTAGTTGTCGTGACGCTAACCCTAGTTGTCCTGACGCTAACCCTAGTTGTCCTGACGCTAACCCTAGTTGTCCTGACGCTAACCCTAGTTGTCCTGACGCTAACCCTAGTTGTCCTGACTCTAACCCTAGTTGTCCTGACGGTAACCCTAGTTGTCCTGACGCTAACCCTAGTTGTCCTGACGCTAACCCTAGTTGTCCTGACGCTAACCCTAGTTGTCCTGACTCTAACCCTAGTTGTCCTGACGGTAACCCTAGTTGTCCTGACGCTAACCCTAGTTGTCCTGACGCTAACCCTAGTTGTCCTGACGCTAACCCTAGTTGTCGTGACGCTAACCCTAGTTGTCGTGACGCTAACCCTAGTTGTCGTGACGCTAACCCTAGTTGTCCTGACGCTAACCCTAGTTGTCCTGACGCTAACCCTAGTTGTCCTGACGCTAACCCTAGTTGTCCTGACGCTAACCCTACTTGTCTTGACGCTAACCCTACTTGTCCTGACGCTAACCCTACTTGTCCTGACGCTAACCCTAGTTGTCCTGACGCTAACCCTAGTTGTCCTGACGCTAATCCTAGTTGTCCTGACGCTAACCCTAGTTGTCCTGACGCTAACCCTATTTGTCCTGACGCTAACCCTAGTTGTCCTGACGCTAACCCTACTTGTCCTGACGCTAACCCTAGTTGTCCTGACGCTAACCCTAGATGTCCTGACGCTAACCCTACTTGTCCTGACGCTAACCCTAGTTGTCCTGACACTAACCCGAGTTGTCCTGACGCTAACCCTAGTTGTCCTGACGCTAACCCTAGTTGTCCTGGCGCTAACCCTAGTTGTCCTGACGCTAACCCTAGTTGTCCTGACGCTAACCCTAGTTGTCCTGACGCTAACCCTATTTGTCGTGACGCTAACCCTAGTTGTCCTGACGCTAACCCTAGTTGTCCTGACGCTAACCCTAGTTGTCCTGACTCTAACCCTAATTGTCCTGACGGTAACCCTAGTTGTTCTGACGCTAACCCTAGTTGTCCTGACGCTAACCCTAGTTGTCGTGACGCTAACCCTAGTTGTCCTGACGCTAACCCTAGTTGTCCTGACGCTAACCCTAGTTGTCGTGACGCTAACCCTAGTTGTCCTGACGCTAACCCTAGATGTCCTGACGCTAACCCTACTTGTCTTGACGCTAACCCTACTTGTCCTGACGCTAACCCTACTTGTCCTGAAGCTAACCCTACTTGTCCTGACGCTAACCCTAGTTGTCCTGACGCTAAACTTAGTTGTCCTGACTCTAACCCTAGTTGTCCTGACGGTAACCCTAGTTGTCCTGACGCTAACCCTAGTTGTCCTGACGCTAACCCTAGTTGTCGTGACGCTAACCCTAGTTGTCGTGACACTAACCCTAGTTGTCGTGACGCTAACCCGAGTTGTCCTGACGCTAACCCTAGTTGTCCTGAAGCTAACCCTAGTTGTCGTGATGCTAACCCTAGTTGTCCTGACGCTAACCCTAGTTGTCCTGATGCTAACCCTAGTTGTCGTGACGCTAACCCTAGTTGTCCTGACGCTAACCCGAGTTGTCCTGACGCTAACCCTAGTTGTCCTGACGCTAACCCTAGTTGTCGTGACGCTAACCCTAGTTGTCCTGACGCTAACCATAGTTGTCCTGACGCTAACCCTAGTTGTCCTGACGCTAACCCTAGTTGTCCTGACGCTAACCCTAGTTGTTCTGACGCTAACCCTAGTTGTCGTGACGCTAACCCTAGGTGTCCTGACGCTAACCCTAGTTGTCGTGACGCTAACCCTAGTTGTCCTGACGCTAACCCTAGTTGTCCTGACGCTAACCCTAGTTGTCCTGACGCTAACCCTAGTTGTCCTGACGCTAACCCTAGTTGTCCTGACTCTAACCCTAGTTGTCCTGACGGTAACCCTAGTTGTCCTGACGCTAACCCTAGTTGTCCTGACGCTAACCCTAGTTGTCCTGACGCTAACCCTAGTTGTCCTGACTCTAACCCTAGTTGTCCTGACGGTAACCCTAGTTGTCCTGACGCTAACCCTAGTTGTCCTGACGCTAACCCTAGTTGTCCTGACGCTAACCCTAGTTGTCGTGACGCTAACCCTAGTTGTCTTGACGCTAACCCTAGTTGTCGTGACGCTAACCCTAGTTGTCCTGACGCTAACCCTAGTTGTCCTGACGCTAACCCTAGTTGTCCTGACGCTAACCCTAGTTGTCCTGACGCTAACCCTACTTGTCTTGACGCTAACCCTACTTGTCCTGACGCTAACCCTACTTGTCCTGACGCTAACCCTAGTTGTCCTGACGCTAACCCTAGTTGTCCTGACGCTAATCCTAGTTGTCCTGACGCTAACCCTAGTTGTCCTGACGCTAACCCTATTTGTCCTGACGCTAACCCTAGTTGTCCTGACGCTAACCCTACTTGTCCTGACGCTAACCCTAGTTGTCCTGACGCTAACCCTAGATGTCCTGACGCTAACCCTACTTGTCCTGACGCTAACCCTAGTTGTCCTGACACTAACCCGAGTTGTCCTGACGCTAACCCTAGTTGTCCTGACGCTAACCCTAGTTGTCCTGGCGCTAACCCTAGTTGTCCTGACGCTAACCCTAGTTGTCCTGACGCTAACCCTAGTTGTCCTGACGCTAACCCTATTTGTCGTGACGCTAACCCTAGTTGTCCTGACGCTAACCCTAGTTGTCCTGACGCTAACCCTAGTTGTCCTGACTCTAACCCTAATTGTCCTGACGGTAACCCTAGTTGTCCTGACGCTAACCCTAGTTGTCCTGACGCTAACCCTAGTTGTCGTGACGCTAACCCTAGTTGTCCTGACGCTAACCCTAGTTGTCCTGACGCTAACCCTAGTTGTCGTGACGCTAACCCTAGTTGTCCTGACGCTAACCCTAGATGTCCTGACGCTAACCCTACTTGTCTTGACGCTAACCCTACTTGTCCTGACGCTAACCCTACTTGTCCTGAAGCTAACCCTACTTGTCCTGACGCTAACCCTAGTTGTCCTGACGCTAACCCTTGTTGTCCTGACGCTAACCCTAGTTGTCCTGACGCTAACCCTAGTTGTCCTGACGCTAATCCTAGTTGTCCTGACGCTAACCCTACTTGTCCTGACGCTAACCCTCGTTGTCCTGACGCTAACCCTAGTTGTCCTGATGCTAACCCTAGTTGTCCTGACGCTAACCCTAGTTGTCCTGACGCTAACCCTACTTGTCCTGACGCTAACCCTAGTTGTCCTGACGCTAACCCTAGTTGTCCTGACGCTAACCCTAGTTGTCCTGACGCTAACCCTAGTTGTCCTGACGCTAACCCTACTTGTCTTGACGCTAACCCTACTTGTCCTGACGCTAACCCTAGTTGTCCTGACGCTAACCCTAGTTGTCCTGACGCTAACCCTAGTTGTCCTGACGCTAATCCTAGTTGTCCTGACGCTAACCCTAGTTGTCCTGACGCTAACCCTAGTTGTCCTGACGCTAACCCTACTTGTCCTGACGCTAACCCAAGTTGTCCTGACGCTAACCCAAGTTGTCCTGACGCTAACCCTAGATGTCCTGACGCTAACCCTAGTTGTCCTGACACTAACCCGAGTTGTCCTGACGCTAACCCTAGTTGTCCTGACGCTAACCCTAGTTGTCCTGGCGCTAACCCTAGTTGTCCTGACGCTAACCCTAGTTGTCCTGACGCTAACCCTAGTTGTCCTGACGCTAACCCTAGTTGTCCTGACGCTAACCCTAGTTGTCGTGACGCTAACCCTAGTTGTCCTGACGCTAACCCTAGTTGTCCTGACGCTAACCCTACTTGTCTTGACGCTAACCCTACTTGTCCTGACGCTAACCCTACTTGTCCTGACGCTAACCCTAGTTGTCCTGACGCTAACCCTAGTTGTCCTGACGCTAACCCTAGTTGTCCTGACGCTAACCCTAGTTGTCCTGACGCTAACCCTACTTGTCCTGACGCTAACCCTAGTTGTCCTGACGCTAACCCTAGATGTCCTGACGCTAACCCTACTTGTCCTGACGCTAACCCTAGTTGTCCTGACACTAACCCGAGTTGTCCTGACGCTAACCCTAGTTGTCCTGACGCTAACCCTAGTTGTCCTGGCGCTAACCCTAGTTGTCGTGACGCTAACCCTAGTTGTCCTGACGCTAACCCTAGATGTCCTGACGCTAACCCTACTTGTCTTGACGCTAACCCTACTTGTCCTGACGCTAACCCTACTTGTCCTGAAGCTAACCCTACTTGTCCTGACGCTAACCCTAGTTGTCCTGACGCTAACCCTTGTTGTCCTGACGCTAACCCTAGTTGTCCTGACGCTAACCCTAGTTGTCCTGACGCTAATCCTAGTTGTCCTGACGCTAACCCTACTTGTCCTGACGCTAACCCTAGTTGTCCTGACGCTAACCCTAGTTGTCCTGACGCTAACCCTAGTTGTCCTGACGCTGACCCTACTTGTCCTGACGCTAACCCTAGTTGTCCTGACGCTAACCCTAGTTGTCCTGACGCTAACCCTAGTTGCCCTGACGCTAACCCTAGTTGTCGTGATGCTAACCCTAGGTGTCCTGACGCTAACCCTAGTTGTCGTGATTCTAACCCTAGTTGTCGTGACGCTAACCCTAGTTGTCCTGACGCTAACCCTAGTTGTCCTGACGCTAACCCTAGTTGTCCTGACGCTAACCCTAGTTGTCCTGACGCTAACCCTAGTTGTCCTGACGCTAACCCTAGTTGTTTCTGACGCTAACCCTAGTTGTCTTGACGCTAACCCTAGTTGTCCTGAAGCTAACCCTAGTTGTCCTGACGCTAACCCTAGTTGTCCTGACGCTAACCCTAGTTGTCCTGACGCTAACCCTAGCTGTCCTGACGCCAACCCTAGTTGTCCTGACGCTAACCCTAGTTGTCCTGACGCTAACCCTAGTTGTCCTGATGCTAACCCTAGTTGTCCTGACGCTAACCCTAGTTGTCCTGACGCTAACCCAAGTTGTCCTGACGCTAACCCTAGTTGTCCTGATGCTAACCCTAGTTGTCCTGACGCTAACCCTAGTTGTCCTGACGCTAACCCAAGTTGTCCTGATGCTAACCCTACTTGTCTTGACGCTAACCCTACTTGTCCTGACGCTAACCCTACTTGTCCTGACGCTAACCCTAGTTGTCCTGACGCTAACCCTAGTTGTCCTGACGCTAATCCTAGTTGTCCTGACGCTAACCCTAGTTGTCCTGACGCTAACCCTAGTTGTCCTGACGCTAACCCTACTTGTCCTGACGCTAACCCAAGTTGTCCTGACGCTAACCCTACTTGTCCTGACGCTAACCCTAGTTGTCCTGACACTAACCCGAGTTGTCCTGACGCTAACCCTAGTTGTCCTGACGCTAACCCTAGTTGTCCTGACGCTAACCCTAGTTGTCCTGACGCTAACCCTAGTTGTCCTGACGCTAACCCTAGTTGTCCTAACGCTAACCCTATTTGTCGTGACGCTAACCCTAGTTGTCCTGACGCTAACCCTAGTTGTCCTGATGCTAACCCTAGTTGTCCTGACGCTAACCCTAGTTGTCCTGACTCTAACCCTAATTGTCCTGATGGTAACCCTAGTTGTCCTGACGCTAACCCTAGTTGTCTTGACGCTAACCCTAGTTGTCGTGACGCTAACCCTTGTTGTCCTGACGCTAACCCTAGTTGTCCTGACGCTAACCCTAGTTGTCCTGACGCTAATCCTAGTTGTCCTGACGCTAACCCTACTTGTCCTGACGCTAACCCTAGTTGTCCTGACGCTAACCCTAGTTGTCCTGACGCTAACCCTAGTTGTCCTGACGCTAACCCTACTTGTCCTGACGCTAACCCTAGTTGTCCTGACGCTAACCCTAGATGTCCTGACGCTAACCCTACTTGTCCTGGCGCTAACCCTAGTTGTCCTGATGCTAACCCTAGTTGTCCTGACGCTAACCCTAGTTGTCCTGACGCTAACCCTAGTTGTCGTGACGCTAACCCTAGTTGTTCTGATGCTAACCCTAGTTGTCCTGACGCTAACCCTAGTTGTCCTGACGCTAACCCTAGTTGTCCTGACGCTAACCCTAGTTGTCCTGACGCTAACCCGAGTTGTCCTGACGCTAACCCTAGTTGTCGTGACGCTAACCCTAGTTGTCGTGACGCTAACCCTAGTTGTCCTGACGCTAACCCTAGTTGTCCTGACGCTAACCCTAGTTGTCGTGACGCTAACCCTAGTTGTCGTGACGCTAACCCTAGTTGTCCTGACGCTAACCCTAGTTGTCCTGACGCTAACCCTAGTTGTCCTGACGCTAACCCTAGTTGTCCTGATGCTAACCCTAGTTGTCGTGACGCTAACCCTAGTTGTCCTGATGCTAACCCTAGTTGTTGTGAGGCTAACCCTAGTTGTCCTGACGCTAACCCTAGTTGTCCTGACGCTAACCCTAGTTGTCCTGATGCTAACCCTAGTTGTCCTGACGCTAACCCTAGTTGTCCTGACGCTAACCCTAGTTGTCCCGACGCTAACCCTAGTTGTCCTGACGCTAACCCTAGTTGTCCTGACGCTAACCCTAGTTGTCCTGATGCTATCCCTAGTTGTCCTGACGCTAACCCTAGTTGTCCTGACGCTAACCCTAGTTGTCCTGACACTAACCCTAGTTGTCCTGACGCTAACCCTAGTTGTCCTGATGCTAACCCTAGTTGTCGTGACGCTAACCCTAGTTGTCCTGATGCTAAACCTAGTTGTTGTGAGGCTAACCCTAGTTGTCCTGACGCTAACCCTAGTTGTCCTGACGCTAACCCTAGTTGTCCTGATGCTAACCCTAGTTGTCCTGACGCTAACCCTAGTTGTCCTGACGCTAACCCTAGTTGTCCCGACGCTAACCCTAGTTGTCCTGACGCTAACCCTAGTTGTCCTGACGCTAACCCTAGTTGTCCTGATGCTATCCCTAGTTGTCCTGACGCTAACCCTAGTTGTCCTGACGCTAACCCTAGTTGTCCTGATGCTAACCCTAGTTGTCCTGACGCTAACCCTAGTTGTCCTGACGCTAACCCTAGTTGTCCTGACGCTAACCCTAGTTGTCCTGACGCTAACCCTAGTTGTCCTGACGCTAACCCTACTTGTCCTGACGCTAACCCTAGTTGTCCTGACGCTAACCCTAGATGTCCTGACGCTAACCCTACTTGTCCTGACGCTAACCCTAGTTGTCCTGACACTAACCCGAGTTGTCCTGACGCTAACCCTAGTTGTCCTGACGCTAACCCTAGTTGTCCTGGCGCTAACCCTAGTTGTCCTGACGCTAACCCTAGTTGTCCTGACGCTAACCCTAGTTGTCCTGACGCTAACCCTAGTTGTCCTGACGCTAACCCTATTTGTCGTGACGCTAACCCTAGTTGTCCTGACGCTAACCCTAGTTGTCCTGACGCTAACCCTAGTTGTCCTGACTCTAACCCTAATTGTCCTGACGCTAACCCTAGTTGTCCTGACGCTAACCCTAGTTGTCCTGACGCTAACCCTAGTTGTCGTGACGCTAACCCTAGTTGTCCTGACGCTAACCCTAGTTGTCCTGACGCTAACCCTAGTTGTCGTGACGCTAACCCTAGTTGTCCTGACGCTAACCCTAGATGTCCTGACGCTAACCCTACTTGTCTTGACGCTAACCCTACTTGTCCTGACGCTAACCCTACTTGTCCTGAAGCTAACCCTACTTGTCCTGACGCTAACCCTAGTTGTCCTGACGCTAACCCTTGTTGTCCTGACGCTAACCCTAGTTGTCCTGACGCTAACCCTAGTTGTCCTGACGCTAATCCTAGTTGTCCTGACGCTAACCCTACTTGTCCTGACGCTAACCCTAGTTGTCCTGACGCTAACCCTAGTTGTCCTGATGCTAACCCTAGTTGTCCTGACGCTAACCCTAGTTGTCCTGACGCTAACCCTACTTGTCCTGACGCTAACCCTAGTTGTCCTGACGCTAACCCTAGTTGTCCTGACGCTAACCCTAGTTGTCCTGACGCTAACCCTAGTTGTCCTGACGCTAACCCTACTTGTCTTGACGCTAACCCTACTTGTCCTGACGCTAACCCTAGTTGTCCTGACGCTAACCCTAGTTGTCCTGACGCTAACCCTAGTTGTCCTGACGCTAATCCTAGTTGTCCTGACGCTAACCCTAGTTGTCCTGACGCTAACCCTAGTTGTCCTGACGCTAACCCTACTTGTCCTGACGCTAACCCAAGTTGTCCTGACGCTAACCCAAGTTGTCCTGACGCTAACCCTAGATGTCCTGACGCTAACCCTAGTTGTCCTGACACTAACCCGAGTTGTCCTGACGCTAACCCTAGTTGTCCTGACGCTAACCCTAGTTGTCCTGGCGCTAACCCTAGTTGTCCTGACGCTAACCCTAGTTGTCCTGACGCTAACCCTAGTTGTCCTGACGCTAACCCTAGTTGTCCTGACGCTAACCCTAGTTGTCGTGACGCTAACCCTAGTTGTCCTGACGCTAACCCTAGTTGTCCTGACGCTAACCCTACTTGTCTTGACGCTAACCCTACTTGTCCTGACGCTAACCCTACTTGTCCTGACGCTAACCCTAGTTGTCCTGACGCTAACCCTAGTTGTCCTGACGCTAACCCTAGTTGTCCTAACGCTAACCCTAGTTGTCCTGACGCTAACCCTACTTGTCCTGACGCTAACCCTAGTTGTCCTGACGCTAACCCTAGATGTCCTGACGCTAACCCTACTTGTCCTGACGCTAACCCTAGTTGTCCTGACACTAACCCGAGTTGTCCTGACGCTAACCCTAGTTGTCCTGACGCTAACCCTAGTTGTCCTGGCGCTAACCCTAGTTGTCCTGACGCTAACCCTAGTTGTCCTGACGCTAACCCTAGTTGTCCTGACGCTAACCCTAGTTGTCCTGACGCTAACCCTAGTTGTCCTGACGCTAACCCTATTTGTCATGACGCTAACCCTAGTTGTCCTGACGCTAACCCTAGTTGTCCTGACGCTAACCCTAGTTGTCCTGACGCTAACCCTAGTTGTCCTGACGCTAACCCTAGTTGTCCTGACTCTAACCCTAATTGTCCTGACGGTAACCCTAGTTGTCCTGACGCTAACCCTAGTTGTCCTGACGCTAACCCTAGTTGTCGTGACGCTAACCCTAGTTGTCCTGACGCTAACCCTAGTTGTCCTGACGCTAACCCTAGTTGTCGTGACGCTAACCCTAGTTGTCCTGACGCTAACCCTAGATGTCCTGACGCTAACCCTACTTGTCTTGACGCTAACCCTACTTGTCCTGACGCTAACCCTACTTGTCCTGAAGCTAACCCTACTTGTCCTGACGCTAACCCTAGTTGTCCTGACGCTAACCCTTGTTGTCCTGACGCTAACCCTAGTTGTCCTGACGCTAACCCTAGTTGTCCTGACGCTAATCCTAGTTGTCCTGACGCTAACCCTACTTGTCCTGACGCTAACCCTAGTTGTCCTGACGCTAACCCTAGTTGTCCTGACGCTAACCCTAGTTGTCCTGATGCTGACCCTACTTGTCCTGACGCTAACCCTAGTTGTCCTGACGCTAACCCTAGTTGTCCTGACGCTAACCCTAGTTGCCCTGACGCTAACCCTAGTTGTCGTGATGCTAACCCTAGGTGTCCTGACGCTAACCCTAGTTGTCGTGATTCTAACCCTAGTTGTCGTGACGCTAACCCTAGTTGTCCTGACGCTAACCCTAGTTGTCCTGACGCTAACCCTAGTTGTCCTGACGCTAACCCTAGTTGTCCTGACGCTAACCCTAGTTGTCCTGACGCTAACCCTAGTTGTTTCTGACGCTAACCCTAGTTGTCTTGACGCTAACCCTAGTTGTCCTGAAGCTAACCCTAGTTGTCCTGACGCTAACCCTAGTTGTCCTGACGCTAACCCTAGTTGTCCTGACGCTAACCCTAGTTGTCGTGACGCTAACCCTAGTTGTCCTGACGCTAACCCTAGATGTCCTGACGCTAACCCTACTTGTCTTGACGCTAACCCTACTTGTCCTGACGCTAACCCTACTTGTCCTGAAGCTAACCCTACTTGTCCTGACGCTAACCCTAGTTGTCCTGACGCTAACCCTAGTTGTCCTGACGCTAACCCTAGTTGCCCTGACGCTAACCCTAGTTGTCGTGATGCTAACCCTAGGTGTCCTGACGCTAACCCTAGTTGTCGTGATTCTAACCCTAGTTGTCGTGACGCTAACCCTAGTTGTCCTGACGCTAACCCTAGTTGTCCTGACGCTTACCCTAGTTGTCCTGACGCTAACCCTAGTTGTCCTGACGCTAACCCTAGTTGTCCTGACGCTAACCCTAGTTGTTTCTGACGCTAACCCTAGTTGTCTTGACGCTAACCCTAGTTGTCCTGAAGCTAACCCTAGTTGTCCTGACGCTAACCCTAGTTGTCCTGACGCTAACCCTAGTTGTCCTGACGCTAACCCTAGCTGTCCTGACGCCAACCCTAGTTGTCCTGACGCTAACCCTAGTTGTCCTGACGCTAACCCTAGTTGTCCTGATGCTAACCCTAGTTGTCCTGACGCTAACCCTAGTTGTCCTGACGCTAACCCAAGTTGTCCTGACGCTAACCCTAGTTGTCCTGATGCTAACCCTAGTTGTCCTGACGCTAACCCTAGTTGTCCTGACGCTAACCCAAGTTGTCCTGATGCTAACCCTACTTGTCTTGACGCTAACCCTACTTGTCCTGACGCTAACCCTACTTGTCCTGACGCTAACCCTAGTTGTCCTGACGCTAACCCTAGTTGTCCTGACGCTAATCCTAGTTGTCCTGACGCTAACCCTAGTTGTCCTGACGCTAACCCTAGTTGTCCTGACGCTAACCCTACTTGTCCTGACGCTAACCCAAGTTGTCCTGACGCTAACCCTACTTGTCCTGACGCTAACCCTAGTTGTCCTGACACTAACCCGAGTTGTCCTGACGCTAACCCTAGTTGTCCTGACGCTAACCCTAGTTGTCCTGACGCTAACCCTAGTTGTCCTGACGCTAACCCTAGTTGTCCTGACGCTAACCCTAGTTGTCCTAACGCTAACCCTATTTGTCGTGACGCTAACCCTAGTTGTCCTGACGCTAACCCTAGTTGTCCTGATGCTAACCCTAGTTGTCCTGACGCTAACCCTAGTTGTCCTGACTCTAACCCTAATTGTCCTGATGGTAACCCTAGTTGTCCTGACGCTAACCCTAGTTGTCCTGACGCTAACCCTAGTTGTCGTGACGCTAACCCTAGTTGTCCTGACGCTAACCCTAGTTGTCCTGACGCTAACCCTAGTTGTCGTGACGCTAACCCTAGTTGTCCTGACGCTAACCCTAGATGTCCTGACGCTAACCCTACTTGTCTTGACGCTAACCCTACTTGTCCTGACGCTAACCCTACTTGTACTGAAGCTAACCCTACTTGTCCTGACGCTAACTCTAGTTGTCCTGACGCTAACCCTTGTTGTCCTGACGCTAACCCTTGTTGTCCTGACGCTAACCCTAGTTGTCCTGACGCTAACCCTAGTTGTCCTGACGCTAATCCTAGTTGTCCTGACGCTAACCCTACTTGTCCTGACGCTAACCCTAGTTGTCCTGACGCTAACCCTAGTTGTCCTGACGCTAACCCTAGTTGTCCTGACGCTAACCCTACTTGTCCTGACGCTAACCCTAGTTGTCCTGACGCTAACCCTAGATGTCCTGACGCTAACCCTACTTGTCCTGGCGCTAACCCTAGTTGTCCTGATGCTAACCCTAGTTGTCCTGACGCTAACCCTAGTTGTCCTGACGCTAACCCTAGTTGTCGTGACGCTAACCCTAGTTGTCCTGATGCTAACCCTAGTTGTCCTGACGCTAACCCTAGTTGTCCTGACGCTAACCCTAGTTGTCCTGACGCTAACCCTAGTTGTCCTGACGCTAACCCGAGTTGTCCTGACGCTAACCCTAGTTGTCGTGACGCTAACCCTAGTTGTCGTGACGCTAACCCTAGTTGTCCTGACGCTAACCCTAGTTGTCCTGACGCTAACCCTAGTTGTCGTGACGCTAACCCTAGTTGTCGTGACGCTAACCCTAGTTGTCCTGACGCTAACCCTAGTTGTCCTGACGCTAACCCTAGTTGTCCTGACGCTAACCCTAGTTGTCCTGATGCTAACCCTAGTTGTCGTGACTCTAACCCTAGTTGTCCTGATGCTAACCCTAGTTGTTGTGAGGCTAACCCTAGTTGTCCTGACGCTAACCCTAGTTGTCCTGACGCTAACCCTAGTTGTCCTGATGCTAACCCTAGTTGTCCTGACGCTAACCCTAGTTGTCCTGACGCTAACCCTAGTTGTCCCGACGCTAACCCTAGTTGTCCTGACGCTAACCCTAGTTGTCCTGACGCTAACCCTAGTTGTCCTGATGCTATCCCTAGTTGTCCTGACGCTAACCCTAGTTGTCCTGACGCTAACCCTAGTTGTCCTGACACTAACCCTAGTTGTCCTGACGCTAACCCTAGTTGTCCTGATGCTAACCCTAGTTGTCGTGACGCTAACCCTAGTTGTCCTGATGCTAACCCTAGTTGTTGTGAGGCTAACCCTAGTTGTCCTGACGCTAACCCTAGTTGTCCTGACGCTAACCCTAGTTGTCCTGATGCTAACCCTAGTTGTCCTGACGCTAACCCTAGTTGTCCTGACGCTAACCCTAGTTGTCCCGACGCTAACCCTAGTTGTCCTGACGCTAACCCTAGTTGTCCTGACGCTAACCCTAGTTGTCCTGATGCTATCCCTAGTTGTCCTGACGCTAACCCTAGTTGTCCTGACGCTAACCCTAGTTGTCCTGACGCTAACCCTAGTTGTTCTGATGCTAACCCTAGTTGTTCTGATGCTAACCCTAGTTGTCGTGATGCTAACCCTAGTTGTCCTGACGCTAACCCTAGTTGTCGTGACGGTAACCCTAGTTGTCCTGACGCTAACCCTAGTTGTTTCTGACGCTAACCCTAGTTGTCTTGACGCTAACCCTAGTTGTCCTGAAGCTAACCCTAGTTGTCCTCACGCTAACCCTAGTTGTCCTGACGCTAACCCTAGTTGTCCTGACGCTAACCCTAGCTGTCCTGACGCCAACCCTAGTTGTCCTGACGCTAACCCTAGTTGTCCTGACGCTAACCCTAGTTGTCCTGACGCTAACCCAAGTTGTCCTGACGCTAACCCTACTTGTCCTGACGCTAACCCTAGTTGTCCTGACACTAACCCGAGTTGTCCTGACGCTAACCCTAGTTGTCCTGACGCTAACCCTAGTTGTCCTGACGCTAACCCTAGTTGTCCTGACGCTAACCCTAGTTGTCCTGACGCTAACCCTAGTTGTCCTAACGCTAACCCTATTTGTCGTGACGCTAACCCTAGTTGTCCTGACGCTAACCCTAGTTGTCCTGATGCTAACCCTAGTTGTCCTGACGCTAACCCTAGTTGTCCTGACTCTAACCCTAATTGTCCTGATGGTAACCCTAGTTGTCCTGACGCTAACCCTAGTTATCCTGACGCTAACCCTAGTTGTCGTGACGCTAACCCTAGTTGTCCTGACGCTAACCCTAGTTGTCCTGACGCTAACCCTAGTTGTCGTGACGCTAACCCTAGTTGTCCTGACGCTAACCCTAGATGTCCTGACGCTAACCCTACTTGTCTTGACGCTAACCCTACTTGTCCTGACGCTAACCCTACTTGTACTGAAGCTAACCCTACTTGTCCTGACGCTAACCCTAGTTGTCCTGACGCTAACCCTTGTTGTCCTGACGCTAACCCTAGTTGTCCTGACGCTAACCCTAGTTGTCCTGACGCTAATCCTAGTTGTCCTGACGCTAACCCTACTTGTCCTGACGCTAACCCTAGTTGTCCTGACGCTAACCCTAGTTGTCCTGACGCTAACCCTAGTTGTCCTGACGCTAACCCTACTTGTCCTGACGCTAACCCTAGTTGTCCTGACGCTAACCCTAGATGTCCTGACGCTAACCCTACTTGTCCTGGCGCTAACCCTAGTTGTCCTGATGCTAACCCTAGTTGTCCTGACGCTAACCCTAGTTGTCCTGACGCTAACCCTAGTTGTCGTGACGCTAACCCTAGTTGTCCTGATGCTAACCCTAGTTGTCCTGACGCTAACCCTAGTTGTCCTGACGCTAACCCTAGTTGTCCTGACGCTAACCCTAGTTGTCCTGACGCTAACCCGAGTTGTCCTGACGCTAACCCTAGTTGTCGTGACGCTAACCCTAGTTGTCGTGACGCTAACCCTAGTTGTCCTGACGCTAACCCTAGTTGTCCTGACGCTAACCCTAGTTGTCGTGACGCTAACCCTAGTTGTCGTGACGCTAACCCTAGTTGTCCTGACGCTAACCCTAGTTGTCCTGACGCTAACCCTAGTTGTCCTGACGCAACCCTAGTTGTCCTGACGCTAACCCTAGTTGTCCTGATGCTAACCCTAGTTGTCGTGACGCTAACCCTAGTTGTCCTGATGCTAACCCTAGTTGTGGTGAGGCTAACCCTAGTTGTCCTGACGCTAACCCTAGTTGTCCTGACGCTAACCCTAGTTGTCCTGATGCTAACCCTAGTTGTCCTGACGCTAACCCTAGTTGTCCTGACGCTAACCCTAGTTGTCCCGACGCTAACCCTAGTTGTCCTGACGCTAACCCTAGTTGTCCTGACGCTAACCCTAGTTGTCCTGATGCTATCCCTAGTTGTCCTGACGCTAACCCTAGTTGTCCTGACGCTAACCCTAGTTGTCCTGACGCTAACCCTAGTTGTTCTGATGCTAACCCTAGTTGTCGTGACGCTAACCCTAGTTGTCCTGACGCTAACCCTAGTTGTCGTGACGGTAACCCTAGTTGTCCTGACGCTAACCCTAGTTGTCCTGACGCTAACCCAAGTTGTCCTGATGCTAACCCTACTTGTCTTGACGCTAACCCTACTTGTCCTGACGCTAACCCTACTTGTCCTGACGCTAACCCTAGTTGTCCTGACGCTAACCCTAGTTGTCCTGACGCTAATCCTAGTTGTCCTGACGCTAACCCTAGTTGTCCTGACGCTAACCCTAGTTGTCCTGACGCTAACCCTACTTGTCCTGACGCTAACCCAAGTTGTCCTGACGCTAACCCTAGATGTCCTGACGCTAACCCTACTTGTCCTGACGCTAACCCTAGTTGTCCTGACACTAACCCGAGTTGTCCTGACGCTAACCCTAGTTGTCCTGACGCTAACCCTAGTTGTCCTGACGCTAACCCTAGTTGTCCTGACGCTAACCCTAGTTGTCCTGACGCTAACCCTAGTTGTCCTGACGCTAACCCTAGTTGTCCTAACGCTAACCCTATTTGTCGTGACGCTAACCCTAGTTGTCCTGACGCTAACCCTAGTTGTCCTGATGCTAACCCTAGTTGTCCTGACGCTAACCCTAGTTGTCCTGACTCTAACCCTAATTGTCCTGATGGTAACCCTAGTTGTCCTGACGCTAACCCTAGTTGTCCTGACGCTAACCCTAGTTGTCGTGACGCTAACCCTAGTTGTCCTGACGCTAACCCTAGTTGTCCTGACGCTAACCCTAGTTGTCGTGACGCTAACCCTAGTTGTCCTGACGCTAACCCTAGATGTCCTGACGCTAACCCTACTTGTCTTGACGCTAACCCTACTTGTCCTGACGCTAACCCTACTTGTACTGAAGCTAACCCTACTTGTCCTGACGCTAACCCTAGTTGTCCTGACGCTAACCCTTGTTGTCCTGACGCTAACCCTAGTTGTCCTGACGCTAACCCTAGTTGTCCTGACGCTAATCCTAGTTGTCCTGACGCTAACCCTACTTGTCCTGACGCTAACCCTAGTTGTCCTGACGCTAACCCTAGTTGTCCTGACGCTAACCCTAGTTGTCCTGACGCTAACCCTACTTGTCCTGACGCTAACCCTAGTTGTCCTGACGCTAACCCTAGATGTCCTGACGTTAACCCTACTTGTCCTGGCGCTAACCCTAGTTGTCCTGATGCTAACCCTAGTTGTCCTGACGCTAACCCTAGTTGTCCTGACGCTAACCCTAGTTGTCGTGACGCTAACCCTAGTTGTCCTGATGCTAACCCTAGTTGTCCTGACGCTAACCCTAGTTGTCCTGACGCTAACCCTAGTTGTCCTGACGCTAACCCTAGTTGTCCTGACTCTAACCCGAGTTGTCCTGACGCTAACCCTAGTTGTCGTGACGCTAACCCTAGTTGTCGTGACGCTAACCCTAGTTGTCCTGACGCTAACCCTAGTTGTCCTGACGCTAACCCTAGTTGTCCTGACGCTAACCCTAGTTGTCCTGATGCTAACCCTAGTTGTCGTGACGCTAACCCTAGTTGTCCTGATGCTAACCCTAGTTGTTGTGAGGCTAACCCTAGTTGTCCTGACGCTAACCCTAGTTGTCCTGACGCTAACCCTAGTTGTCCTGATGCTAACCCTAGTTGTCCTGACGCTAACCCTAGTTGTCCTGACGCTAACCCTAGTTGTCCCGACGCTAACCCTAGTTGTCCTGACGCTAACCCTAGTTGTCCTGACGCTAACCCTAGTTGTCCTGATGCTATCCCTAGTTGTCCTGACGCTAACCCTAGTTGTCCTGACGCTAACCCTAGTTGTCCTGACACTAACCCTAGTTGTCCTGACGCTAACCCTAGTTGTCCTGATGCTAACCCTAGTTGTCGTGACGCTAACCCTAGTTGTCCTGATGCTAACCCTAGTTGTTGTGAGGCTAACCCTAGTTGTCCTGACGCTAACCCTAGTTGTCCTGACGCTAACCCTAGTTGTCCTGATGCTAACCCTAGTTGTCCTGACGCTAACCCTAGTTGTCCTGACGCTAACCCTAGTTGTCCCGACGCTAACCCTAGTTGTCCTGACGCTAACCCTAGTTGTCCTGACGCTAACCCTAGTTGTCCTGATGCTATCCCTAGTTGTCCTGACGCTAACCCTAGTTGTCCTGACGCTAACCCTAGTTGTCCTGACGCTAACCCTAGTTGTTCTGATGCTAACCCTAGTTGTTCTGATGCTAACCCTAGTTGTCGTGATGCTAACCCTAGTTGTCCTGACGCTAACCCTAGTTGTCGTGACGGTAACCCTAGTTGTCCTGACGCTAACCCTAGTTGTTTCTGACGCTAACCCTAGTTGTCTTGACGCTAACCCTAGTTGTCCTGAAGCTAACCCTAGTTGTCCTGACGCTAACCCTAGTTGTCCTGACGCTAACCCTAGTTGTCCTGACGCTAACCCTAGCTGTCCTGACGCCAACCCTAGTTGTCCTGACGCTAACCCTAGTTGTCCTGACGCTAACCCTAGTTGTCCTGACGCTAACCCAAGTTGTCCTGACGCTAACCCTACTTGTCCTGACGCTAACCCTAGTTGTCCTGACACTAACCCGAGTTGTCCTGACGCTAACCCTAGTTGTCCTGACGCTAACCCTAGTTGTCCTGACGCTAACCCTAGTTGTCCTGACGCTAACCCTAGTTGTCCTGACGCTAACCCTAGTTGTCCTAACGCTAACCCTATTTGTCGTGACGCTAACCCTAGTTGTCCTGACGCTAACCCTAGTTGTCCTGATGCTAACCCTAGTTGTCCTGACGCTAACCCTAGTTGTCCTGACTCTAACCCTAATTGTCCTGATGGTAACCCTAGTTGTCCTGACGCTAACCCTAGTTATCCTGACGCTAACCCTAGTTGTCGTGACGCTAACCCTAGTTGTCCTGACGCTAACCCTAGTTGTCCTGACGCTAACCCTAGTTGTCGTGACGCTAACCCTAGTTGTCCTGACGCTAACCCTAGATGTCCTGACGCTAACCCTACTTGTCTTGACGCTAACCCTACTTGTCCTGACGCTAACCCTACTTGTACTGAAGCTAACCCTACTTGTCCTGACGCTAACCCTAGTTGTCCTGACGCTAACCCTTGTTGTCCTGACGCTAACCCTAGTTGTCCTGACGCTAACCCTAGTTGTCCTGACGCTAATCCTAGTTGTCCTGACGCTAACCCTACTTGTCCTGACGCTAACCCTAGTTGTCCTGACGCTAACCCTAGTTGTCCTGACGCTAACCCTAGTTGTCCTGACGCTAACCCTACTTGTCCTGACGCTAACCCTAGTTGTCCTGACGCTAACCCTAGATGTCCTGACGCTAACCCTACTTGTCCTGGCGCTAACCCTAGTTGTCCTGATGCTAACCCTAGTTGTCCTGACGCTAACCCTAGTTGTCCTGACGCTAACCCTAGTTGTCGTGACGCTAACCCTAGTTGTCCTGATGCTAACCCTAGTTGTCCTGACGCTAACCCTAGTTGTCCTGACGCTAACCCTAGTTGTCCTGACGCTAACCCTAGTTGTCCTGACGCTAACCCGAGTTGTCCTGACGCTAACCCTAGTTGTCGTGACGCTAACCCTAGTTGTCGTGACGCTAACCCTAGTTGTCCTGACGCTAACCCTAGTTGTCCTGACGCTAACCCTAGTTGTCGTGACGCTAACCCTAGTTGTCGTGACGCTAACCCTAGTTGTCCTGACGCTAACCCTAGTTGTCCTGACGCTAACCCTAGTTGTCCTGACGCAACCCTAGTTGTCCTGACGCTAACCCTAGTTGTCCTGATGCTAACCCTAGTTGTCGTGACGCTAACCCTAGTTGTCCTGATGCTAACCCTAGTTGTGGTGAGGCTAACCCTAGTTGTCCTGACGCTAACCCTAGTTGTCCTGACGCTAACCCTAGTTGTCCTGATGCTAACCCTAGTTGTCCTGACGCTAACCCTAGTTGTCCTGACGCTAACCCTAGTTGTCCCGACGCTAACCCTAGTTGTCCTGACGCTAACCCTAGTTGTCCTGACGCTAACCCTAGTTGTCCTGATGCTATCCCTAGTTGTCCTGACGCTAACCCTAGTTGTCCTGACGCTAACCCTAGTTGTCCTGACGCTAACCCTAGTTGTTCTGATGCTAACCCTAGTTGTCGTGACGCTAACCCTAGTTGTCCTGACGCTAACCCTAGTTGTCGTGACGGTAACCCTAGTTGTCCTGACGCTAACCCTAGTTGTCCTGACGCTAACCCAAGTTGTCCTGATGCTAACCCTACTTGTCTTGACGCTAACCCTACTTGTCCTGACGCTAACCCTACTTGTCCTGACGCTAACCCTAGTTGTCCTGACGCTAACCCTAGTTGTCCTGACGCTAATCCTAGTTGTCCTGACGCTAACCCTAGTTGTCCTGACGCTAACCCTAGTTGTCCTGACGCTAACCCTACTTGTCCTGACGCTAACCCAAGTTGTCCTGACGCTAACCCTAGATGTCCTGACGCTAACCCTACTTGTCCTGACGCTAACCCTAGTTGTCCTGACACTAACCCGAGTTGTCCTGACGCTAACCCTAGTTGTCCTGACGCTAACCCTAGTTGTCCTGACGCTAACCCTAGTTGTCCTGACGCTAACCCTAGTTGTCCTGACGCTAACCCTAGTTGTCCTGACGCTAACCCTAGTTGTCCTAACGCTAACCCTATTTGTCGTGACGCTAACCCTAGTTGTCCTGACGCTAACCCTAGTTGTCCTGATGCTAACCCTAGTTGTCCTGACGCTAACCCTAGTTGTCCTGACTCTAACCCTAATTGTCCTGATGGTAACCCTAGTTGTCCTGACGCTAACCCTAGTTGTCCTGACGCTAACCCTAGTTGTCGTGACGCTAACCCTAGTTGTCCTGACGCTAACCCTAGTTGTCCTGACGCTAACCCTAGTTGTCGTGACGCTAACCCTAGTTGTCCTGACGCTAACCCTAGATGTCCTGACGCTAACCCTACTTGTCTTGACGCTAACCCTACTTGTCCTGACGCTAACCCTACTTGTACTGAAGCTAACCCTACTTGTCCTGACGCTAACCCTAGTTATCCTGACGCTAACCCTTGTTGTCCTGACGCTAACCCTAGTTGTCCTGACGCTAACCCTAGTTGTCCTGACGCTAATCCTAGTTGTCCTGACGCTAACCCTACTTGTCCTGACGCTAACCCTAGTTGTCCTGACGCTAACCCTAGTTGTCCTGACGCTAACCCTAGTTGTCCTGACGCTAACCCTACTTGTCCTGACGCTAACCCTAGTTGTCCTGACGCTAACCCTAGATGTCCTGACGTTAACCCTACTTGTCCTGGCGCTAACCCTAGTTGTCCTGATGCTAACCCTAGTTGTCCTGACGCTAACCCTAGTTGTCCTGACGCTAACCCTAGTTGTCGTGACGCTAAACCTAGTTGTCCTGATGCTAACCCTAGTTGTCCTGACGCTAACCCTAGTTGTCCTGACGCTAACCCTAGTTGTCCTGACGCTAACCCTAGTTGTCCTGACGCTAACCCGAGTTGTCCTGACGCTAACCCTAGTTGTCGTGACGCTAACCCTAGTTGTCGTGACGCTAACCCTAGTTGTCCTGACGCTAACCCTAGTTGTCCTGACGCTAACCCTAGTTGTCGTGACGCTAACCCTAGTTGTCGTGACGCTAACCCTAGTTGTCCTGACGCTAACCCTAGTTGTCCTGACGCTAACCCTAGTTGTCCTGACGCTAACCCTAGTTGTCCTGATGCTAACCCTAGTTGTCGTGACGCTAACCCTAGTTGTCCTGATGCTAACCCTAGTTGTTGTGAGGCTAACCCTAGTTGTCCTGACGCTAACCCTAGTTGTCCTGACGCTAACCCTAGTTGTCCTGATGCTAACCCTAGTTGTCCTGACGCTAACCCTAGTTGTCCTGACGCTAACCCTAGTTGTCCCGACGCTAACCCTAGTTGTCCTGACGCTAACCCTAGTTGTCCTGACGCTAACCCTAGTTGTCCTGATGCTATCCCTAGTTGTCCTGACGCTAACCCTAGTTGTCCTGACGCTAACCCTAGTTGTCCTGACGCTAACCCTAGATGTCCTGACGCTAACCCTAGTTGTCCTGACGCTAACCCTAGTTGTCCTGACGCTAACCCTAGTTGTCCTGATGCTAACCCTAGTTGTCCTGACTCTAACCCTAGTTGTCCTGACGGTAACCCTAGTTGTCCTGACGCTAACCCTAGTTGTCCTGATGCTAACCCTAGTTGTCCTGACGCTAACCCTAGTTGTCGTGATGCTAACCCTAGTTGTCGTGACGCTAACCCTAGTTGTCCTGACGCTAACCCTAGTTGTCCAGACGCTAACCCTAGTTGTCGTGACGCTAAACCTAGTTGTCCTGACGCTAACCCTAGTTGTCCTGACGCTAACCCTAGTTGTCCTGATGCTAACCCTAGTTGTCGTGACGCTAACCCTAGTTGTCCTGATGCTAACCCTAGTTGTCCTGACGCTAACCCTAGTTGTCCTGACGCTAACCCTAGTTGTCCCGACGCTAACCCTAGTTGTCCTGACGCTAACCCTAGTTGTCCTGACGCTAACCCTAGTTGTCCTGATGCTATCCCTAGTTGTCCTGACGCTAACCCTAGTTGTCCTGACGCTAACCCTAGTTGTCCTGACGCTAACCCTAGTTGTTCTGATGCTAACCCTAGTTGTCGTGACGCTAACCCTAGTTGTCCTGACGCTAACCCTAGTTGTCGTGACGGTAACCCTAGTTGTCCTGACGCTAACCCTAGTTGTCCTGACGCTAACCCTAGATGTCCTGACGCTAACCCTACTTGTCCTGACGCTAACCCTAGTTGTCCTGATACTAACCCGAGTTGTCCTGACGCTAACCCTACTTGTCCTGACGCTAACCCAAGTTGTCCTGACGCTAACCCTAGATGTCCTGACGCTAACCCTACTTGTCCTGACGCTAACCCTAGTTGTCCTGATACTAACCCGAGTTGTCCTGACGCTAACCCTAGTTGTCCTGACGCTAACCCTAGTTGTTCTGACGCTAACCCTAGTTGTCCTGACGCTAACCCAAGTTGTCCTGACGCTAACCCTAGATGTCCTGACGCTAACCCTAGTTGTCCTGACGCTAACCCTAGTTGTCCTAACGCTAACCCTATTTGTCGTGACGCTAACCCTAGTTGTCCTGACGCTAACCCTAGTTGTCCTGATGCTAACCCTAGTTGTCCTGACGCTAACCCTAGTTGTCCTGACTCTAACCCTAATTGTCCTGATGGTAACCCTAGTTGTCCTGACGCTAACCCTAGTTGTCCTGACGCTAACCCTAGTTGTCGTGACGCTAACCATAGTTGTCCTGACGCTAACCCTAGTTGTCCTGACGCTAACCCTAGTTGTCCTGACGCTAACCCTAGATGTCCTGACGCTAACCCTACTTGTCTTGACGCTAACCCTACTTGTCCTGACGCTAACCCTACTTGTACTGAAGCTAACCCTACTTGTCCTGACGCTAACCCTAGTTGTCCTGACGCTAACCCTTGTTGTCCTGACGCTAACCCTAGTTGTCCTGACGCTAACCCTAGTTGTCCTGACGCTAATCCTAGTTGTCCTGACGCTAACCCTACTTGTCCTGACGCTAACCCTAGTTGTCCTGACGCTAACCCTAGTTGTCCTGACGCTAACCCTAGTTGTCCTGACGCTAACCCTACTTGTCCTGACGCTAACCCTAGTTGTCCTGACGCTAACCCTAGATGTCCTGACGTTAACCCTACTTGTCCTGGCGCTAACCCTAGTTGTCCTGATGCTAACCCTAGTTGTCCTGACGCTAACCCTAGTTGTCCTGACGCTAACCCTAGTTGTCGTGACGCTAACCCTAGTTGTCCTGATGCTAACCCTAGTTGTCCTGACGCTAACCCTAGTTGTCCTGACGCTAACCCTAGTTGTCCTGACGCTAACCCTAGTTGTCCTGACGCTAACCCGAGTTGTCCTGACGCTAACCCTAGTTGTCGTGACGCTAACCCTAGTTGTCGTAACGCTAACCCTAGTTGTCCTGACGCTAACCCTAGTTGTCCTGACGCTAACCCTAGTTGTCGTGACGCTAACCCTAGTTGTCGTGACGCTAACCCTAGTTGTCCTGACGCTAACCCTAGTTGTCCTGACGCTAACCCTAGTTGTCCTGACGCTAACCCTAGTTGTCCTGATGCTAACCCTAGTTGTCGTGACGCTAACCCTAGTTGTCCTGATGCTAACCCTAGTTGTTGTGAGGCTAACCCTAGTTGTCCTGACGCTAACCCTAGTTGTCCTGACGCTAACCCTAGTTGTCCTGATGCTAACCCTAGTTGTCCTGACGCTAACCCTAGTTGTCCTGACGCTAACCCTAGTTGTCCCGACGCTAACCCTAGTTGTCCTGACGCTAACCCTAGTTGTCCTGACGCTAACCCTAGTTGTCCTGATGCTATCCCTAGTTGTCCTGACGCTAACCCTAGTTGTCCTGACGCTAACCCTAGTTGTCCTGACGCTAACCCTAGATGTCCTGACGCTAACCCTAGTTGTCCTGACGCTAACCCTAGTTGTCCTGACGCTAACCCTAGTTGTCCTGATGCTAACCCTAGTTGTCCTGACTCTAACCCTAGTTGTCCTGACGGTAACCCTAGTTGTCCTGACGCTAACCCTAGTTGTCCTGATGCTAACCCTAGTTGTCCTGACGCTAACCCTAGTTGTCGTGATGCTAACCCTAGTTGTCGTGACGCTAACCCTAGTTGTCCTGACGCTAACCCTAGTTGTCCAGACGCTAACCCTAGTTGTCGTGACGCTAAACCTAGTTGTCCTGACGCTAACCCTAGTTGTCCTGACGCTAACCCTAGTTGTCCTGACGCTAACCCTAGTTGTCGTGACGCTAACCCTAGTTGTCCTGACGCTAACCCTAGTTGTCGTGACGCTAACCCTAGTTGTCCTGACGCTAACCCTAGTTGTCCTGACGCTAACCCTAGATGTCCTGACGCTAACCCTACTTGTCCTGGCGCTAACCCTAGTTGTCCTGATGCTAACCCTAGTTGTCCTGACGCTAACCCTAGTTGTCCTGACGCTAACCCTAGTTGTCGTGACGCTAACCCTAGTTGTCCTGACGCTAACCCTAGTTGTCCTGACGCTAACCCTAGTTGTCGTGACGCTAACCCTAGTTGTCCTGACGCTAACCCTAGTTGTCCTGACGATAACCCTAGTTGTCCTGACGCTAACCCTAGTTGTCCTGACGCTAAAGCTAGTTGTCCTGACGCTAACCCTAGTTGTCATGACGCTAACCCTAGTTGTCCTGACGCTAACCCTAGTTGTCCTGAAGCTAACCCTAGTTGTCCTGACGCTAACCCTAGTTGTCCTGACGCTAACCCTAGTTGTCCTGACGCTAACATTAGTTGTCCTGACGCTAACCCTAGTTGTCGTGATGCTAACCCTAGTTGTCCTGACACTAACCCTAGTTGTCCTGACGCTAACCCTAGTTGTCGTGATGCTAACCCTAGTTGTCCTGACGCTAACCCTAGTTGTCGTGACGCTAACCCTAGTTGTCCTGACGCTAACCCTAGTTGTCCTGACACTAACCCTAGTTGTCCTGATGCTAACCCTAGTTGTCCTGACACTAAGCCTAGTTGTCCTGACGCTAACCCTAGTTGTCCTGACGCTAAACCTAGTTGTCGTGACGCTAACCCTAGTTGTCCTGACGCTATCCCTAGTTGTCCTGACGCTAACCCTAGTTGTCCTGACGCTAACCCTAGTTGTCGTGACGCTAACCCTAGTTGTCCTGACGCTAACCCTAGTTGTCCTGACGCTAACCCTAGTTGTCCTGACGCTAACCCTATTTGTCCTGATGCTAACCCTAGTTGTCGTGACGCTAACCCTAGATGTCCTGACGCTAATCCTAGTTGTCGTGACGCTAACCCTAGTTGTCCTGACGCTAACCCTAGATGTCCTGACGCTAACCCTAGTTGTCCTGACGCTAACCCTAGTTGTCCTGACGCTAACCCTAGTTGTCCTGATGCTAACCCTAGTTGTCCTGACTCTAACCCTAATTGTCCTGACGGTAACCCTAGTTGTCCTGACGCTAACCCTAGTTGTCCTGATGCTAACCCTAGTTGTGCTGACGCTAACCCTAGTTGTCGTGATGCTAACCCTAGTTGTCGTGACGCTAACCCTAGTTGTCCTGACGCTAACCCTAGTTGTCCTGACGCTAACCCTAGTTGTCGTGACGCTAAACCTAGTTGTCCTGACGCTAACCCTAGTTGTCCTGACGCTAACCCTAGTTGTCCTGACGCTAACCCTAGTTGTCGTGACGCTAACCCTAGTTGTCCTGACGCTAACCCTAGTTGTCGTGACGCTAACCCTAGTTGTCCTGACGCTAACCCTAGTTGTCCTGACGCTAACCCTAGATGTCCTGACGCTAACCCTACTTGTCCTGGCGCTAACCCTAGTTGTCCTGATGCTAACCCTAGTTGTCCTGACGCTAACCCTAGTTGTCCTGACGCTAACCCTAGTTGTCGTGACGCTAACCCTAGTTGTCCTGACGCTAACCCTAGTTGTCCTGACGCTAACCCTAGTTGTCCTGACGCTAACCCTAGTTGTCCTGACGCTAACCCTAGTTGTCCTGACGCTAACCCGAGTTGTCCTGACGCTAACCCTAGTTGTCGTGACGCTAACCCTAGTTGTCGTGACGCTAACCCTAGTTGTCCTGACGCTAACCCTAGTTGTCCTGACGCTAACCCTAGTTGTCGTGACGCTAACCCTAGTTGTCGTGACGCTAACCCTAGTTGTCCTGACGCTAACCCTAGTTGTCCTGACGCTAACCCTAGTTGTCCTGACGCTAACCCTAGTTGTCCTGATGCTAACCCTAGTTGTCGTGACGCTAACCCTAGTTGTCCTGATGCTAACCCTAGTTGTTGTGAGGCTAACCCTAGTTGTCCTGACGCTAACCCTAGTTGTCCTGACGATAACCCTAGTTGTCCCGACGCTAACCCTAGTTGTCCTGACGCTAACCCTAGTTGTCCTGACGCTAACCCTAGTTGTCCTGATGCTATCCCTAGTTGTCCTGACGCTAACCCTAGTTGTCGTGACGCTAACCCTAGTTGTCCTGACGCTAACCCTAGATGTCCTGACGCTAACCCTACTTGTCTTGACGCTAACCCTACTTGTCCTGACGCTAACCCTACTTGTACTGAAGCTAACCCTAGTTGTCCTGACGCTAACCCTAGTTGTCCTGACGCTAACCCTTGTTGTCCTGACGCTAACCCTAGTTGTCCTGACGCTAACCCTAGTTGTCCTGACGCTAATCCTAGTTGTCCTGACGCTAACCCTACTTGTCCTGACGCTAACCCTAGTTGTCCTGACGCTAACCCTAGTTGTCCTGACGCTAACCCTAGTTGTCCTGACGCTAACCCTACTTGTCCTGACGCTAACCCTAGTTGTCCTGACGCTAACCCTAGATGTCCTGACGTTAACCCTACTTGTCCTGGCGCTAACCCTAGTTGTCCTGATGCTAACCCTAGTTGTCCTGACGCTAACCCTAGTTGTCCTGACGCTAACCCTAGTTGTCGTGACGCTAACCCTAGTTGTCCTGATGCTAACCCTAGTTGTCCTGACGCTAACCCTAGTTGTCCTGACGCTAACCCTAGTTGTCCTGACGCTAACCCTAGTTGTCCTGACGCTAACCCGAGTTGTCCTGACGCTAACCCTAGTTGTCGTGACGCTAACCCTAGTTGTCGTAACGCTAACCCTAGTTGTCCTGACGCTAACCCTAGTTGTCCTGACGCTAACCCTAGTTGTCGTGACGCTAACCCTAGTTGTCGTGACGCTAACCCTAGTTGTCCTGACGCTAACCCTAGTTGTCCTGACGCTAACCCTAGTTGTCCTGACGCTAACCCTAGTTGTCCTGATGCTAACCCTAGTTGTCGTGACGCTAACCCTAGTTGTCCTGATGCTAACCCTAGTTGTTGTGAGGCTAACCCTAGTTGTCCTGACGCTAACCCTAGTTGTCCTGACGCTAACCCTAGTTGTCCTGATGCTAACCCTAGTTGTCCTGACGCTAACCCTAGTTGTCCTGACGCTAACCCTAGTTGTCCCGACGCTAACCCTAGTTGTCCTGACGCTAACCCTAGTTGTCCTGACGCTAACCCTAGTTGTCCTGATGCTATCCCTAGTTGTCCTGACGCTAACCCTAGTTGTCCTGACGCTAACCCTAGTTGTCCTGACGCTAACCCTAGATGTCCTGACGCTAACCCTAGTTGTCCTGACGCTAACCCTAGTTGTCCTGACGCTAACCCTAGTTGTCCTGATGCTAACCCTAGTTGTCCTGACTCTAACCCTAGTTGTCCTGACGGTAACCCTAGTTGTCCTGACGCTAACCCTAGTTGTCCTGATGCTAACCCTAGTTGTCCTGACGCTAACCCTAGTTGTCGTGATGCTAACCCTAGTTGTCGTGACGCTAACCCTAGTTGTCCTGACGCTAACCCTAGTTGTCCAGACGCTAACCCTAGTTGTCGTGACGCTAAACCTAGTTGTCCTGACGCTAACCCTAGTTGTCCTGACGCTAACCCTAGTTGTCCTGACGCTAACCCTAGTTGTCGTGACGCTAACCCTAGTTGTCCTGACGCTAACCCTAGTTGTCGTGACGCTAACCCTAGTTGTCCTGACGCTAACCCTAGTTGTCCTGACGCTAACCCTAGATGTCCTGACGCTAACCCTACTTGTCCTGGCGCTAACCCTAGTTGTCCTGATGCTAACCCTAGTTGTCCTGACGCTAACCCTAGTTGTCCTGACGCTAACCCTAGTTGTCGTGACGCTAACCCTAGTTGTCCTGACGCTAACCCTAGTTGTCCTGACGCTAACCCTAGTTGTCGTGACGCTAACCCTAGTTGTCCTGACGCTAACCCTAGTTGTCCTGACGATAACCCTAGTTGTCCTGACGCTAACCCTAGTTGTCCTGACGCTAAAGCTAGTTGTCCTGACGCTAACCCTAGTTGTCGTGACGCTAACCCTAGTTGTCCTGACGCTAACCCTAGTTGTCGTGACGCTAACCCTAGTTGTCCTGACGCTAACCCTAGTTGTCCTGACGCTAACCCTAGTTGACCTGACGCTAACCCTAGTTGTCGTGACGCTAACCCTAGTTGTCCTGACGCTAACCCTAGTTGTCATGACGCTAACCCTAGTTGTCCTGACGCTAACCCTAGTTGTCCTGAAGCTAACCCTAGTTGTCCTGACGCTAACCCTAGTTGTCCTGACGCTAACCCTAGTTGTCCTGACGCTAACATTAGTTGTCCTGACGCTAACCCTAGTTGTCGTGATGCTAACCCTAGTTGTCCTGACACTAACCCTAGTTGTCCTGACGCTAACCCTAGTTGTCGTGATGCTAACCCTAGTTGTCCTGACGCTAACCCTAGTTGTCGTGACGCTAACCCTAGTTGTCCTGACGCTAACCCTAGTTGTCCTGACACTAACCCTAGTTGTCCTGATGCTAACCCTAGTTGTCCTGACACTAAGCCTAGTTGTCCTGACGCTAACCCTAGTTGTCCTGACGCTAAACCTAGTTGTCGTGACGCTAACCCTAGTTGTCCTGACGCTATCCCTAGTTGTCCTGACGCTAACCCTAGTTGTCCTGACGCTAACCCTAGTTGTCGTGACGCTAACCCTAGTTGTCCTGACGCTAACCCTAGTTGTCCTGACGCTAACCCTAGTTGTCCTGACGCTAACCCTATTTGTCCTGATGCTAACCCTAGTTGTCGTGACGCTAACCCTAGATGTCCTGACGCTAATCCTAGTTGTCGTGACGCTAACCCTAGTTGTCCTGACGCTAACCCTAGATGTCCTGACGCTAACCCTAGTTGTCCTGACGCTAACCCTAGTTGTCCTGACGCTAACCCTAGTTGTCCTGATGCTAACCCTAGTTGTCCTGACTCTAACCCTAATTGTCCTGACGGTAACCCTAGTTGTCCTGACGCTAACCCTAGTTGTCCTGATGCTAACCCTAGTTGTGCTGACGCTAACCCTAGTTGTCGTGATGCTAACCCTAGTTGTCGTGACGCTAACCCTAGTTGTCCTGACGCTAACCCTAGTTGTCCTGACGCTAACCCTAGTTGTCGTGACGCTAAACCTAGTTGTCCTGACGCTAACCCTAGTTGTCCTGACGCTAACCCTAGTTGTCCTGACGCTAACCCTAGTTGTCGTGACGCTAACCCTAGTTGTCCTGACGCTAACCCTAGTTGTCGTGACGCTAACCCTAGTTGTCCTGACGCTAACCCTAGTTGTCCTGACGCTAACCCTAGATGTCCTGACGCTAACCCTACTTGTCCTGGCGCTAACCCTAGTTGTCCTGATGCTAACCCTAGTTGTCCTGACGCTAACCCTAGTTGTCCTGACGCTAACCCTAGTTGTCGTGACGCTAACCCTAGTTGTCCTGACGCTAACCCTAGTTGTCCTGACGCTAACCCTAGTTGTCCTGACGCTAACCCTAGTTGTCCTGACGCTAACCCTAGTTGTCCTGACGCTAACCCGAGTTGTCCTGACGCTAACCCTAGTTGTCGTGACGCTAACCCTAGTTGTCGTGACGCTAACCCTAGTTGTCCTGACGCTAACCCTAGTTGTCCTGACGCTAACCCTAGTTGTCGTGACGCTAACCCTAGTTGTCGTGACGCTAACCCTAGTTGTCCTGACGCTAACCCTAGTTGTCCTGACGCTAACCCTAGTTGTCCTGACGCTAACCCTAGTTGTCCTGACGCTAACCCTAGTTGTCGTGACGGTAACCCTAGTTGTCCTGACGCTAACCCTAGTTGTCCTGACGCTAACCCTAGTTGTCCTGATGCTAACCCTAGTCGTCGTGACGCTAACCCTAGTTGTCCTGACGCTAACCCTAGTTGTCCTGACGATAACCCTAGTTGTCCTGACGCTAACCCTAGTTGTCCTGACGCTAAAGCTAGTTGTCCTGACGCTAACCCTAGTTGTCGTGACGCTAACCCTAGTTGTCCTGACGCTAACCCTAGTTGTCGTGACGCTAACCCTAGTTGTCCTGACGCTAACCCTAGTTGTCCTGACGCTAACCCTAGTTGACCTGACGCTAACCCTAGTTGTCGTGACGCTAACCCTAGTTGTCCTGACGCTAACCCTAGTTGTCATGACGCTAACCCTAGTTGTCCTGACGCTAACCCTAGTTGTCCTGAAGCTAACCCTAGTTGTCCTGACGCTAACCCTAGTTGTCCTGACGCTAACCCTAGTTGTCCTGAAGCTAACATTAGTTGTCCTGACGCTAACCCTAGTTGTCGTGACGCTAACCCTAGTTGTCCTGACACTAACCCTAGTTGTCCTGACGCTAACCCTAGTTGTCGTGATGCTAACCCTAGTTGTCCTGACGCTAACCCTAGTTGTCGTGACGCTAACCCTAGTTGTCCTGACGCTAACCCTAGTTGTCCTGACACTAACCCTAGTTGTCCTGATGCTAACCCTAGTTGTCCTGACACTAAGCCTAGTTGTCCTGACGCTAACCCTAGTTGTCCTGACGCTAAACCTAGTTGTCGTGACGCTAACCCTAGTTGTCCTGACGCTATCCCTAGTTGTCCTGACGCTAACCCTAGTTGTCCTGACGCTAACCCTAGTTGTCGTGACGCTAACCCTAGTTGTCCTGACGCTAACCCTAGTTGTCCTGACGCTAACCCTAGTTGTCCTGACGCTAACCCTATTTGTCCTGATGCTAACCCTAGTTGTCGTGACGCTAACTCTAGATGTCCTGACGCTAATCCTAGTTGTCGTGACGCTAACCCTAGTTGTCCTGACGCTAACCCTAGATGTCCTGACGCTAACCCTAGTTGTCCTGACGCTAACCCTAGTTGTCCTGACGCTAACCCTAGTTGTCCTGATGCTAACCCTAGTTGTCCTGACTCTTACCCTAGTTGTCCTGACGGTAACCCTAGTTGTCCTGACGCTAACCCTAGTTGTCCTGATGCTAACCCTAGTTGTCCTGACGCTAACCCTAGTTGTCGTGACGCTAACCCTAGTTGTCGTGACGCTAACCCTAGTTGTCCTGACGCTAACCCTAGTTGTCCTGACGCTAACCCTAGTTGTCATGACGCTAAACCTAGTTGTCCTGACGCTAACCCTAGTTGTCCTGACGCTAACCCTAGTTGTCCTGACGCTAACCCTAGTTGTCGTGACGCTAACCCTAGTTGTCCTGACGCTAACCCTAGTTGTCGTGACGCTAACCCTAGTTGTCCTGACGCTAACCCTAGTTGTCCTGACGCTAACCCTAGTTGTCCTGACGCTTACCCTAGTTGTCCTGACGCTAACCCTAGTTGTCGTGACGCTAACCCTAGTTGTCCTGACGCTAACCCTAGTTGTCCTGACGCTAACCCTAGTTGTCCTGACGCTAACCCTAGTTGTCGTGACGCTAACCCTAGTTGTCCTGACACTAACCCTAGTTGTCCTGACGCTAACCCTAGTTGTCGTGATGCTAACCCTAGTTGTCCTGACGCTAACCCTAGTTGTCCTGACGCTAACCCTAGTTGTCCTGACACTAACCCTAGTTGTCCTGACGCTAACCCTAGTTGTCCTGACACTAAGCCTAGTTGTCCTGACGCTAACCCTAGTTGTCCTGACCCTAAACCTAGTTGTCGTGACGCTAACCCTAGTTGTCCTGACGCTAACCCTAGTTGTCCTGACGCTAACCCTAGTTGTCGTGACGCTAACCCTAGTTGTCGTGACGCTAACCCTAGTTGTCCTGACGCTAACCCTAGTTGTCCTGACGCTAACCCTAGTTGTCCTGACGCTAACCCTAGTTGTCCTGAGGCTAACCCTAGTTGTCGTGACGCTAACCCTAGATGTCCTGACGCTAATCCTAGTTGTCGTGACGCTAACCCTAGTTGTCCTGACGCTAACCCTAGTTGTCGTGACGCTAACCCTAGTTGTCCTGACGCTAACCCTAGTTGTCGTGACGCTAACCCTAGTTGTCCTGACGCTAACCCTAGTTGTCCTGACGCTAACCCTAGTTGTCCTGACGCTAACCCTAGTTGTCCTGACGCTAACCCTAGTTGTCGTGACTCTAACCCTAGTTGTCCTGACGCTAACCCTAGTTGTCCTGACGCTAACCCTAGTTGTCCTGACGCTAACCCTAGTTGTCCTGACGCTAACCCTAGTTGTCGTGACGCTAACCCTAGTTGTCCTGACGCTAACCCTAGTTGTCGTGACGCTAACCCTAGTGGTCGTGACGCTAACCCTAGTTGTCCTGACGCTAACCCTAGTTGTCCTGACGCTAACCCGAGTTGTCCTGACGCTAACCCTAGTTGTCGTGACGCTAACCCTAGTTGTCCTGATGCTAACCCTAGTTGTCCTGACGCTAACCCTAGTTGTTGTGACGCTAACCCTAGTTGTCCTGACGCTAACCCTAGTTGTTGTGAGGCTAACCCTAGTTGTCCTGACGCTAACCCTAGTTGTCCTGACGCTAACCCTAGTTGTCCTGATGCTAACCCTAGTTGTCCTGACGCTAACCCTAGTTGTCCCGACGCTAACCCTAGTTGTCCTGACGCTAACCCTAGTTGTCCTGACGCTAACCCTAGTTGTCCTGACGCTATCCCTAGTTGTCCTGACGCTAACCCTAGTTGTCCTGGCGCTAACCCTAGTTGTCCTGACGCTAACCCTAGTTGTCTTGACGCTAACCCTAGTTGTCCTGACGCTAACCCTAGTTGTCCTGACACTAACCCTAGTTGTCTTGACGCTAACCCTAGTTGTCCTGACGCTAACGCGAGTTGTCTTGACGCTAACCCGAGTTGTCCTGATGCTAACCCGAGTTGTCCTTACGCTAACCCTAGTTGTCCTGACGCTAACCCTAGTTGTCCTGACGCTAACCCGATTTGTCCTGACGCTAACCCGAGTTGTCCTGACGCTAACCCTAGTTGTCCTGACGCTAACCCGAGTTGTCCTGACGCTAACCCGAGTTGTCCTGACGCTAACCCGAGTTGTCCTGATGCTAACCCTAGTTGTCCTGACGCTAACCCTACTTGTCCTGACGCTAACCCTAGTTGTCCTGACGCTAACCCTAGTTGTCGTGATGCTAACCCTAGTTGTCCTGACGCTAACCCTAGTTGTCGTGACGCTAACCCTAGTTGTCGTGACGCTAACCCTAGTTGTCCTGACGCTAACCCTAGTTGTCCTGACGCTAACCCTAGTTGTCGTGACGCTAACCCTAGTTGTCCTGACGCTAACCCTAGTTGTCATGACGCTAACCCTAGTTGTCCTGACGCTAACCCTAGTTGTCCTGACGCTAACCCTAGTTGTCCTGACGCTAACCCTAGTTGTCCTGATGCTAACCCTAGTTGTCGTGACGCTAACCCTAGTTGTCCTGACGCTAACCCTAGTTGTCCTGACGCTAACCCTAGTTGTCCTGACGCTAACCCTAGTTGTCGTGACGCTAACCCTAGTTGTCCTGACGCTAACCCTAGTTGTCCTGACGCTAAAGCTAGTTGTCCTGACGCTAACCCTAGTTGTCGTGACGCTAACCCTAGTTGTCGTGACGCTAACCCTAGTTGTCCTGACGCTAACCCTAGTTGTCCTGACGCTAACCCTAGTTGTCCTGACGCTAACCCTAGTTGTCCTGACGCTAACCCTAGTTGTCCTGACGCTAACCCTAGTTGTCGTGACGCTAACCCTAGTTGTCCTGACGCTAACCCTAGTTGTCATGACGCTAACCCTAGTTGTCCTGACGCTAACCCTAGTTGTCCTGACGCTAACCCTAGTTGTCCTGAAGCTAACCCTAGTTGTCCTGACGCTAACCCTAGTTGTCCTGACGCTAACCCTAGTTGTCCTGACGCTAACCCTAGTTGTCGTGACGCTAACCCTAGTTGTCCTGACGCTAACCCTAGTTGTCCTGACGCTAACCCTAGTTGTCGTGATGCTAACCCTAGTTGTCCTGACGCTAACCCTAGTTGTCCTGATGCTAAGCCTAGTTGTCCTGACGCTAACCCTAGTTGTCCTGACGCTAACCCTAGTTGTCCTGACGCTAAACCTAGTTGTCGTGACGCTAACCCTAGTTGTCCTGACGCTAACCCTAGTTGTCCTGACGCTAACCCTAGTTGTCCTGACGCTAAACCTAGTTGTCGTGACGCTAACCCTAGTTGTCCTGACGCTAACCCTAGTTGTCCTGACGCTAACCCTAGTTGTCATGAGGCTAACCCTAGTTGTCCTGACGCTAACCCTAGTTGTCGTGACGCTAACCCTAGTTGTCCTGACGCTAATCCTAGTTGTCCCGACGCTAACCCTAGATGTCCTGACGCTAACCCTAGTTGTCCTGACCCTAACCCTAGTTGTCCTGACGCTAACCCTAGTTGTCCTGACTCTATCCCTAGTTGTCCTGACGCTAACCCTAGTTGTCCTGACGCTAACCCTAGTTGTCCTGACGCTAACCCTAGTTGTCCTGACGCTAACCCTAGTTGTCCTGACGCTAACCCTAGTTGTCGTGACGCTAACCCTAGTTGTCCTGACGCTAACCCTAGTTGTCCTGACGCTAAAGCTAGTTGTCCTGACGCTAACCCTAGTTGTCGTGACGCTAACCCTAGTTGTCGTGACGCTAACCCTAGTTGTCCTGACGCTAACCCTAGTTGTCGTGACGCTAACCCTAGTTGTCCTGACGCTAACCCTAGTTGTCCTGACGCTAACCCTAGTTGTCCTGACGCTAACCCTAGTTGTCGTGACGCTAACCCTAGTTGTCCTGACGCTAACCCTAGTTGTCATGACGCTAACCCTAGTTGTCCTGACGCTAACCCTAGTTGTCCTGACGCTAACCCTAGTTGTCCTGAAGCTAACCCTAGTTGTCCTGACGCTAACCCTAGTTGTCCTGACGGTAACCCTAGTTGTCCTGACGCTAACCCTAGTTGTCCTGACGCTAACCCTAGTTGTCCTGACGCTAACCCTAGTTGTCGTGACGCTAACCCTAGTTGTCGTGACGCTAACCCTAGTTGTCCTGACGCTAACCCTAGTTGTCCTGACTCTAACCCTAGTTGTCCTGACGGTAACCCTAGTTGTCCTGACGCTAACCCTAGTTGTCCTGACGCTAACCCTAGTTGTCCTGACGCTAACCCTAGTTGTCGTGACGCTAACCCTAGTTGTCGTGACGCTAACCCTAGTTGTCCTGACGCTAACCCTAGTTGTCCTGACGCTAACCCTACTTGTCCTGACGCTAACCCTACTTGTCTTGACGCTAACCCTACTTGTCCTGACGCTAACCCTACTTGTCCTGACGCTAACCCTAGTTGTCCTGACGCTAACCCTAGTTGTCCTGATGCTAATCCTAGTTGTCCTGACGCTAACCCTAGTTGTCCTGACGCTAACCCTAGTTGTCCTGACGCTAACCCTACTTGTCTTGACGCTAACACTACTTGTCCTGACGCTAACCCTACTTGTCCTGACGCTAACCCTAGTTGTCCTGACGCTAACCCTAGTTGTCCTGACGCTAATCCTAGTTGTCCTGACGCTAACCCTAGTTGTCCTGACGCTAACCGTAGTTGTCCTGACGCTAACCCTAGTTGTCGTGACGCTAGCCCTAGTTGTCCTGACGCTAACCCTACTTGTCCTGACCCTAACCTTAGTTGTCCTGACGCTAACCCTAGTTGTCCTGACTCTATCCCTAGTTGTCCTGACGCTAACCCTAGTTGTCCTGACGCTAACCCTAGTTGTCCTGACGCTAACCCTAGTTGTCGTGACGCTAACCCTAGTTGTCCTGACGCTAACCCTAGTTGTCGTGACGCTAACCCTAGTTGTCCTGACGCTAACCCTAGTTGTCCTGACGCTAACCCTAGTTGTCCTGATGCTAATCCTAGTTGTCCTGACGCTAACCCTAGTTGTCCTGACGCTAACCCTAGTTGTCCTGACGCTAACCCTACTTGTCTTGACGCTAACACTACTTGTCCTGACGCTAACCCTACTTGTCCTGACGCTAACCCTAGTTGTCCTGACGCTAACCCTAGTTGTCCTGACGCTAATCCTAGTTGTCCTGACGCTAACCCTAGTTGTCCTGACGCTAACCCTAGTTGTCCTAACGCTAACCCTAGTTGTCCTGACTCTAACCCTAGTTGTCCTGACCCTAACAGTAGTTGTCCTGACGCTAACCCTAGTTGTCCTGACGCTATCCCTAGTTGTCCTGACGCTAACCCTAGTTGTTCTGACGCTAACCCTAGTTGTCCTGACGCTAACCCTAGTTGTCGTGACGCTAACCCTAGTTGTCCTGACGCTAACCCTAGTTGTTCTGACGCTAACCCTAGTTGTTGTGACGCTAACCCTAGTTGTCCTGACGCTAACCCTAGTTGTGACGCTAACCCTAGTTGTCCTGACGCTAACCCTAGTTGTCCTGACGCTAACCCTAGTTGTCCTGACGCTAACCCTACTTGTCCTGACGCTAACCCTACTTGTCCTGACGCTAACCCTAGTTGTCCTGACGCTAACCCTAGTTGTCCTGACGCTAACCCTAGTTGTCCTGACGCTAACCCTAGTTGTCCTGACTCTAACCCTAGTTGTCCTGACGCTAACCCTAGTTGTCCTGACGCTAACCCTAGTTGTTCTGACGCGAACCCTAGTTGTCCTGGCACTAACCCTAGTTGTCCTGGCGCTAACCCTAGTTGTCCTGGCGCTAACCCTAATTGTCCTGGCGCTAACCCTAGTTGTAATGGCGCTAACCCTAGTTGTCCTGGCGCTAACCCTAGTTGTCCTGACGCTAACCCTAGTTGTCCTGACGCTATCCCTAGTTGTCCTAAATCTAACCCTAGTTGTCCTGACGCTAACCCTAGTTGTCCTGACGCTAACCCTAGTTGTTCTGACGCTAACCCTAGTTGTCCTGACGCTAACCCTAGTTGTCCTGACGCTAACCCTAGTTGTCCTGGCGCTAACCCTAATTGTCCTGGCGCTAACCCTAGTTGTCCTGGCGCTAACCCTAGTTGTCCTGGCGCTAACCCTAGTTGTAATGGCGCTAACCCTAGTTGTCCTGGCGCTAACCCTAGTTGTCCTGACGCTAACCCTAGTTGTCCTGACGCTATCCCTAGTTGTCCTAAATCTAACCCTAGTTGTCCTGACGCTAACCCTAGTTGTCCTGACGCTAACCCTAGTTGTTCTGACGCTAACCCTAGTTGTCCTGACGCTAACCCTAGTTGTCCTGACGCTAACCCTAGTTGTCCTGACGCTAACCCTAGTTGTCCTGACGCTAACCCTCGTTGTCCTGACGCTAACCCTAGTTGTTGTAACGCTAACCCTAGTTGTCCTGACGCTAACCCTAGTTGTCGTGACGCTAACCCTAGTTGTCCTGACGCTAACCCTAGTTGTCCTGACGCTAACCCTAGTTATCCTGACGCTAACCCTAGTTGTCCTGACGCTAACCCTAGTTGTCCTGACGCTAACCCTAGTTGTCCTGACGCTAACCCTAGTTGTCATGACGCTAACCCTAGTTGTCCTGACGCTAACCCTAGTTGTCCTGACGCTAACCCTAGTTATCCTGACGCTAACCCTAGTTGTCCTGACGCTAACCCTAGTTGTCCTGACGCTAACCCTAGTTGTCCTGACGCTAACCCTAGTTGTCGTGACGCTAACCCTAGTTGTCGTGACGCTAACCCTAGTTGTCCTGACGCTAACCCTAGTTGTCCTAACGCTAACCCTAGTTGTCCTGACGCTAACCCTAGTTGTCCTGACGCTCACCCTAGTTGTCCTGATGCTAACCCTAGTTGTCCTGACGCTAACCCTAGTTGTCGTGACGCTAACTCTAGGTGTCCTGACGCTAACCCTAGTTGTCGTGACGCTAACCCTAGTTGTCCTGACGCTAACCCTAGTTGTCCTGACGCTAACCCTAGTTGTCCTGACGCTAACCCTAGTTGTCGTGACGCTAACCCTAGTTGTCGTGACGCTAACCCTAGTTGTCCTGACGCTAACCCTAGTTGTCCTGACGCTAACCCTAGTTGTCCTGACGCTAACCCTACTTGTCTTGACGCTAACCCTACTTGTCCTGACGCTAACCCTACTTGTCCTGACGCTAACCCTAGTTGTCCTGACGCTAACCCTAGTTGTCCTGACGCTAATCCTAGGTGTCCTGACGCTAACCCTAGTTGTCCTGACGCTAACCCTAGTTGTCCTGACGCTAACCCTATTTGTCCTGACGCTAACCCTAGTTGTCCTGACGCTAACCCTAGTTGTCCTGACGCTAACCCTAGTTGTCCTGACGCTAACCCTAGTTGTCCTGACGCTAACCCTAGTTGTCGTGACGCTAACCCTAGTTGTCCTGACGCTAACCCTAGTTGTCCTGACCCTAACCCTAGTTGTCCTGACGCTAACCCTAGTTGTCCTGACTCTATCCCTAGTTGTCCTGACGCTAACCCTAGTTGTCCTGACGCTAACCCTAGTTGTCGTGACGCTAACCCTAGTTGTCCTGACGCTAACCCTAGTTGTCCTGACGCTAACCCTAGTTGTCCTTACGCTAGCCCTAGTTGTCCTGACGCTAACCCTAGTTGTCGTGACGCTAATCCTAGTTGTCCTGACGCTAACCCTAGTTGTCCTGACGCTAACCCTAGTTGTCGTGACGCTAACCCTAGTTGTCCTGACGCTAACCCTAGTTGTCCTGACGCTAACCCTAGTTGTCCTGACTCTAACCCTAGTTGTCCTGACCCTAACAGTAGTTGTCCTGACGCTAACCCTAGTTGTCCTGACGCTATCCCTAGTTGTCCTGACGCTAACCCTAGTTGTTCTGACGCTAACCCTAGTTGTCCTGACGCTAACCCTAGTTGTCGTGACGCTAACCCTAGTTGTCCTGACGCTAACCCTAGTTGTCCTGACGCTAACCCTAGTTGTCCTTACGCTAGCCCTAGTTGTCCTGACGCTAACCCTAGTTGTCGTGACGCTAATCCTAGTTGTCCTGACGCTAACCCTAGTTGTCGTGACGCTAACCCTAGTTGTCGTGACGCTAACCCTAGTTGTCCTGACGCTAACCCTAGTTGTCGTGACGCTAACCCTAGTTGTCGTGACGCTAACCCTAGTTGTCCTGACGCTAACCCTAGTTGTCGTGACGCTAACCCTAGTTGTCCTGACGCTAACCCTAGTTGTCGTGACGCTAACCCTAGTTGTCCTGACGCTAACCCTAGTTGTCGTGACGCTAACCCTAGTTGTCCTGACGCTAACCCTAGTTGTCCTGACGCTAACCCTAGTTGTTCTGACGCTAACCCTAGTTGTTGTGACGCTAACCCTAGTTGTCCTGACGCTAACCCTAGTTGTGACGCTAACCCTAGTTGTCCTGACGCTAACCCTAGTTGTCCTGACGCTAACCCTAGTTGTCGTGACGCTAACCCTAGTTGTCCTAACGCTAACCCTAGTTGTCCTGACGCTAACCCTAGTTGTCCTGACGCTAACCCTACTTGTCCTGACGCTAACCCTAGTTGTCCTGACGCTAACCCTAGTTGTCCTGACGCTAACCCTAGTTGTCCTGACTCTAACCCTAGTTGTCCTGACCCTAACAGTAGTTGTCCTGACGCTAACCCTAGTTGTCCTGACGCTATCCCTAGTTGTCCTGACGCTAACCCTAGTTGTTCTGACGCTAACCCTAGTTGTCCTGACGCTAACCCTAGTTGTCGTGACGCTAACCCTAGTTGTCCTGACGCTAACCCTAGTTGTTCTGACGCTAACCCTAGTTGTCCTGACGCTAACCCTAGTTGTGACGCTAACCCTAGTTGTCCTGACGCTAACCCTAGTTGTCCTGACGCTAACCCTAGTTGTCCTGACGCTAACCCTACTTGTCCTGACGCTAACCCTAGTTGTCCTGACGCTAACCCTAGTTGTCCTGACGCTAACCCTAGTTGTCATGACGCTAACCCTAGTTGTCCTGACGCTAACCCTAGTTGTCCTGACGCTAACCCTAGTTATCCTGACGCTAACCCTAGTTGTCCTGACGCTAACCCTAGTTGTCCTGACGCTAACCCTAGTTGTCCTGACGCTAACCCTAGTTGTCGTGACGCTAACCCTAGTTGTCGTGACGCTAACCCTAGTTGTCCTGACGCTAACCCTAGTTGTCCTAACGCTAACCCTAGTTGTCCTGACGCTAACCCTAGTTGTCCTGACGCTAACCCTAGTTGTCCTGATGCTAACCCTAGTTGTCCTGACGCTAACCCTAGTTGTCGTGACGCTAACCCTAGGTGTCCTGACGCTAACCCTAGTTGTCGTGACGCTAACCCTAGTTGTCCTGACGCTAACCCTAGTTGTCCTGACGCTAACCCTAGTTGTCCTGACGCTAACCCTAGTTGTCCTGACGCTAACCCTAGTTGTCGTGACGCTAACCCTAGTTGTCCTGACGCTAACCCTAGTTGTCCTGACGCTAACCCTAGTTGTCCTGACGCTAACCCTACTTGTCTTGACGCTAACCCTACTTGTCCTGACGCTAACCCTACTTGTCCTGACGCTAACCCTAGTTGTCCTGACGCTAACCCTAGTTGTCCTGACGCTAATCCTAGGTGTCCTGACGCTAACCCTAGTTGTCCTGACGCTAACCCTAGTTGTCCTGACGCTAACCCTATTTGTCCTGATGCTAACCCTAGTTGTCCTGACGCTAACCCTAGTTGTCCTGACGCTAACCCTAGTTGTCCTGACGCTAACCCTAGTTGTCCTGACGCTAACCCTAGTTGTCGTGACGCTAACCCTAGTTGTCCTGACGCTAACCCTAGTTGTCCTGACCCTAACCCTAGTTGTCCTGACGCTAACCCTAGTTGTCCTGACTCTATCCCTAGTTGTCCTGACGCTAACCCTAGTTGTCCTGACGCTAACCCTAGTTGTCGTGACGCTAACCCTAGTTGTCCTGACGCTAACCCTAGTTGTCCTGACGCTAACCCTAGTTGTTCTTACGCTAGCCCTAGTTGTCCTGACGCTAACCCTAGTTGTCGTGACGCTAATCCTAGTTGTCCTGACGCTAACCCTAGTTGTCCTGACGCTAACCCTAGTTGTCGTGACGCTAATCCTAGTTGTCCTGACGCTAACCCTAGTTGTCCTGACGCTAACCCTAGTTGTCCTGACTCTAACCCTAGTTGTCCTGACCCTAACAGTAGTTGTCCTGACGCTAACCCTAGTTGTCCTGACGCTATCCCTAGTTGTCCTGACGCTAACCCTAGTTGTTCTGACGCTAACCCTAGTTGTCCTGACGCTAACCCTAGTTGTCGTGACGCTAACCCTAGTTGTCCTGACGCTAACCCAAGTTGTCCTGACGCTAACCCTAGTTGTCCTTACGCTAGCCCTAGTTGTCCTGACGCTAACCCTAGTTGTCGTGACGCTAATCCTAGTTGTCCTGACGCTAACCCTAGTTGTCCTGACGCTAACCCTAGTTGTCGTGACGCTAACCCTAGTTGTCCTGACGCTAACCCTAGTTGTCCTGACGCTAGCCCTAGTTGTCCTGACGCTAACCCTAGTTGTCGTGACGCTAATCCTAGTTGTCCTGACGCTAACCCTAGTTGTCCTGACGCTAACCCTAGTTGTCGTGACGCTAACCCTAGTTGTCCTGACGCTAACCCTAGTTGTCGTGACGCTAACCCTAGTTGTCGTGATGCTAACCCTAGTTGTCCTGACGCTAACCCTAGTTGTCGTGACGCTAACCCTAGTTGTCCTGACGCTAACCCTAGTTGTCGTGACGCTAACCCTAGTTGTCCTGACGCTAACCCTAGTTGTCGTGACGCTAACCCTAGTTGTCCTGACGCTAACCCTAGTTGTCCTGACGCTAACCCTAGTTGTTCTGACGCTAACCCTAGTTGTTGTGACGCTAACCCTAGTTGTCGTGACGCTAACCCTAGTTGTTCTAACGCTAACCCTAGTTGTCCTGACGCTAACCCTAGTTGTCCTGACGCTAACCCTACTTGTCCTGACGCTAACCCTAGTTGTCCTGACGCTAACCCTAGTTGTCCTGACGCTAACCCTAGTTCTCCTGACTCTAACCCTAGTTGTCCTGACCCTAACAGTAGTTGTCCTGACGCTAACCCTAGTTGTCCTGACGCTATCCCTAGTTGTCCTGACGCTAACCCTAGTTGTTCTGACGCTAACCCTAGTTGTCCTGACGCTAACCCTAGTTGTCGTGACGCTAACCCTAGTTGTCCTGACGCTAACCCTAGTTGTTCTGACGCTAACCCTAGTTGTTGTGACGCTAACCCTAGTTGTCCTGACGCTAACCCTAGTTGTGACGCTAACCCTAGTTGTCCTGACGCTAACCCTAGTTGTCCTGACGCTAACCCTAGTTGTCCTGACGCTAACCCTACTTGTCCTGACGCTAACCCTACTTGTCCTGACGCTAACCCTAGTTGTCCTGACGCTAACCCTAGTTGTCCTGACTCTAACCCTAGTTGTCCTGACGCTAACCCTAGTTGTTCTGACGCGAACCCTAGTTGTCCTGGCACTAACCCTAGTTGTCCTGGCGCTAACCCTAGTTGTCCTGGCGCTAACCCTAATTGTCCTGGCGCTAACCCTAGTTGTCCTGGCGCTAACCCTAGTTGTCCTGGCGCTAACCCTAGTTGTAATGGCGCTAACCCTAGTTGTCCTGGCGCTAACCCTAGTTGTCCTGACGCTAACCCTAGTTGTCCTGAATCTAACCCTAGTTGTCCTGACGCTAACCCTAGTTGTCCTGACGCTAACCCTAGTGGTTCTGACGCTAACCCTAGTTGTCCTGACGCTAACCCTAGCTGTCCTGACGCTAACCCTAGTTGTCCTGACGCTAACCCTAGTTGTCCTGACGCTAACCCTCGTTGTCCTGACGCTAACCCTAGTTGTCGTGACACTAATCCTAGTTGTCCTGACGCTAACCCTAGTTGTCCTGACGCTAACCCTAGTTGTCGTGACGCTAACCCTAGTTGTCCTGACGCTAACCCTAGTTGTCGTGACGCTAACCCTAGTTGTCGTGACGCTAACCCTAGTTGTCCTGACGCTAACCCTAGTTGTCGTGACGCTAACCCTAGTTGTCCTGACGCTAACCCTAGTTGTCGTGACGCTAACACGAGTTGTCGTGACGCTAACCCTAGTTGTCCTGACGCTAACCCTAGTTGTCGTGACGCTAACCCTAGTTGTCCTGACGCTAACCCTAGTTGTCCTGACGCTAACCCTAGTTGTTCTGACGCTAACCCTAGTTGTTGTGACACTAACCCTAGTTGTCCTGACGCTAACCCTAGTTGTGACGCTAACCCTAGTTGTCCTGACGCTAACCCTAGTTGTCCTGACGCTAACCCTAGTTGTCGTGACGCTAACCCTAGTTGTCCTAACGCTAACCCTAGTTGTCCTGACGCTAACCCTACTTGTCCTGACGCTAACCCTAGTTGTCCTGACGCTAACCCTAGTTGTCCTGACGCTAACCCTAGTTGTGACGCTAACCCTAGTTGTCCTGACGCTAACCCTAGTTGTCCTGACGCTAACCCTAGTTGTCCTGACGCTAACCCTACTTGTCCTGACGCTAACCCTATTTGTCCTGATGCTAACCCTAGTTGTCCTGACGCTAACCCTAGTTGTCCTGACGCTAACCCTAGTTGTCCTGACGCTAACCCTAGTTGTCCTGACGCTAACCCTAGTTGTCGTGACGCTAACCCTAGTTGTCCTGACGCTAACCCTAGTTGTCCTGACCCTAACCCTAGTTGTCCTGACGCTAACCCTAGTTGTCCTGACTCTATCCCTAGTTGTCCTGACGCTAACCCTAGTTGTCCTGACGCTAACCCTAGTTGTCGTGACGCTAACCCTAGTTGTCCTGACGCTAACCCTAGTTGTCCTGACGCTAACCCTAGTTGTTCTTACGCTAGCCCTAGTTGTCCTGACGCTAACCCTAGTTGTCGTGACGCTAATCCTAGTTGTCCTGACGCTAACCCTAGTTGTCCTGACGCTAACCCTAGTTGTCGTGACGCTAATCCTAGTTGTCCTGACGCTAACCCTAGTTGTCCTGACGCTAACCCTAGTTGTCCTGACTCTAACCCTAGTTGTCCTGACCCTAACAGTAGTTGTCCTGACGCTAACCCTAGTTGTCCTGACGCTATCCCTAGTTGTCCTGACGCTAACCCTAGTTGTTCTGACGCTAACCCTAGTTGTCCTGACGCTAACCCTAGTTGTCGTGACGCTAACCCTAGTTGTCCTGACGCTAACCCAAGTTGTCCTGACGCTAACCCTAGTTGTCCTTACGCTAGCCCTAGTTGTCCTGACGCTAACCCTAGTTGTCGTGACGCTAATCCTAGTTGTCCTGACGCTAACCCTAGTTGTCCTGACGCTAACCCTAGTTGTCGTGACGCTAACCCTAGTTGTCCTGACGCTAACCCTAGTTGTCCTGACGCTAGCCCTAGTTGTCCTGACGCTAACCCTAGTTGTCGTGACGCTAATCCTAGTTGTCCTGACGCTAACCCTAGTTGTCCTGACGCTAACCCTAGTTGTCGTGACGCTAACCCTAGTTGTCCTGACGCTAACCCTAGTTGTCGTGACGCTAACCCTAGTTGTCGTGATGCTAACCCTAGTTGTCCTGACGCTAACCCTAGTTGTCGTGACGCTAACCCTAGTTGTCCTGACGCTAACCCTAGTTGTCGTGACGCTAACCCTAGTTGTCCTGACGCTAACCCTAGTTGTCGTGACGCTAACCCTAGTTGTCCTGACGCTAACCCTAGTTGTCCTGACGCTAACCCTAGTTGTTCTGACGCTAACCCTAGTTGTTGTGACGCTAACCCTAGTTGTCGTGACGCTAACCCTAGTTGTTCTAACGCTAACCCTAGTTGTCCTGACGCTAACCCTAGTTGTCCTGACGCTAACCCTACTTGTCCTGACGCTAACCCTAGTTGTCCTGACGCTAACCCTAGTTGTCCTGACGCTAACCCTAGTTCTCCTGACTCTAACCCTAGTTGTCCTGACCCTAACAGTAGTTGTCCTGACGCTAACCCTAGTTGTCCTGACGCTATCCCTAGTTGTCCTGACGCTAACCCTAGTTGTTCTGACGCTAACCCTAGTTGTCCTGACGCTAACCCTAGTTGTCGTGACGCTAACCCTAGTTGTCCTGACGCTAACCCTAGTTGTTCTGACGCTAACCCTAGTTGTTGTGACGCTAACCCTAGTTGTCCTGACGCTAACCCTAGTTGTGACGCTAACCCTAGTTGTCCTGACGCTAACCCTAGTTGTCCTGACGCTAACCCTAGTTGTCCTGACGCTAACCCTACTTGTCCTGACGCTAACCCTACTTGTCCTGACGCTAACCCTAGTTGTCCTGATGCTAACCCTAGTTGTCCTGACTCTAACCCTAGTTGTCCTGACGCTAACCCTAGTTGTTCTGACGCGAACCCTAGTTGTCCTGGCACTAACCCTAGTTGTCCTGGCGCTAACCCTAGTTGTCCTGGCGCTAACCCTAATTGTCCTGGCGCTAACCCTAGTTGTCCTGGCGCTAACCCTAGTTGTCCTGGCGCTAACCCTAGTTGTAATGGCGCTAACCCTAGTTGTCCTGGCGCTAACCCTAGTTGTCCTGACGCTAACCCTAGTTGTCCTGAATCTAACCCTAGTTGTCCTGACGCTAACCCTAGTTGTCCTGACGCTAACCCTAGTGGTTCTGACGCTAACCCTAGTTGTCCTGACGCTAACCCTAGCTGTCCTGACGCTAACCCTAGTTGTCCTGACGCTAACCCTAGTTGTCCTGACGCTAACCCTCGTTGTCCTGACGCTAACCCTAGTTGTCGTGACACTAATCCTAGTTGTCCTGACGCTAACCCTAGTTGTCCTGACGCTAACCCTAGTTGTCGTGACGCTAACCCTAGTTGTCCTGACGCTAACCCTAGTTGTCGTGACGCTAACCCTAGTTGTCGTGACGCTAACCCTAGTTGTCCTGACGCTAACCCTAGTTGTCGTGACGCTAACCCTAGTTGTCCTGACGCTAACCCTAGTTGTCGTGACGCTAACACGAGTTGTCGTGACGCTAACCCTAGTTGTCCTGACGCTAACCCTAGTTGTCGTGACGCTAACCCTAGTTGTCCTGACGCTAACCCTAGTTGTCCTGACGCTAACCCTAGTTGTTCTGACGCTAACCCTAGTTGTTGTGACACTAACCCTAGTTGTCCTGACGCTAACCCTAGTTGTGACGCTAACCCTAGTTGTCCTGACGCTAACCCTAGTTGTCCTGACGCTAACCCTAGTTGTCGTGACGCTAACCCTAGTTGTCCTAACGCTAACCCTAGTTGTCCTGACGCTAACCCTAGTTGTCCTGACGCTAACCCTACTTGTCCTGACGCTAACCCTAGTTGTCCTGACGCTAACCCTAGTTGTCCTGACGCTAACCCTAGTTGTGACGCTAACCCTAGTTGTCCTGACGCTAACCCTAGTTGTCCTGACGCTAACCCTAGTTGTCCTGACGCTAACCCTACTTGTCCTGACGCTAACCCTAGTTGTCCTGACGCTAACCCTAGTTGTCCTGACGCTAACCCTAGTTGTCCTGACGCTAACCCTAGTTGTCCTGACTCTAACCCTAGTTGTCCTGACGCTAACCCTAGTTGTTCTGACGCGAACCCTAGTTGTCCTGGCACTAACCCTAGTTGTCCTGGCGCTAACCCTAGTTGTCCTGGCGCTAACCCTAATTGTCCTGGCGCTAACCCTAGTTGTCCTGGCGCTAACCCTAGTTGTCCTGGCGCTAACCCTAGTTGTAATGGCGCTAACCCTAGTTGTCCTGGCGCTAACCCTAGTTGTCCTGACGCTAACCCTAGTTGTCCTGACGCTAACCCTAGTTGTCCTAAATCTAACCCTAGTTGTCCTGACGCTAACCCTAGTTGTCCTGACGCTAACCCTAGTTGTTCTGACGCTAACCCTAGTTGTCCTGACGCTAACCCTAGTTGTCCTGACGCTAACCCTAGTTGTCCTGACGCTAACCCTCGTTGTCCTGACGCTAACCCTAGTTGTCGTAACGCTAACCCTAGTTGTCCTGACGCTAACCCTAGTTGTCGTGACGCTAACCCTAGTTGTCCTGACGCTAACCCTAGTTGTCCTGACGCTAACCCTAGTTATCCTGACGCTAACCCTAGTTGTCCTGACGCTAACCCTAGTTGTCCTGACGCTAACCCTAGTTGTCATGACGCTAACCCTAGTTGTCCTGACGCTAACCCTAGTTGTCCTGACGCTAACCCTAGTTATCCTGACGCTAACCCTAGTTGTCCTGACGCTAACCCTAGTTGTCCTGACGCTAACCCTAGTTGTCCTGACGCTAAACCTAGTTGTCGTGACGCTAACCCTAGTTGTCGTGACGCTAACCCTAGTTGTCCTGACGCTAACCCTAGTTGTCCTGACGCTAACCCTACTTGTCTTGACGCTAACCCTACTTGTCCTGACGCTAACCCTACTTGTCCTGACGCTAACCCTAGTTGTCCTGACGCTAACCCTAGTTGTCCTGACGCTAATCCTAGTTGTCCTGACGCTAACCCTAGTTGTCCTGACGCTAACCCTAGTTGTCCTGACGCTAACCCTAGTTGTCCTGACGCTAACCCTAGTTGTCGTGACGCTAACCCTAGTTGTCCTGACGCTAACCCTAGTTGTCCTGACGCTAACCCTAGTTGTTCTGACGCTAACCCTAGTTGTCCTGACGCTAACCCTAGTTGTGACGCTAACCCTAGTTGTCCTGACGCTAACCCTAGTTGTCCTGACGCTAACCCTAGTTGTCGTGACGCTAACCCTAGTTGTCCTAACGCTAACCCTAGTTGTCCTGACGCTAACCCTAGTTGTCCTGACGCTAACCCTACTTGTCCTGACGCTAACCCTAGTTGTCCTGACGCTAACCCTATTTGTCCTGACGCTAACCCTAGTTGTCCTGACTCTAACCCTAGTTGTCCTGACCCTAACAGTAGTTGTCCTGACGCTAACCCTAGTTGTCCTGACGCTATCCCTAGTTGTCCTGACGCTAACCCTAGTTGTTCTGACGCTAACCCTAGTTGTCCTGACGCTAACCCTAGTTGTCGTGACGCTAACCCTAGTTGTCCTGACGCTAACCCTAGTTGTTCTGACGCTAACCCTAGTTGTTGTGACGCTAACCCTAGTTGTCCTGACGCTAACCCTAGTTGTGACGCTAACCCTAGTTGTCCTGACGCTAACCCTAGTTGTCCTGACGCTAACCCTAGTTGTCCTGACGCTAACCCTACTTGTCCTGACGCTAACCCTAGTTGTCCTGACGCTAACCCTAGTTGTCCTGACGCTAACCCTAGTTGTCCTGACGCTAACCCTAGTTGTCCTGACTCTAACCCTAGTTGTCCTGACGCTAACCCTAGTTGTCCTGACGCTAACCCTAGTTGTTCTGACGCGAACCCTAGTTGTCCTGGCACTAACCCTAGTTGTCCTGGCGCTAACCCTAGTTGTCCTGGCGCTAACCCTAATTGTCCTGGCGCTAACCCTAGTTGTCCTGGCGCTAACCCTAGTTGTCCTGGCGCTAACCCTAGTTGTAATGGCGCTAACCCTAGTTGTCCTGGCGCTAACCCTAGTTGTCCTGACGCTAACCCTAGTTGTCCTGACGCTAACCCTAGTTGTCCTAAATCTAACCCTAGTTGTCCTGACGCTAACCCTAGTTGTCCTGACGCTAACCCTAGTTGTTCTGACGCTAACCCTAGTTGTCCTGACGCTAACCCTAGTTGTCCTGACGCTAACCCTAGTTGTCCTGACGCTAACCCTAGTTGTCCTGACGCTAACCCTCGTTGTCCTGACGCTAACCCTAGTTGTCGTAACGCTAACCCTAGTTATCCTGACGCTAACCCTAGTTGTCGTGACGCTAACCCTAGTTGTCCTGACGCTAACCCTAGTTGTCCTGACGCTAACCCTAGTTATCCTGACGCTAACCCTAGTTGTCCTGACGCTAACCCTAGTTGTCCTGACGCTAACCCTAGTTGTCCTGACGCTAACCCTAGTTGTCATGACGCTAACCCTAGTTGTCCTGACGCTAACCCTAATTGTCCTGACGCTAACCCTAGTTATCCTGACGCTAACCCTAGTTGTCCTGACGCTAACCCTAGTTGTCCTGACGCTAACCCTAGTTGTCCTGACGCTAACCCTAGTTGTCGTGACGCTAACCCTAGTTGTCGTGACGCTAACCCTAGTTGTCCTGACGCTAACCCTAGTTGTCCTGACGCTAACCCTACTTGTCTTGACGCTAACCCTACTTGTCCTGACGCTAACCCTACTTGTCCTGACGCTAACCCTAGTTGTCCTGACGCTAACCCTAGTTGTCCTGACGCTAATCCTAGTTGTCCTGACGCTAACCCTAGTTGTCCTGACGCTAACCCTAGTTGTCCTGACGCTAACCCTAGTTGTCCTGACGCTAACCCTAGTTGTCGTGACGCTAACCCTAGTTGTCCTGACGCTAACCCTAGTTGTCCTGACGCTAACCCTAGTTGTTCTGACGCTAACCCTAGTTGTCCTGACGCTAACCCTAGTTGTGACGCTAACCCTAGTTGTCCTGACGCTAACCCTAGTTGTCCTGACGCTAACCCTAGTTGTCGTGACGCTAACCCTAGTTGTCCTAACGCTAACCCTAGTTGTCCTGACGCTAACCCTAGTTGTCCTGACGCTAACCCTACTTGTCCTGACGCTAACCCTAGTTGTCCTGACGCTAACCCTAGTTGTCCTGACGCTAACCCTAGTTGTCCTGACGCTAACCCTACTTGTCCTGACGCTAACCCTAGTTGTTCTGACGCTAACCCTAGTTGTCCTGACGCTAACCCTAGTTGTGACGCTAACCCTAGTTGTCCTGACGCTAACCCTAGTTGTCCTGACGCTAACCCTAGTTGTCGTGACGCTAACCCTAGTTGTCCTAACGCTAACCCTAGTTGTCCTGACGCTAACCCTAGTTGTCCTGACGCTAACCCTACTTGTCCTGACGCTAACCCTAGTTGTCCTGACGCTAACCCTAGTTGTCCTGACGCTATCCCTAGTTGTCCTGACGCTAACCCTAGTTGTTCTGACGCTAACCCTAGTTGTCCTGACGCTAACCCTAGTTGTCGTGACGCTAACCCTAGTTGTCCTGACGCTAACCCTAGTTGTTCTGACGCTAACCCTAGTTGTTGTGACGCTAACCCTAGTTGTCCTGACGCTAACCCTAGTTGTGACGCTAACCCTAGTTGTCCTGACGCTAACCCTAGTTGTCCTGACGCTAACCCTAGTTGTCCTGACGCTAACCCTACTTGTCCTGACGCTAACCCTAGTTGTCCTGACGCTAACCCTAGTTGTCCTGACGCTAACCCTAGTTGTCCTGACGCTAACCCTAGTTGTCCTGACTCTAACCCTAGTTGTCCTGACGCTAACCCTAGTTGTCCTGACGCTAACCCTAGTTGTTCTGACGCGAACCCTAGTTGTCCTGGCACTAACCCTAGTTGTCCTGGCGCTAACCCTAGTTGTCCTGGCGCTAACCCTAATTGTCCTGGCGCTAACCCTAGTTGTCCTGGCGCTAACCCTAGTTGTCCTGGCGCTAACCCTAGTTGTAATGGCGCTAACCCTAGTTGTCCTGGCGCTAACCCTAGTTGTCCTGACGCTAACCCTAGTTGTCCTGACGCTAACCCTAGTTGTCCTAAATCTAACCCTAGTTGTCCTGACGCTAACCCTAGTTCTCCTGACGCTAACCCTAGTTGTTCTGACGCTAACCCTAGTTGTCCTGACGCTAACCCTAGTTGTCCTGACGCTAACCCTAGTTGTCCTGACGCTAACCCTAGTTGTCCTGACGCTAACCCTCGTTGTCCTGACGCTAACCCTAGTTGTCGTAACGCTAACCCTAGTTGTCCTGACGCTAACCCTAGTTGTCGTGACGCTAACCCTAGTTGTCCTGACGCTAACCCTAGTTGTCCTGACGCTAACCCTAGTTATCCTGACGCTAACCCTAGTTGTCCTGACGCTAACCCTAGTTGTCCTGACGCTAACCCTAGTTGTCCTGACGCTAACCCTAGTTGTCATGACGCTAACCCTAGTTGTCCTGACGCTAACCCTAGTTGTCCTGACGCTAACCCTACTTGTCTTGACGCTAACCCTACTTGTCCTGACGCTAACCCTACTTGTCCTGACGCTAACCCTAGTTGTCCTGACGCTAACCCTAGTTGTCCTGACGCTAATCCTAGTTGTCCTGACGCTAACCCTAGTTGTCCTGACGCTAACCCTAGTTGTCCTGACGCTAACCCTAGTTGTCCTGACGCTAACCCTACTTGTCTTGACGCTAACCCTACTTGTCCTGACGGTAACCCTACTTGTCCTGACGCTAACCCTAGTTGTCGTGACGCTAACCCTAGTTGTCCTGACGCTAACCCTAGTTGTCCTGACGCTAACCCTAGTTGTGCTGACGCTAACCCTAGTTGTCCTGACGCTAACCCTAGTTGTCCTGACGCTAACCCTAGTTGTCCTGACGCTAACCCTAGTTGTCCTGACGCTAACCCTAGTTGTCGTAACGCTAACCCTAGTTGTCCTGACTCTAACCCTAGTTGTCGTGACGCTAACCCTAGTTGTCGTGACTCTAACCCTAGTTGTCCTGACGCTAACCCTAGTTGTCCTGACGCTAACCCTAGTTCTCCTGACGCTAACCCGAGTTGTCCTGACGCTAACCCTAGTTGTCCTGACGCTAACCCTAGTTGTCGTAACGCTAACCCTAGTTGTCCTGACGCTAACCCTAGTTGTCCTGACGCTAACCCAAGTTGTCGTGATGCTAACCCTAGTTGTCCTGACGCTAACCCTAGTTGTCCTGACGCTAACCCTAGTTGTCCTGATGCTAACCCTAGTTGTCGTGACGCTAACCCTAGTTGTCGTGACGCTAACCCTAGTTGTCCTGACGCTAACACTAGTTGTCGTGACGCTAACCCTAGTTGTCCTGACGCTAACCCTAGTTGTCCTGACGCTAACCCTAGTTGTCCTGACGCTAACCCTAGTTGTCGTGACGCTAACCCTAGTTGTCCTGACGCTAACCCTAGTTGTCCTGACGCTAACCGTAGTTGTCCTGACGCTAACCCTAGTTGTCGTGACGCTAACCCTATTTGTCCTGACGCTAACCCTAGTTGTCCTGACGCTAACCCTAGTTGTGCTGACGCTAACCCTAGTTGTCCTGACGCTAACCCTAGTTGTCCTGACGCTAACCCTAGTTGTCCTGACGCTAACCCTAGTTGTCCTGACGCTAACCCTAGTTGTCCTGACGCTAACCCTAGTTGTCGTAACGCTAACCCTAGTTGTCCTGACGCTAACCCTAGTTGTCGTGACGCTAACCCTAGTTGTCGTGACTCTAACCCTAGTTGTCCTGACGCTAACCCTAGTTGTCCTGACGCTAACCCTAGTTCTCCTGACGCTAACCCGAGTTGTCCTGACGCTAACCCTAGTTGTCCTGACGCTAACCCTAGTTGTCGTAACGCTAACCCTAGTTGTCCTGACGCTAACCCTAGTTGTCGTGACGCTAACCCTAGTTGTCGTGACTCTAACCCTAGTTGTCCTGACGCTAACCCTAGTTGTCCTGACGCTAACCCTAGTTCTCCTGACGCTAACCCGAGTTGTCCTGACGCTAACCCTAGTTGTCGTGACGCTAACCCTAGTTGTCGTGACGCTAACCCTAGTTGTCCTGACGCTAACCCTAGTTGTCCTGACGCTAACCCTAGTTGTCCTGATGCTAACCCTAGTTGTCCCGACGCTAACCCTAGTTGTCCTGACGCTAACCCTAGTTGTCCTGACGCTAACCCTAGTTGTCCTGACGCTAACCCTAGTTGTCCTGACGCTAACCCTAGTTGTCCTGACGCTATCCCTAGTTGTCCTGACGCTAACCCTAGTTGTCCTGACGCTAACCCTAGTTGTCCTGACGCTAACCCTAGTTGTCCTGACGCTAACCCTAGTTGTCCTGACGCTAACCCTAGTTGTCCTGACGCTAACCCTAGTTGTCGTGACGCTAACCCTAGTTGTCGTGACGCTAACCCTAGTTGTCGTGACGCTAACCCTAGTTGTCCTGACGCTAACCCTAGTTGTCCTGACGCTAACCCTAGTTGTCCTGACGCTAACCCTAGTTGTCCTAACGCTAACCCTAGTTGTCCTGACGCTAACCCTAGTTGTCCTGACGCTAACCCTAGTTGTCCTGACGCTAACCCTAGTTGTCGTGACGCTAACCCTAGTTGTCGTGACGCTAACCCTAGTTGTCCTGACGCTAACCCAAGTTGTCCTGACGCTAACCCTAGTTGTCCTGACGCTAACCCAAGTTGTCGTGACGCTAACCCTAGTTGTCCTGACGCTAACCCTAGTTGTCCTGACGCTAACCCTAGTTGTCCTGACGCTAACCCTAGTTGTCCTGACGCTAACCCTAGTTGTCGTGACGCTAACCCTAGTTGTCCTGACGCTAACCCTAGTTGCCCTGACGCTAACCCTAGTTGTCGTGACGCTAACGCTAGGTGTCCTGACGCTAACCCTAGTTGTCGTGACGCTAACCCTAGTTGTCCTGACGCTAACCCTAGTTGTCCTGACGCTAACCCTAGTTGTCCTGACGCTAACCCTAGTTGTCCTGACGCTAATCCTAGTTGTCCTGACGCTAACCCTAGTTGTCCTGACGCTAACCCTAGTTGTCCTGACGCTAACCCTATTTGTCCTGACGCTAACCCTAGTTGTCCTGACGCTAACCCTAGTTGTCCTGACGCTAACCCTAGTTGTCCTGACGCTAACCCTAGTTTTCGTGACGCTAACCCTAGTTGTCCTGACGCTAACCCTAGTTGTCGTGACGCTAACCCTAGTTGTCCTGACGCTAACCCTAGTTGTCCTGACCCTAACCCTAGTTGTCCTGACGCTAACCCTAGTTGTCCTGACTCTATCCCTAGTTGTCCTGACGCTAACCCTAGTTGTACTGACGCTAACCCTAGTTGTCCTGACGCTAACCCTAGTTGTCGTGACGCTAACCCTAGTTGTCCTGACGCTAACCCTAGTTGTCCTGACGCTAACCCTAGTTGTCCTGACGCTAACCCTAGTTGTCCTTACGTTAGCCCTAGTTGTCCTGACGCTAACCCTAGTTGTCGTGACGCTAATCCTAGTTGTCCTGACGCTAACCCTAGTTGTCCTGACGCTAACCCTAGTTGTCGTGACGCTAACCCTAGTTGTCGTGACGCTAACCCTAGTTGTCGTGACGCTAACCCTAGTTGTCCTAACGCTAACCCTAGTTGTCCTGACGCTAACCCTAGTTGTCCTGACGCTAACCCTACTTGTCCTGACGCTAACCCTAGTTGTCCTGACGCTAACCCTAGTTGTCCTGACGCTAACCCTAGTTGTCCTGACTCTAACCCTAGTTGTCCTGACCCTAACAGTAGTTGTCCTGACGCTAACCCTAGTTGTCCTGACGCTATCCCTAGTTGTCCTGACGCTAACCCTAGTTGTTCTGACGCTAACCCTAGTTCTCCTGACGCTAACCCTAGTTGTCGTGACGCTAACCCTAGTTGTCGTGACGCTAACCCTAGTTGTCCTGACGCTAACCCTAGTTGTTCTGACGCTAACCCTAGTTGTTGTGACGCTAACCCTAGTTGTCCTGACGCTAACCCTAGTTGTGACGCTAACCCTAGTTGTCCTGACGCTAACCCTAGTTGTCCTGACGCTAACCCTAGTTGTCCTGACGCTAACCCTACTTGTCCTGACGCTAACCCTAGTTGTCATGACGCTAACCCTAGTTGTCCTGACGCTAAGCCTAGTTGTCCTGACGCTAACCCTAGTTGTCCTGACTCTAACCCTAGTTGTCCTGACGCTAACCCTAGTTGTCCTGACGCTAACCCTAGTTGTTCTGACGCGAACCCTAGTTGTCCTGGCACTAACCCTAGTTGTCCTGGCGCTAACCCTAGTTGTCCTGGCGCTAACCCTAATTGTCCTGGCGCTAACCCTAGTTGTCCTGGCGCTAACCCTAGTTGTCCTGGCGCTAACCCTAGTTGTGCTGACGCTAACCCTAGTTGTCCTGACGCTAACCCTAGTTGTCCTGGCGCTAACCCTAATTGTCCTGGCGCTAACCCTAGTTGTCCTGGCGCTAACCCTAGTTGTCCTGGCGCTAACCCTAGTTATGCTGACGCTAACCCTAGTTGTCCTAACGCTAACCCTAGTTGTCCTGACGCTAACCCTAGTTGTCCTGACGCTAACCCTAGTTGTCCTAACGCTAACCCTAGTTGTCCTGACGCTAACCCTAGTTGTCCTGACGCTAACCCTAGTTGTCCTGACGCTAACCCTAGTTGTCGTGACGCTAACCCTAGTTGTCGTGACGCTAACCCTAGTTGTCCTGACGCTAACCCAAGTTGTCCTGACGCTAACCCTAGTTGTCCTGACGCTAACCCAAGTTGTCGTGACGCTAACCCTAGTTGTCCTGACGCTAACCCTAGTTGTCCTGACGCTAACCCTAGTTGTCCTGACGCTAACCCTAGTTGTCCTGACGCTAACCCTAGTTGTCGTGACGCTAACCCTAGTTGTCCTGACGCTAACCCTAGTTGCCCTGACGCTAACCCTAGTTGTCGTGACGCTAACGCTAGGTGTCCTGATGCTAACCCTAGTTGTCGTGACGCTAACCCTAGTTGTCCTGACGCTAACCCTAGTTGTCCTGACGCTAACGCTAGTTGTCCTGACGCTAACCCTAGTTGTCCTGACGCTAATCCTAGTTGTCCTGACGCTAACCCTAGTTGTCCTGACGCTAACCCTAGTTGTCCTGACGCTAACCCTATTTGTCCTGACGCTAACCCTAGTTGTCCTGACGCTAACCCTAGTTGTCCTGACGCTAACCCTAGTTGTCCTGACGCTAACCCTAGTTGTCGTGACGCTAACCCTAGTTGTCCTGACGCTAACCCTAGTTGTCGTGACGCTAACCCTAGTTGTCCTGACGCTAACCCTAGTTGTCCTGACCCTAACCCTAGTTGTCCTGACGCTAACCCTAGTTGTCCTGACTCTATCCCTAGTTGTCCTGACGCTAACCCTAGTTGTACTGACGCTAACCCTAGTTGTCCTGACGCTAACCCTAGTTGTCGTGACGCTAACCCTAGTTGTCCTGACGCTAACCCTAGTTGTCCTGACGCTAACCCTAGTTGTCCTGACGCTAACCCTAGTTGTCCTTACGTTAGCCCTAGTTGTCCTGACGCTAACCCTAGTTGTCGTGACGCTAATCCTAGTTGTCCTGACGCTAACCCTAGTTGTCCTGACGCTAACCCTAGTTGTCGTGACGCTAACCCTAGTTGTCGTGACGCTAACCCTAGTTGTCGTGACGCTAACCCTAGTTGTCCTAACGCTAACCCTAGTTGTCCTGACGCTAACCCTAGTTGTCCTGACGCTAACCCTACTTGTCCTGACGCTAACCCTAGTTGTCCTGACGCTAACCCTAGTTGTCCTGACGCTAACCCTAGTTGTCCTGACTCTAACCCTAGTTGTCCTGACCCTAACAGTAGTTGTCCGGACGCTAACCCTAGTTGTCCTGACGCTATCCCTAGTTGTCCTGACGCTAACCCTAGTTGTTCTGACGCTAACCCTAGTTCTCCTGACGCTAACCCTAGTTGTCGTGACGCTAACCCTAGTTGTCCTGACGCTAACCCTAGTTGTTCTGACGCTAACCCTAGTTGTTGTGACGCTAACCCTAGTTGTCCTGACGCTAACCCTAGTTGTGACGCTAACCCTAGTTGTCCTGACGCTAACCCTAGTTGTCCTGACGCTAACCCTAGTTGTCCTGACGCTAACCCTACTTGTCCTGACGCTAACCCTAGTTGTCATGACGCTAACCCTAGTTGTCCTGACGCTAAGCCTAGTTGTCCTGACGCTAACCCTAGTTGTCCTGACTCTAACCCTAGTTGTCCTGACGCTAACCCTAGTTGTCCTGACGTTAACCCTAGTTGTTCTGACGCGAACCCTAGTTGTCCTGGCACTAACCCTAGTTGTCCTGGCGCTAACCCTAGTTGTCCTGGCGCTAACCCTAATTGTCCTGGCGCTAACCCTAGTTGTCCTGGCGCTAACCCTAGTTGTCCTGGCGCTAACCCTAGTTGTGCTGACGCTAACCCTAGTTGTCCTGACGCTAACCCTAGTTGTCCTGGCGCTAACCCTAATTGTCCTGGCGCTAACCCTAGTTGTCCTGGCGCTAACCCTAGTTGTCCTGGCGCTAACCCTAGTTGTGCTGACGCTAACCCTAGTTGTCCTGACGCTAACCCTAGTTGTCCTGACGCTAACCCTAGTTGTCCTGACGCTAACCCTAGTTGTCGTAACGCTAACCCTAGTTGTCCTGACGCTAACCCTAGTTGTCGTGACGCTAACCCTAGTTGTCGTGACTCTAACCCTAGTTGTCCTGACGCTAACCCTAGTTGTCCTGACGCTAACCCTAGTTCTCCTGACGCTAACCCGAGTTGTCCTGACGCTAACCCTAGTTGTCCTGACGCTAACCCTAGTTGTCGTAACGCTAACCCTAGTTGTCCTGACACTAACCCTAGTTTGTCGTGACGCTAACCCTAGTTGTCGTGACTCTAACCCTAGTTGTCCTGACGCTAACCCTAGTTGTCCTGACGCTAACCCTAGTTCTCCTGACGCTAACCCGAGTTGTCCTGACGCTAACCCTAGTTGTCGTGACGCTAACCCTAGTTGTCGTGACGCTAACCCTAGTTGTCCTGACGCTAACCCTAGTTGTCCTGATGCTAACCCTAGTTGTTCCGACGCTAACCCTAGTTGTCCTGACGCTAACCCTAGTTGTCCTGACGCTAACCCTAGTTGTCCTGACGCTAACCCTAGTTGTCCTGACGCTATCCCTAGTTGTCCTGACGCTAACCCTAGTTGTCCTGACGCTAACCCTAGTTGTCCTGACGCTAACCCTAGTTGTCCTGACGCTAACCCTAGTTGTCCTGACGCTAACCCTAGTTGTCCTGATGCTAACACTAGTTGTCCTGACGCTAACCCTAGTTGTCGTGACGCTAACCCTAGTTGTCGTGACGCTAACCCTAGTTGTCGTGACGCTAACCCTAGTTGTCCTGACGCTAACCCTAGTTGTCCTGACGCTAACCCTAGTTGTCCTGACGCTAACCCTAGTTGTCCTAACGCTAACCCTAGTTGTCCTGACGCTAACCCTAGTTGTCCTGACGCTAACCCTAGTTGTCCTGACGCTAACCCTAGTTGTCCTGACGCTAACCCTAGTTGTCGTGACGCTAACCCTAGTTGTCGTGACGCTAACCCTAGTTGTCCTGACGCTAACCCTAGTTGTCCTGACGCTAACCCTAGTTGTCCTGACGCTAACCCAAGTTGTCGTGACGCTAACCCTAGTTGTCCTGACGCTAACCCTGGTTGTCCTGACGCTAACCCTAGTTGTCCTGACGCTAACCCTAGTTGTCCTGACGCTAACCCTAGTTGTCCTGACGCTAACCCTAGTTGCCCTGACGCTAACCCTAGTTGTCGTGACGCTAACCCTAGTTGTCGTGACGCTAACGCTAGGTGTCCTGACGCTAACCCTAGTTGTCGTGACGCTAACCCTAGTTGTCGTGACGCTAACGCTAGGTGTCCTGACGCTAACCCTAGTTGTCCTGACGCTAACCCTAGTTGTCCTGACGCTAACCCTAGTTGTCCTGACGCTAATCCTAGTTGTCCTGACGCTAACCCTAGTTGTCCTGACGCTAACCCTAGTTGTCCTGACGCTAACCCTATTTGTCCTGACGCTAACCCTAGTTGTCCTGACGCTAACCCTAGTTGTCCTGACGCTAACCCTAGTTGTCCTGACGCTAACCCTAGTTGTCCTGACGCTAACCCTAGTTGTCGTGACGCTAACCCTAGTTGTCCTGACGCTAACCCTAGTTGTCCTGACCCTAACCCTAGTTGTCCTGACTCTATCCCTAGTTGTCCTGACGCTAACCCTAGTTGTCCTGACGCTAACCCTAGTTGTCCTGACGCTAACCCTAGTTGTCGTGACGCTAACCCTAGTTGTCCTGACGCTAACCCTAGTTGTCCTGACGCTAACCCTAGTTGTCCTGACGCTAACCCTAGTTGTCCTTACGCTAGCCCTAGTTGTCCTGACGCTAACCCTAGTTGTCGTGACGCTAATCCTAGTTGTCCTGACGCTAACCCTAGTTGTCCTGACGCTAACCCTAGTTGTCGTGACGCTAACCCTAGTTGTCCTGACGCTAACCCTAGTTGTCGTGACGCTAACCCTAGTTGTCGTGACGCTAACCCTAGTTGTCCTGACGCTAACCCTAGTTGTCCTGACGCTAACCCTAGTTGTCCTGACGCTAACCCTAGTTGTCGTGACGCTAACCCTAGTTGTCCTGACGCTAACCCTAGTTGTCGTGACGCTAACCCTAGTTGTCCTAACGCTAACCCTAGTTGTCCTGACGCTAACCCTAGTTGTTCTGACGCTAACCCTAGTTGTTGTGACGCTATCCCTAGTTGTCCTGACGCTAACCCTAGTTGTGACGCTAAGCCTAGTTGTCCTGACGCTAACCCTAGTTGTCCTGACGCTAACCCTAGTTGTCGTGACGCTAACCCTAGTTGTCCTAACGCTAACCCTAGTTGTCCTGACGCTAACCCTAGTTGTCCTGACGCTAACCCTACTTGTCCTGACGCTAACCCTAGTTGTCCTGACGCTAACCCTAGTTGTCCTGACTCTAACCCTAGTTGTCCTGACCCTAACAGTAGTTGTCCTGACGCTAATCCTAGTTGTCCTGACGCTATCCCTAGTTGTCCTGACGCTAACCCTAGTTGTTCTGACGCTAACCCTAGTTCTCCTGACGCTAACCCTAGTTGTCGTGACGCTAACCCTAGTTGTCCTGACGCTAACCCTAGTTGTTCTGACGCTAACCCTAGTTGTTGTGACGCTAACCCTAGTTGTCCTGACGCTAACCCTAGTTGTGACGCTAACCCTAGTTGTCCTGACGCTAACCCTAGTTGTCCTGACGCTAACCCTAGTTGTCCTGACGCTAACCCTACTTGTCCTGACGCTAACCCTAGTTGTCCTGACGCTAACCCTAGTTGTCCTGATGCTAAGCCTAGTTGTCCTGACGCTAACCCTAGTTGTCCTGACTCTAACCCTAGTTGTCCTGATGCTAACCCTAGTTGTCCTGACGCTAACCCTAGTTGTTCTGACGCGAACCCTAGTTGTCCTGGCACTAACCCTAGTTGTCCTGGCGCTAACCCTAGTTGTCCTGGCGCTAACCCTAATTGTCCTGGCGCTAACCCTAGTTGTCCTGGCGCTAACCCTAGTTGTCCTGGCGCTAACCCTAGTTGTAATGGCGCTAACCCTAGTTGTCCTGGCGCTAACCCTAGTTGTCCTGACGCTAACCCTAGTTGTCCTGACGCTAACCCTAGTTGTCCTAAATCTAACCCTAGTTGTCCTGACGCTAACCCTAGTTGTCCTGACGCTAACCCTAGTTGTTCTGACGCTAACCCTAGTTGTCCTGACGCTAACCCTAGTTGTCCTGACGCTAACCCTAGTTGTCCTGACGCTAACCCTAGTTGTCCTGACGCTAACCCTCGTTGTCCTGACGCTAACCCTAGTTGTCGTAACGCTAACCCTAGTTGTCCTGACGCTAACCCTAGTTGTCGTGACGCTAACCCTAGTTGTCCTGACGCTAACCCTAGTTGTCCTGACGCTAACCCTAGTTATCCTGACGCTAACCCTAGTTCTCCTGACGCTAACCCGAGTTGTCCTGACGCTAACCCTAGTTGTCCTGACGCTAACCCTAGTTGTCGTAACGCTAACCCTAGTTGTCCTGACACTAACCCTAGTTTGTCGTGACGCTAACCCTAGTTGTCGTGACTCTAACCCTAGTTGTCCTGACGCTAACCCTAGTTGTCCTGACGCTAACCCTAGTTCTCCTGACGCTAACCCGAGTTGTCCTGACGCTAACCCTAGTTGTCCTGACGCTAACCCTAGTTGTCGTAACGCTAACCCTAGTTGTCCTGACACTAACCCTAGTTTGTCGTGACGCTAACCCTAGTTGTCGTGACTCTAACCCTAGTTGTCCTGACGCTAACCCTAGTTGTCCTGACGCTAACCCTAGTTCTCCTGACGCTAACCCGAGTTGTCCTGACGCTAACCCTAGTTGTCGTGACGCTAACCCTAGTTGTCGTGACGCTAACCCTAGTTGTCCTGACGCTAACCCTAGTTGTCCTGATGCTAACCCTAGTTGTTCCGACGCTAACCCTAGTTGTCCTGACGCTAACCCTAGTTGTCCTGACGCTAACCCTAGTTGTCCTGACGCTAACCCTAGTTGTCCTGACGCTATCCCTAGTTGTCCTGACGCTAACCCTAGTTGTCCTGACGCTAACCCTAGTTGTCCTGACGCTAACCCTAGTTGTCCTGACGCTAACCCTAGTTGTCCTGACGCTAACCCTAGTTGTCCTGATGCTAACACTAGTTGTCCTGACGCTAACCCTAGTTGTCGTGACGCTAACCCTAGTTGTCGTGACGCTAACCCTAGTTGTCGTGACGCTAACCCTAGTTGTCCTGACGCTAACCCTAGTTGTCCTGACGCTAACCCTAGTTGTCCTGACGCTAACCCTAGTTGTCCTAACGCTAACCCTAGTTGTCCTGACGCTAACCCTAGTTGTCCTGACGCTAACCCTAGTTGTCCTGACGCTAACCCTAGTTGTCCTGACGCTAACCCTAGTTGTCGTGACGCTAACCCTAGTTGTCGTGACGCTAACCCTAGTTGTCCTGACGCTAACCCTAGTTGTCCTGACGCTAACCCTAGTTGTCCTGACGCTAACCCAAGTTGTCGTGACGCTAACCCTAGTTGTCCTGACGCTAACCCTGGTTGTCCTGACGCTAACCCTAGTTGTCCTGACGCTAACCCTAGTTGTCCTGACGCTAACCCTAGTTGTCCTGACGCTAACCCTAGTTGCCCTGACGCTAACCCTAGTTGTCGTGACGCTAACCCTAGTTGTCGTGACGCTAACGCTAGGTGTCCTGACGCTAACCCTAGTTGTCGTGACGCTAACCCTAGTTGTCGTGACGCTAACGCTAGGTGTCCTGACGCTAACCCTAGTTGTCCTGACGCTAACCCTAGTTGTCCTGACGCTAACCCTAGTTGTCCTGACGCTAATCCTAGTTGTCCTGACGCTAACCCTAGTTGTCCTGACGCTAACCCTAGTTGTCCTGACGCTAACCCTATTTGTCCTGACGCTAACCCTAGTTGTCCTGACGCTAACCCTAGTTGTCCTGACGCTAACCCTAGTTGTCCTGACGCTAACCCTAGTTGTCCTGACGCTAACCCTAGTTGTCGTGACGCTAACCCTAGTTGTCCTGACGCTAACCCTAGTTGTCCTGACCCTAACCCTAGTTGTCCTGACTCTATCCCTAGTTGTCCTGACGCTAACCCTAGTTGTCCTGACGCTAACCCTAGTTGTCCTGACGCTAACCCTAGTTGTCGTGACGCTAACCCTAGTTGTCCTGACGCTAACCCTAGTTGTCCTGACGCTAACCCTAGTTGTCCTGACGCTAACCCTAGTTGTCCTTACGCTAGCCCTAGTTGTCCTGACGCTAACCCTAGTTGTCGTGACGCTAATCCTAGTTGTCCTGACGCTAACCCTAGTTGTCCTGACGCTAACCCTAGTTGTCGTGACGCTAACCCTAGTTGTCCTGACGCTAACCCTAGTTGTCGTGACGCTAACCCTAGTTGTCGTGACGCTAACCCTAGTTGTCCTGACGCTAACCCTAGTTGTCCTGACGCTAACCCTAGTTGTCCTGACGCTAACCCTAGTTGTCGTGACGCTAACCCTAGTTGTCCTGACGCTAACCCTAGTTGTCGTGACGCTAACCCTAGTTGTCCTAACGCTAACCCTAGTTGTCCTGACGCTAACCCTAGTTGTTCTGACGCTAACCCTAGTTGTTGTGACGCTATCCCTAGTTGTCCTGACGCTAACCCTAGTTGTGACGCTAAGCCTAGTTGTCCTGACGCTAACCCTAGTTGTCCTGACGCTAACCCTAGTTGTCGTGACGCTAACCCTAGTTGTCCTAACGCTAACCCTAGTTGTCCTGACGCTAACCCTAGTTGTCCTGACGCTAACCCTACTTGTCCTGACGCTAACCCTAGTTGTCCTGACGCTAACCCTAGTTGTCCTGACTCTAACCCTAGTTGTCCTGACCCTAACAGTAGTTGTCCTGACGCTAACCCTAGTTGTCCTGACGCTATCCCTAGTTGTCCTGACGCTAACCCTAGTTGTTCTGACGCTAACCCTAGTTCTCCTGACGCTAACCCTAGTTGTCGTGACGCTAACCCTAGTTGTCCTGACGCTAACCCTAGTTGTTCTGACGCTAACCCTAGTTGTTGTGACGCTAACCCTAGTTGTCCTGACGCTAACCCTAGTTGTGACGCTAACCCTAGTTGTCCTGACGCTAACCCTAGTTGTCCTGACGCTAACCCTAGTTGTCCTGACGCTAACCCTACTTGTCCTGACGCTAACCCTAGTTGTCCTGACGCTAACCCTAGTTGTCCTGATGCTAAGCCTAGTTGTCCTGACGCTAACCCTAGTTGTCCTGACTCTAACCCTAGTTGTCCTGATGCTAACCCTAGTTGTCCTGACGCTAACCCTAGTTGTTCTGACGCGAACCCTAGTTGTCCTGGCACTAACCCTAGTTGTCCTGGCGCTAACCCTAGTTGTCCTGGCGCTAACCCTAATTGTCCTGGCGCTAACCCTAGTTGTCCTGGCGCTAACCCTAGTTGTCCTGGCGCTAACCCTAGTTGTAATGGCGCTAACCCTAGTTGTCCTGGCGCTAACCCTAGTTGTCCTGACGCTAACCCTAGTTGTCCTGACGCTAACCCTAGTTGTCCTAAATCTAACCCTAGTTGTCCTGACGCTAACCCTAGTTGTCCTGACGCTAACCCTAGTTGTTCTGACGCTAACCCTAGTTGTCCTGACGCTAACCCTAGTTGTCCTGACGCTAACCCTAGTTGTCCTGACGCTAACCCTAGTTGTCCTGACGCTAACCCTCGTTGTCCTGACGCTAACCCTAGTTGTCGTAACGCTAACCCTAGTTGTCCTGACGCTAACCCTAGTTGTCGTGACGCTAACCCTAGTTGTCCTGACGCTAACCCTAGTTGTCCTGACGCTAACCCTAGTTATCCTGACGCTAACCCTAGTTGTCCTGACGCTAACCCTAGTTGTCCTGACGCTAACCCTAGTTGTCATGACGCTAACCCTAGTTGTCCTGACGCTAACCCTAGTTGTCCTGACGCTAACCCTAGTTATCCTGACGCTAACCCTAGTTGTCCTGACGCTAACCCTAGTTGTCCTGACGCTAACCCTAGTTGTCCTGACGCTAACCCTAGTTGTCGTGACGCTAACCCTAGTTGTCGTGACGCTAACCCTAGTTGTCCTGACGCTAACCCTAGTTGTCCTAACACTAACCCTAGTTGTCCTGACGCTAACCCTAGTTGTCCTGACGCTAACCCTAGTTGTCGTAACGCTAACCCTAGTTGTCCTGACGCTAACCCTAGTTGTCGTGACGCTAACCCTAGTTGTCGTGACTCTAACCCTAGTTGTCCTGACGCTAACCCTAGTTGTCCTGACGCTAACCCTAGTTCTCCTGACGCTAACCCGAGTTGTCCTGACGCTAACCCTAGTTGTCCTGACGCTAACCCTAGTTGTCGTAACGCTAACCCTAGTTGTCCTGACGCTAACCCTAGTTGTCGTGACGCTAACCCTAGTTGTCGTGACTCTAACCCTAGTTGTCCTGACGCTAACCCTAGTTGTCCTGACGCTAACCCTAGTTCTCCTGACGCTAACCCGAGTTGTCCTGACGCTAACCCTAGTTGTCGTGACGCTAACCCTAGTTGTCGTGACGCTAACCCTAGTTGTCCTGACGCTAACCCTAGTTGTCCTGACGCTAACCCTAGTTGTCCTGATGCTAACCCTAGTTGTCCCGACGCTAACCCTAGTTGTCCCGACGCTAACCCTAGTTGTCCTGACGCTAACCCTAGTTGTCCTGACGCTAACCCTAGTTGTCCTGACGCTAACCCTAGTTGTCCTGACGCTATCCCTAGTTGTCCTGACGCTAACCCTAGTTGTCCTGACGCTAACCCTAGTTGTCCTGACGCTAACCCTAGTTGTCCTGACGCTAACCCTAGTTGTCCTGATGCTAACCCTAGTTGTCCTGACGCTAACCCTAGTTGTCGTGACGCTAACCCTAGTTGTCGTGACGCTAACCCTAGTTGTCCTGACGCTAACCCTAGTTGTCCTGACGCTAACCCTAGTTGTCCTGACGCTAACCCTAGTTGTCCTAACGCTAACCCTAGTTGTCCTGACGCTAACCCTAGTTGTCCTGACGCTAACCCTAGTTGTCCTGACGCTAACCCTAGTTGTCGTGACGCTAACCCTAGTTGTCGTGACGCTAACCCTAGTTGTCCTGACGCTAACCCTAGTTGTCCTGACGCTAACCCTAGTTGTCCTGACGCTAACCCAAGTTGTCGTGACGCTAACCCTAGTTGTCCTGACGCTAACCCTAGTTGTCCTGACGCTAACCCTAGTTGTCCTGACGCTAACCCTAGTTGTCCTCACGCTAACCCTAGTTGTCGTGACGCTAACCCTAGTTGTCCTGACGCTAACCCTAGTTGCCCTGACGCTAACCCTAGTTGTCGTGACGCTAACGCTAGGTGTCCTGACGCTAACCCTAGTTGTCGTGACGCTAACCCTAGTTGTCCTGACGCTAACCCTAGTTGTCCTGACGCTAACCCTAGTTGTCCTGACGCTAACCCTAGTTGTCCTGACGCTAATCCTAGTTGTCCTGACGCTAACCCTAGTTGTCCTGACGCTAACCCTAGTTGTCCTGACGCTAACCCTATTTGTCCTGACGCTAACCCTAGTTGTCCTGACGCTAACCCTAGTTGTCCTGACGCTAACCCTAGTTGTCCTGACGCTAACCCTAGTTGTCCTGACGCTAACCCTAGTTGTCCTGACGCTAACCCTAGTTGTCGTGACGCTAACCCTAGTTGTCCTGACGCTAACCCTAGTTGTCCTGACCCTAACCCTAGTTGTCCTGACGCTAACCCTAGTTGTCCTGACTCTATCCCTAGTTGTCCTGACGCTAACCCTAGTTGTACTGACGCTAACCCTAGTTGTCCTGACGCTAACCCTAGTTGTCGTGACGCTAACCCTAGTTGTCCTGACGCTAACCCTAGTTGTCCTGACGCTAACCCTAGTTGTCCTGACGCTAACCCTAGTTGTCCTTACGTTAGCCCTAGTTGTCCTGACGCTAACCCTAGTTGTCGTGACGCTAATCCTAGTTGTCCTGACGCTAACCCTAGTTGTCCTGACGCTAACCCTAGTTGTCGTGACGCTAACCCTAGTTGTCGTGACGCTAACCCTAGTTGTCGTGACGCTAACCCTAGTTGTCCTAACGCTAACCCTAGTTGTCCTGACGCTAACCCTAGTTGTCCTGACGCTAACCCTACTTGTCCTGACGCTAACCCTAGTTGTCCTGACGCTAACCCTAGTTGTCCTGACGCTAACCCTAGTTGTCCTGACTCTAACCCTAGTTGTCCTGACCCTAACAGTAGTTGTCCTGACGCTAACCCTAGTTGTCCTGACGCTATCCCTAGTTGTCCTGACGCTAACCCTAGTTGTTCTGACGCTAACCCTAGTTCTCCTGACGCTAACCCTAGTTGTCGTGACGCTAACCCTAGTTGTCCTGACGCTAACCCTAGTTGTTCTGACGCTAACCCTAGTTGTTGTGACGCTAACCCTAGTTGTCCTGACGCTAACCCTAGTTGTGACGCTAACCCTAGTTGTCCTGACGCTAACCCTAGTTGTCCTGACGCTAACCCTAGTTGTCCTGACGCTAACCCTACTTGTCCTGACGCTAACCCTAGTTGTCATGACGCTAACCCTAGTTGTCCTGACGCTAAGCCTAGTTGTCCTGACGCTAACCCTAGTTGTCCTGACTCTAACCCTAGTTGTCCTGACGCTAACCCTAGTTGTCCTGACGCTAACCCTAGTTGTTCTGATGCGAACCCTAGTTGTCCTGGCACTAACCCTAGTTGTCCTGGCGCTAACCCTAGTTGTCCTGGCGCTAACCCTAATTGTCCTGGCGCTAACCCTAGTTGTCCTGGCGCTAACCCTAGTTGTCCTGGCGCTAACCCTAGTTGTGCTGACGCTAACCCTAGTTGTCCTGACGCTAACCCTAGTTGTCCTGGCGCTAACCCTAATTGTCCTGGCGCTAACCCTAGTTGTCCTGGCGCTAACCCTAGTTGTCCTGGCGCTAACCCTAGTTGTGCTGACGCTAACCCTAGTTGTCCTGACGCTAACCCTAGTTGTCCTGACGCTAACCCTAGTTGTCCTGACGCTAACCCTAGTTGTCGTAACGCTAACCCTAGTTGTCCTGACGCTAACCCTAGTTGTCGTGACGCTAACCCTAGTTGTCGTGACTCTAACCCTAGTTGTCCTGACGCTAACCCTAGTTGTCCTGACGCTAACCCTAGTTCTCCTGACGCTAACCCGAGTTGTCCTGACGCTAACCCTAGTTGTCCTGACGCTAACCCTAGTTGTCGTAACGCTAACCCTAGTTGTCCTGACACTAACCCTAGTTTGTCGTGACGCTAACCCTAGTTGTCGTGACTCTAACCCTAGTTGTCCTGACGCTAACCCTAGTTGTCCTGACGCTAACCCTAGTTCTCCTGACGCTAACCCGAGTTGTCCTGACGCTAACCCTAGTTGTCGTGACGCTAACCCTAGTTGTCGTGACGCTAACCCTAGTTGTCCTGACGCTAACCCTAGTTGTCCTGATGCTAACCCTAGTTGTCCCGACGCTAACCCTAGTTGTCCTGACGCTAACCCTAGTTGTCCTGACGCTAACCCTAGTTGTCCTGACGCTAACCCTAGTTGTCCTGACGCTATCCCTAGTTGTCCTGACGCTAACCCTAGTTGTCCTGACGCTAACCCTAGTTGTCCTGACGCTAACCCTAGTTGTCCTGACGCTAACCCTAGTTGTCCTGATGCTAACCCTAGTTGTCCTGACGCTAACCCTAGTTGTCGTGACGCTAACCCTAGTTGTCGTGACGCTAACCCTAGTTGTCCTGACGCTAACCCTAGTTGTCCTGACGCTAACCCTAGTTGTCCTAACGCTAACCCTAGTTGTCCTGACGCTAACCCTAGTTGTCCTGACGCTAACCCTAGTTGTCCTGACGCTAACCCTAGTTGTCCTGACGCTAACCCTAGTTGTCCTGACGCTAACCCAAGTTGTCGTGACGCTAACCCTAGTTGTCCTGACGCTAACCTTAGTTGTCCTGACGCTAACCCTAGTTGTCCTGACGCTAACCCTAGTTGTCCTGACGCTAACCCTAGTTGTCCTGACGCTAACCCTAGTTGCCCTGACGCTAACCCTAGTTGTCGTGACGCTAACCCTAGTTGTCGTGACGCTAACGCTAGGTGTCCTGACGCTAACCCTAGTTGTCCTGACGCTAACCCTAGTTGTCCTGACGCTAACCCTAGTTGTCCTGACGCTAACCCTAGTTGTCCTGACGCTAACCCTAGTTGTCCTGACGCTAATCCTAGTTGTCCTGACGCTAACCCTAGTTGTCCTGACGCTAACCCTAGTTGTCCTGACGCTAACCCTATTTGTCCTGACGCTAACCCTAGTTGTCCTGACGCTAACCCTAGTTGTCCTGACGCTAACCCTAGTTGTCCTGACGCTAACCCTAGTTGTCCTGACGCTAACCCTAGTTGTCGTGACGCTAACCCTAGTTGTCCTGACGCTAACCCTAGTTGTCCTGACCCTAACCCTAGTTGTCCTGACTCTATCCCTAGTTGTCCTGACGCTAACCCTAGTTGTCCTGACGCTAACCCTAGTTGTCCTGACGCTAACCCTAGTTGTCGTGACGCTAACCCTAGTTGTCCTGACGCTAACCCTAGTTGTCCTGACGCTAACCCTAGTTGTCCTGACGCTAACCCTAGTTGTCCTTACGCTAGCCCTAGTTGTCCTGACGCTAACCCTAGTTGTCGTGACGCTAATCCTAGTTGTCCTGACGCTAACCCTAGTTGTCCTGACGCTAACACTAGTTGTCGTGACGCTAACCCTAGTTGTCCTGACGCTAACCCTAGTTGTCGTGACGCTAACCCTAGTTGTCGTGACGCTAACCCTAGTTGTCCTGACGCTAACCCTAGTTGTCCTGACGCTAACCCTAGTTGTCCTGACGCTAACCCTAGTTGTCGTGACGCTAACCCTAGTTGTCCTGACGCTAACCCTAGTTGTCGTGACGCTAACCCTAGTTGTCCTAACGCTAACCCTAGTTGTCCTGACGCTAACCCTAGTTGTTCTGACGCTAACCCTAGTTGTTGTGACGCTATCCCTAGTTGTCCTGACGCTAACCCTAGTTGTGACGCTAACCCTAGTTGTCCTGACGCTAACCCTAGTTGTCCTGACGCTAACCCTAGTTGTCGTGACGCTAACCCTAGTTGTCCTAACGCTAACCCTAGTTGTCCTGACGCTAACCCTAGTTGTCCTGACGCTAACCCTACTTGTCCTGACGCTAACCCTAGTTGTCCTGACGCTAACCCTAGTTGTCCTGACGCTAACCCTAGTTGTCCTGACTCTAACCCTAGTTGTCCTGACCCTAACAGTAGTTGTCCTGACGCTAACCCTAGTTGTCCTGACGCTATCCCTAGTTGTCCTGACGCTAACCCTAGTTGTTCTGACGCTAACCCTAGTTCTCCTGACGCTAACCCTAGTTGTCGTGACGCTAACCCTAGTTGTCCTGACGCTAACCCTAGTTGTTCTGACGCTAACCCTAGTTGTTGTGACGCTAACCCTAGTTGTCCTGACGCTAACCCTAGTTGTGACGCTAACCCTAGTTGTCCTGACGCTAACCCTAGTTGTCCTGACGCTAACCCTAGTTGTCCTGACGCTAACCCTACTTGTCCTGACGCTAACCCTAGTTGTCCTGACGCTAACCCTAGTTGTCCTGATGCTAAGCCTAGTTGTCCTGACGCTAACCCTAGTTGTCCTGACTCTAACCCTAGTTGTCCTGACGCTAACCCTAGTTGTCCTGACGCTAACCCTAGTTGTTCTGACGCGAACCCTAGTTGTCCTGGCACTAACCCTAGTTGTCCTGGCGCTAACCCTAGTTGTCCTGGCGCTAACCCTAATTGTCCTGGCGCTAACCCTAGTTGTCCTGGCGCTAACCCTAGTTGTCCTGGCGCTAACCCTAGTTGTAATGGCGCTAACCCTAGTTGTCCTGGCGCTAACCCTAGTTGTCCTGACGCTAACCCTAGCCTGACGCTAACCCTAGTTGTCCCTAAATCTAACCCTAGTTGTCCTGACGCTAACCCTAGTTGATCCTGACGCTAACCCTAGTTGTTCTGAGCTAACCCTAGTTGTCCTGACGCTAACCCTAGTTGTCCTGACGCTAACCCTAGTTGTCATGACGCTAACCCTAGTGTCCTGACGCTAACCCTAGTTGTCCTGACGCTAACCCTAGTTATCCTGACGCTAACCCTAGTTGTCCTGACGCTAACCCTAGTTGTCCTGACGCTAACCCTAGTTGTCCTGACGCTAACCCTAGTTGTCCTGACGCTAACCTAGTTGTCCTGACGCTAACCCTAGTTGTCCTGACGCTAACCCTAGTTGTCCTGACGCTAACCCTAGTTGTCCTGACGCTAACCCTAGTTGTCCTGACGCTAACCCTAGTTGTCCTGACGCTAACCCTAGTTGTCCTGACGCTAACCCTAGTTGTCGTGACGCTAACCCTAGTTGTCCTGACGCTAACCCTAGTTGTCCTGACGCTAACCCTAGTTGTCCTGACGCTAACCCTAGTTGTCTGACGCTAACCCTAGTTGTCCTGACGCTAACCCTAGTTGTCTAGTGTCTGACGCTAACCCTAGTTGTCCTGACGCTAACCCTAGTTGTCCTGACGCTAACCCTAGTTGTCCTGACGCTAACCCTAGTTGTCCTGACGCTAACCCTAGTTGTCCTGACGCTAACCCTAGTTGTCCTGACGCTAACCCTAGTTGTCCTGACGCTAACCCTAGTTGTCCTGACGCTAACCCTAGTTGTCCTGACGCTAACCCTAGTTGTCCTGACGCTAACCCTAGTTGTCGTGACGCTAACCCTAGTTGTCCTGACGCTAACCCTAGTTGTCCTGACGCTAACCCTAGTTGTCCTGACGCTAACCCTAGTTGTCGTGACGCTAACCCTAGTTGTCGTGACGCTAACCCTAGTTGTCCTGACGCTAACCCTAGTTGTCCCGACGCTAACCCTAGTTGTCCTGACGCTAACCCTAGTTGTCCTGACGCTAACCCTAGTTGTCCTGACGCTAACCCTAGTTGTCCTGACGCTAACCCTAGTTGTCCTGACGCTATCCCTAGTTGTCCTGACGCTAACCCTAGTTGTCCTAACGCTAACCCTAGTTGTCCTGACGCTAACCCTAGTTGTCCTGACGCTAACCCTAGTTGTCCTGACGCTAACCCTAGTTGTCCTGATGCTAACCCTAGTTGTCCTGACGCTAACCCTAGTTGTCGTGACGCTAACCCTAGTTGTCCTGACGCTAACCCTAGTTGTCCTGACGCTAACCCTACTTGTCCTGACGCTAACCCTAGTTGTCCTGACGCTAACCCTAGTTGTCCTGACGCTAACCCTAGTTGTCCTGACTCTAACCCTAGTTGTCCTGACCCTAACAGTAGTTGTCCTGACGCTAACCCTAGTTGTCCTGACGCTATCCCTAGTTGTCCTGACGCTAACCCTAGTTGTTCTGACGCTAACCCTAGTTCTCCTGACGCTAACCCTAGTTGTCGTGACGCTAACCCTAGTTGTCCTGACGCTAACCCTAGTTGTTCTGACGCTAACCCTAGTTGTTGTGACGCTAACCCTAGTTGTCCTGACGCTAACCCTAGTTGTGACGCTAACCCTAGTTGTCCTGACGCTAACCCTAGTTGTCCTGACGCTAACCCTAGTTGTGCTGACGCTAACCCTACTTGTCCTGACGCTAACCCTAGTTGTCATGACGCTAACCCTAGTTGTCCTGACGCTAAGCCTAGTTGTCCTGACGCTAACCCTAGTTGTCCTGACTCTAACCCTAGTTGTCCTGACGCTAACCCTAGTTGTCCTGACGCTAACCCTAGTTGTTCTGACGCGAACCCTAGTTGTCCTGGCACTAACCCTAGTTGTCCTGGCGCTAACCCTAGTTGTCCTGGCGCTAACCCTAATTGTCCTGGCGCTAACCCTAGTTGTCCTGGCGCTAACCCTAGTTGTCCTGGCGCTAACCCTAGTTGTGCTGACGCTAACCCTAGTTGTCCTGACGCTAACCCTAGTTGTCCTGGCGCTAACCCTAATTGTCCTGGCGCTAACCCTAGTTGTCCTGGCGCTAACCCTAGTTGTCCTGGCGCTAACCCTAGTTGTGCTGACGCTAACCCTAGTTGTCCTGACGCTAACCCTAGTTGTCCTGACGCTAACCCTAGTTGTCCTGACGCTAACCCTAGTTGTCCTGACGCTAACCCTAGTTGTCGTAACGCTAACCCTGGTTGTCCTGACGCTAACCCTAGTTGTCGTGACGCTAACCCTAGTTGTCGTGACTCTAACCCTAGTTGTCCTGACGCTAACCCTAGTTGTCCTGACGCTAACCCTAGTTCTCCTGACGCTAACCCGAGTTGTCCTGACGCTAACCCTAGTTGTCCTGACGCTAACCCTAGTTGTCGTAACGCTAACCCTAGTTGTCCTGACGCTAACCCTAGTTTGTCGTGACGCTAACCCTAGTTGTCGTGACTCTAACCCTAGTTGTCCTGACGCTAACCCTAGTTGTCCTGACGCTAACCCTAGTTCTCCTGACGCTAACCCGAGTTGTCCTGACGCTAACCCTAGTTGTCGTGACGCTAACCCTAGTTGTCGTGACGCTAACCCTAGTTGTCCTGACGCTAACCCTAGTTGTCCTGACGCTAACCCTAGTTGTCCTGATGCTAACCCTAGTTGTCCCGACGCTAACCCTAGTTGTCCTGACGCTAACCCTAGTTGTCCTGACGCTAACCCTAGTTGTCCTGACGCTAACCCTAGTTGTCCTGACGCTATCCCTAGTTGTCCTGACGCTAACCCTAGTTGTCCTGACGCTAACCCTAGTTGTCCTGACGCTAACCCTAGTTGTCCTGATGCTAACCCTAGTTGTCCTGATGCTAACCCTAGTTGTCCTGACGCTAACCCTAGTTGTCGTGACGCTAACCCTAGTTGTCGTGACGCTAACCCTAGTTGTCCTGACGCTAACCCTAGTTGTCCTGACGCTAACCCTAGTTGTCCTGACGCTAACCCTAGTTGTCCTAACGCTAACCCTAGTTGTCCTGACGCTAACCCTAGTTGTCCTGACGCTAACCCTAGTTGTCCTGACGGTAACCCTAGTTGTCCTGACGCTAACCCTAGTTGTCGTGACGCTAACCCTAGTTGTCGTGACGCTAACCCTAGTTGTCCTGACGCTAACCCTAGTTGTCCTGACGCTAACCCTAGTTGTCCTGACGCTAACCCAAGTTGTCGTGACGCTAACCCTAGTTGTCCTGACGCTAACCCTAGTTGTCCTGACGCTAACCCTAGTTGTCCTGACGCTAACCCTAGTTGTCCTGACGCTAACCCTAGTTGTCCTGACGCTAACCCTAGTTGCCCTGACGCTAACCCTAGTTGTCGTGACGCTAACCCTAGTTGTCGTGACGCTAACGCTAGGTGTCCTGACGCTAACCCTAGTTGTCCTGACGCTAACCCTAGTTGTCCTGACGCTAACCTTAGTTGTCCTGACGCTAACCCTAGTTGTCCTGACGCTAACCCTAGTTGTCCTGACGCTAATCCTAGTTGTCCTGACGCTAACCCTAGTTGTCCTGACGCTAACCCTAGTTGTCCTGACGCTAACCCTATTTGTCCTGACGCTAACCCTAGTTGTCCTGACGCTAACCCTAGTTGTCCTGACGCTAACCCTAGTTGTCCTGACGCTAACCCTAGTTGTCCTGACGCTAACCCTCGTTGTCCTGACGCTAACCCTAGTTGTCGTGACGCTAACCCTAGTTGTCCTGACGCTAACCCTAGTTGTCCTGACCCTAACCCTAGTTGTCCTGACTCTATCCCTAGTTGTCCTGACGCTAACCCTAGTTGTCCTGACGCTAACCCTAGTTGTCCTGACGCTAACCCTAGTTGTCGTGACGCTAACCCTAGTTGTCCTGACGCTAACCCTAGTTGTCCTGACGCTAACCCTAGTTGTCCTGACGCTAACCCTAGTTGTCCTTACGCTAGCCCTAGTTGTCCTGACGCTAACCCTAGTTGTCGTGACGCTAATCCTAGTTGTCCTGACGCTAACCCTAGTTGTCCTGACGCTAACCCTAGTTGTCGTGACGCTAACCCTAGTTGTCCTGACGCTAACCCTAGTTGTCGTGACGCTAACCCTAGTTGTCGTGACGCTAACCCTAGTTGTCCTGACGCTAACCCTAGTTGTCCTGACGCTAACCCTAGTTGTCCTGACGCTAACCCTAGTTGTCGTGACGCTAACCCTAGTTGTCCTGACGCTAACCCTAGTTGTCGTGACGCTAACCCTAGTTGTCCTAACGCTAACCCTAGTTGTCCTGACGCTAACCCTAGTTGTTCTGACGCTAACCCTAGTTGTTGTGACGCTATCCCTAGTTGTCCTGACGCTAACCCTAGTTGTGACGCTAACCCTAGTTGTCCTGACGCTAACCCTAGTTGTCCTGACGCTAACCCTAGTTGTCGTGACGCTAACCCTAGTTGTCCTAACGCTAACCCTAGTTGTCCTGACGCTAACCCTAGTTGTCCTGACGCTAACCCTACTTGTCCTGACGCTAACCCTAGTTGTCCTGACGCTAACCCTAGTTGTCCTGACGCTAACCCTAGTTGTCCTGACTCTAACCCTAGTTGTCCTGACCCTAACAGTAGTTGTCCTGACGCTAACCCTAGTTGTCCTGACGCTATCCCTAGTTGTCCTGACGCTAACCCTAGTTGTTCTGACGCTAACCCTAGTTCTCCTGACGCTAACCCTAGTTGTCGTGACGCTAACCCTAGTTGTCCTGACGCTAACCCTAGTTGTTCTGACGCTAACCCTAGTTGTTGTGACGCTAACCCTAGTTGTCCTGACGCTAACCCTAGTTGTGACGCTAACCCTAGTTGTCCTGACGCTAACCCTAGTTGTCCTGACGCTAACCCTAGTTGTCCTGACGCTAACCCTAGTTGTCCTGACGCTAACCCTAGTTGTCCTGACGCTAACCCTAGTTGTCCTGATGCTAAGCCTAGTTGTCCTGACGCTAACCCTAGTTGTCCTGACTCTAACCCTAGTTGTCCTGACGCTAACCCTAGTTGTCCTGACGCTAACCCTAGTTGTTCTGACGCGAACCCTAGTTGTCCTGGCACTAACCCTAGTTGTCCTGGCGCTAACCCTAGTTGTCCTGGCGCTAACCCTAATTGTCCTGGCGCTAACCCTAGTTGTCCTGGCGCTAACCCTAGTTGTCCTGGCGCTAACCCTAGTTGTAATGGCGCTAACCCTAGTTGTCCTAAATCTAACCCTAGTTGTCCTGACGCTAACCCTAGTTGTCCTGACGCTAACCCTAGTTGTTCTGACGCTAACCCTAGTTGTCCTGACGCTAACCCTAGTTGTCCTGACGCTAACCCTAGTTGTCCTGACGCTAACCCTAGTTGTCCTGACGCTAACCCTCGTTGTCCTGACGCTAACCCTAGTTGTCGTAACGCTAACCCTAGTTGTCCTGACGCTAACCCTAGTTGTCGTGACGCTAACCCTAGTTGTCCTGACGCTAACCCTAGTTGTCCTGACGCTAACCCTAGTTATCCTGACGCTAACCCTAGTTGTCCTGACGCTAACCCTAGTTGTCCTGACGCTAACCCTAGTTGTCCTGACGCTAACCCTAGTTGTCATGACGCTAACCCTAGTTGTCCTGACGCTAACCCTAGTTGTCCTGACGCTAACCCTAGTTATCCTGACGCTAACCCTAGTTGTCCTGACGCTAACCCTAGTTGTCCTGACGCTAACCCTAGTTGTCCTGACGCTAACCCTAGTTGTCGTGACGCTAACCCTAGTTGTCGTGACGCTAACCCTAGTTGTCCTGACGCTAACCCTAGTTGTCCTAACGCTAACCCTAGTTGTCCTGACGCTAACCCTAGTTGTCCTGACGCTAACCCTAGTTGTCCTGATGCTAACCCTAGTTGTCCTGACGCTAACCCTAGTTGTCGTGACGCTAACCCTAGTTGTCGTGACGCTAACCCTAGTTGTCCTGACGCTAACCCTAGTTGTCCTGACGCTAACCCTAGTTGTCCTGACGCTAACCCAAGTTGTCGTGACGCTAACCCTAGTTGTCCTGACGCTAACCCTAGTTGTCCTGACGCTAACCCTAGTTGTCCTGACGCTAACCCTAGTTGTCGTGACGCTAACCCTAGTTGTCCTGACGCTAACCCTAGTTGTCCTGACGCTAACCCTAGTTGTCCTGACGCTAACCCTAGTTGTCCTGACGCTAACCCTAGTTGTCCTGACGCTAACCCTAGTTGTCGTGACGCTAACCCTAGTTGTCGTGACGCTAACCCTAGTTGTCCTGACGCTAACCTTAGTTGTCCTGACGCTAACCCGAGTTGTCCTGACGCTAACCCTAGTTGTCGTGACGCTAACCCTAGTTGTCGTGATGCTAACCCTAGTTGTCCTGACGCTAACCCTAGTTGTCCCGACGCTAACCCTAGTTGTCCTGACGCTAACCCTAGTTGTCCTGACGCTAACCCTAGTTGTCCTGACGCTAACCCTAGTTGTCCTGACGCTAACCCTAGTTGTCCTGACGCTATCCCTAGTTGTCCTGACGCTAACCCTAGTTGTCCTGACGCTAACCCTAGTTGTCCTGACGCTATCCCTAGTTGTCCTGACGCTAACCCTAGTTGTCCTGACGCTAACCCTAGTTGTCCTAACGCTAACCCTAGTTGTCCTGACGCTAACCCTAGTTGTCCTGACGCTAACCCTAGTTGTCCTGACGCTAACCCTAGTTGTCCTGATGCTAACCCTAGTTGTCCTGACGCTAACCCTAGTTGTCGTGACGCTAACCCTAGTTGTCCTGACGCTAACCCTAGTTGTCCTGACACTAACCCTAGTTGTCCTGACGCTAACCATAGTTGTCCTGACGCTAACCCAAGTTGTCGTGACGCTAACCCTAGTTGTCCTGACGCTAACCCTAGTTGTCCTGACGCTAACCCTAGTTGTCCTGACGCTAACCCTAGTTGTCCTGACGCTAACCCTAGTTGTTGTGACGCTAACCCTAGTTGTCGTGATGCTAACCCTAGTTGTCCTGACGCTAACCCTAGTTGCCCTGACGCTAACCCTAGTTGTCGTGACGCTAACCCTAGGTGTCCTGACGCTAACCCTAGTTGTCGTGACGCGAACCCTAGTTGTCCTGACGCTAACCCTAGTTGTCCTGACGCTAACCCTAGTTGTCCAGACGCTAACCCTAGCTGTCCTGACGCTAACCCTAGTTGTCCTGACGCTAACCCTGGTTGTCGTGACGCTAACCCTAGTTGTCCTGACGCTAACCCTAGTTGTCCTGACGCTAACCCTAGTTGTCCTGACGCTAACCCTAGTTGTCCTGACGCTAACCCTAGTTGTCGTGACGCTAACCCTAGTTGTCCTGACGCTAACCCTAGTTGTCCTGACGCTAACCCTAGTTGTCCTGACGGTAACCCTAGTTGTCCTGATGCTAACCCTAGTTGTCCTGACGCTAACCCTAGTTGTCGTGACGCTAACCCTAGTTGTCCTGACGCTAACCCTAGTTGTCCTGACGCTAACCCTAGTTGTCGTGACGCTAACCCTAGTTGTCCTGACGCTAACCCTAGTTGTCGTGACGCTAACCCTAGTTGTCCTGACGCTAACCCTAGTTGTCCTGACGCTAACCCTAGTTGTCCTGACGCTAACCCTAGTTGTCGTGACGCTAACCCTAGTTGTCCTGACGCTAACCCTAGTTGTCGTGACGCTAACCCTAGTTGTCCTGACGCTAACCCTAGTTGTCGTGACGCTAACCCTAGTTGTCCTGACGCTAACCCTAGTTGTCGTGACGCTAACCCTAGTTGTCCTGACGCTAACCCTAGTTGTCCTGACGCTAACCCTACTTGTCCTGACGCTAACCCTAGTTGTCCTGACGCTAACCCTAGTTGTCCTGACGCTAACCCTAGTTGTCCTGACTCTAACCCTAGTTGTCCTGACCCTAACAGTAGTTGTCCTGACGCTAACCCTAGTTGTCCTGACGCTATCCCTAGTTGTCCTGACGCTAACCCTAGTTGTTCTGACGCTAACCCTAGTTCTCCTGACGCTAACCCTAGTTGTCGTGACGCTAACCCTAGTTGTCCTGACGCTAACCCTAGTTGTTCTGACGCTAACCCTAGTTGTTGTGACGCTAACCCTAGTTGTCCTGACGCTAACCCTAGTTGTGACGCTAACCCTAGTTGTCCTGACGCTAACCCTAGTTGTCCTGACGCTAACCCTAGTTGTCCTGACGCTAACCCTACTTGTCCTGACGCTAACCCTAGTTGTCCTGACGCTAACCCTAGTTGTCCTGATGCTAAGCCTAGTTGTCCTGACGCTAACCCTAGTTGTCCTGACTCTAACCCTAGTTGTCCTGACGCTAACCCTAGTTGTCCTGACGCTAACCCTAGTTGTTCTGACGCGAACCCTAGTTGTCCTGGCACTAACCCTAGTTGTCCTGGCGCTAACCCTAGTTGTCCTGGCGCTAACCCTAATTGTCCTGGCGCTAACCCTAGTTGTCCTGGCGCTAACCCTAGTTGTCCTGGCGCTAACCCTAGTTGTAATGGCGCTAACCCTAGTTGTCCTGGCGCTAACCCTAGTTGTCCTGACGCTAACCCTAGTTGTCCTGACGCTAACCCTAGTTGTCCTAAATCTAACCCTAGTTGTCCTGACGCTAACCCTAGTTGTCCTGACGCTAACCCTAGTTGTTCTGACGCTAACCCTAGTTGTCCTGTCGCTAACCCTAGTTGTCCTGACGCTAACCCTAGTTGTCCTGACGCTAACCCTAGTTGTCCTGACGCTAACCCTCGTTGTCCTGACGCTAACCCTAGTTGTCGTAACGCTAACCCTAGTTGTCCTGACGCTAACCCTAGTTGTCGTGACGCTAACCCTAGTTGTCCTGACGCTAACCCTAGTTGTCCTGACGCTAACCCTAGTTATCCTGACGCTAACCCTAGTTGTCCTGACGCTAACCCTAGTTGTCCTGACGCTAACCCTAGTTGTCCTGACGCTAACCCTAGTTGTCATGACGCTAACCCTAGTTGTCCTGACGCTAACCCTAGTTGTCCTGACGCTAACCCTAGTTATCCTGACGCTAACCCTAGTTGTCCTGACGCTAACCCTAGTTGTCCTGACGCTAACCCTAGTTGTCCTGACGCTAACCCTAGTTGTCGTGACGCTAACCCTAGTTGTCGTGACGCTAACCCTAGTTGTCCTGACGCTAACCCTAGTTGTCCTAACGCTAACCCTAGTTGTCCTGACGCTAACCCTAGTTGTCCTGACGCTAACCCTAGTTGTCCTGACGCTAACCCTAGTTGTCCTGACGCTAACCCTAGTTGTCGTGACGCTAACCCTAGTTGTCGTGACGCTAACCCTAGTTGTCCTGACGCTAACCCTAGTTGTCCTGACGCTAACCCTAGTTGTCCTGACGCTAACCCAAGTTGTCGTGACGCTAACCCTAGTTGTCCTGACGCTAACCCTAGTTGTCCTGACGCTAACCCTAGTTGTCCTGACGCTAACCCTAGTTGTCGTGACGCTAACCCTAGTTGTCCTGACGCTAACCCTAGTTGTCCTGACGCTAACCCTAGTTGTCCTGACGCTAACCCTAGTTGTCCTGACGCTAACCCTAGTTGTCCTGACGCTAACCCTAGTTGTCCTGACGCTAACCCTAGTTGTCGTGACGCTAACCCTAGTTGTCGTGACGCTAACCCTAGTTGTCCTGACGCTAACCTTAGTTGTCCTGACGCTAACCCGAGTTGTCCTGACGCTAACCCTAGTTGTCGTGACGCTAACCCTAGTTGTCGTGATGCTAACCCTAGTTGTCCTGACGCTAACCCTAGTTGTCCCGACGCTAACCCTAGTTGTCCTGACGCTAACCCTAGTTGTCCTGACGCTAACCCTAGTTGTCCTGACGCTAACCCTAGTTGTCCTGACGCTAACCCTAGTTGTCCTGACGCTATCCCTAGTTGTCCTGACGCTAACCCTAGTTGTCCTGACGCTAACCCTAGTTGTCCTGACGCTATCCCTAGTTGTCCTGACGCTAACCCTAGTTGTCCTGACGCTAACCCTAGTTGTCCTAACGCTAACCCTAGTTGTCCTGACGCTAACCCTAGTTGTCCTGACGCTAACCCTAGTTGTCCTGACGCTAACCCTAGTTGTCCTGATGCTAACCCTAGTTGTCCTGACGCTAACCCTAGTTGTCGTGACGCTAACCCTAGTTGTCCTGACACTAACCCTAGTTGTCCTGACACTAACCCTAGTTGTCCTGACGCTAACCCTAGTTGTCCTGACGCTAACCCAAGTTGTCGTGACGCTAACCCTAGTTGTCCTGACGCTAACCCTAGTTGTCCTGACGCTAACCCTAGTTGTCCTGACGCTAACCCTAGTTGTCCTGACGCTAACCCTAGTTGTTGTGACGCTAACCCTAGTTGTCGTGATGCTAACCCTAGTTGTCCTGACGCTAACCCTAGTTGCCCTGACGCTAACCCTAGTTGTCGTGACGCTAACCCTAGGTGTCCTGACGCTAACCCTAGTTGTCGTGACGCGAACCCTAGTTGTCCTGACGCTAACCCTAGTTGTCCTGACGCTAACCCTAGTTGTCCAGACGCTAACCCTAGCTGTCCTGACGCTAACCCTAGTTGTCCTGACGCTAACCCTGGTTGTCGTGACGCTAACCCTAGTTGTCCTGACGCTAACCCTAGTTGTCCTGACGCTAACCCTAGTTGTCCTGACGCTAACCCTAGTTGTCGTGACGCTAACCCTAGTTGTCCTGACGCTAACCCTAGTTGTCCTGACGCTAACCCTAGTTGTCCTGACGGTAACCCTAGTTGTCCTGATGCTAACCCTAGTTGTCCTGACGCTAACCCTAGTTGTCGTGACGCTAACCCTAGTTGTCCTGACGCTAACCCTAGTTGTCCTGACGCTAACCCTAGTTGTCGTGACGCTAACCCTAGTTGTCCTGACGCTAACCCTAGTTGTCGTGACGCTAACCCTAGTTGTCCTGACGCTAACCCTAGTTGTCCTGACGCTAACCCTAGTTGTCCTGACGCTAACCCTAGTTGTCGTGACGCTAACCCTAGTTGTCCTGACGCTAACCCTAGTTGTCGTGACGCTAACCCTAGTTGTCCTGACGCTAACCCTAGTTGTCGTGACGCTAACCCTAGTTGTCCTGACGCTAACCCTAGTTGTCGTGACGCTAACCCTAGTTGTCCTGACGCTAACCCTAGTTGTTCTGACGCTAACCCTAGTTGTTGTGACGCTAACCCTAGTTGTCCTGACGCTAACCCTAGTTGTGACGCTAACCCTAGTTGTCCTGACGCTAACCCTAGTTGTCCTGACGCTAACCCTAGTTGTCGTGACGCTAACCCTAGTTGTCCTGACGCTAACCCTAGTTGTCCTGATGCTAACCCTAGTTGTCCTAACGCTAACCCTAGTTGTCCTGACGCTATCCCTAGTTATCCTGACGCTAACCCTAGTTGTCCTGATGCTAACCCTAGTTGTCCTGACGCTAACCCTAGTTGTCGTGACGCTAACCCTAGTTGTCCTGACGCTAACCCTAGTTGTCCTGACGCTAACCATAGTTGTCCTGACGCTAACCCAAGTTGTCGTGACGCTAACCCTAGTTGTCCTGACGCTAACCCTAGTTGTCCTGGCGCTAACCCTAGTTGTCCTGACGCTAACCCTAGTTGTCCTGACGCTAACCCTAGTTGTTGTGACGCTAACCCTAGTTGTCGTGATGCTAACCCTAGTTGTCCTGACGCTAACCCTAGTTGTCCTGACGCTAACCCTAGTTGTCCTGACGCTAACCCTAGTTGCCTTGACGCTAACCCTAGTTGTCGTGACGCTAACCCTAGGTGTCCTGACGCTAACCCTAGTTGTCGTGACGCTAACCCTAGTTGTCCTGACGCTAACCCTAGTTGTCCTGACGCTAACCCTGGTTGTCGTGACGCTAACCCTAGTTGTCCTGACGCTAACCCTAGTTGTCCTGACGCTAACCCTAGTTGTCCTGACGCTAACCCTAGTTGTCCTGACGCTAACCCTAGTTGTCGTGACGCTAACCCTAGTTGTCCTGACGCTAACCCTAGTTGTCCTGACGCTAACCCTAGTTGTCCTGACGGTAACCCTAGTTGTCCTGATGCTAACCCTAGTTGTCCTGACGCTAACCCTAGTTGTCGTGACGCTAACCCTAGTTGTCCTGACGCTAACCCTAGTTGTCCTGACGCTAACCCTAGTTGTCGTGACGCTAACCCTAGTTGTCCTGACGCTAACCCTAGTTGTCGTGACGCTAACCCTAGTTGTCCTGACGCTAACCCTAGTTGTCCTGACGCTAACCCTAGTTGTCCTGACGCTAACCCTAGTTGTCGTGACGCTAACCCTAGTTGTCCTGACGCTAACCCTAGTTGTCGTGACGCTAACCCTAGTTGTCCTGACGCTAACCCTAGTTGTCGTGACGCTAACCCTAGTTGTCCTGACGCTAACCCTAGTTGTCGTGACGCTAACCCTAGTTGTCCTGACGCTAACCCTAGTTGTTCTGACGCTAACCCTAGTTGTTGTGACGCTAACCCTAGTTGTCCTGACGCTAACCCTAGTTGTGACGCTAACCCTAGTTGTCCTGACGCTAACCCTAGTTGTCCTGACGCTAACCCTAGTTGTCGTGACGCTAACCCTAGTTGTCCTGACGCTAACCCTAGTTGTCCTGATGCTAACCCTAGTTGTCCTAACGCTAACCCTAGTTGTCCTGACGCTAACCCTAGTTATCCTGACGCTAACCCTAGTTGTCCTGACGCTAACCCTAGTTGTCCTGACGCTAACCCTAGTTGTCGTGACGCTAACCCTAGTTGTCCTGACGCTAACCCTAGTTGTCCTGACGCTAACCATAGTTGTCCTGACGCTAACCCAAGTTGTCGTGACGCTAACCCTAGTTGTCCTGACGCTAACCCTAGTTGTCCTGACGCTAACCCTAGTTGTCCTGACGCTAACCCTAGTTGTCCTGACGCTAACCCTAGTTGTTGTGACGCTAACCCTAGTTGTTGTGATGCTAACCCTAGTTGTCCTGACGCTAACCCTAGTTGTCCTGACGCTAACCCTAGTTGTCCTGACGCTAACCCTAGTTGCCTTGACGCTAACCCTAGTTGTCGTGACGCTAACCCTAGGTGTCCTGACGCTAACCCTAGTTGTCGTGACGCTAACCCTAGTTGTCCTGACGCTAACCCTAGTTGTCCTGACGCTAACCCTAGTTGCCTTGACGCTAACCCTAGTTGTCGTGACGCTAACCCTAGGTGTCCTGACGCTAACCCTAGTTGTCGTGACGCTAACCCTAGTTGTCCTGACGCTAACCCTAGTTGTCCTGACGCTAACCTTAGTTGTCCTGACGCTAACCCGAGTTGTCCTGACGCTAACCCTAGTTGTCGTGACGCTAACCCTAGTTGTCGTGATGCTAACCCTAGTTGTCCTGACGCTAACCCTAGTTGTCCCGACGCTAACCCTAGTTGTCCTGACGCTAACCCTAGTTGTCCTGACGCTAACCCTAGTTGTCCTGACGCTAACCCTAGTTGTCCTGACGCTATCCCTAGTTGTCCTGACGCTAACCCTAGTTGTCCTGACGCTAACCCTAGTTGTCCTGACGCTATCCCTAGTTGTCCTGACGCTAACCCTAGTTGTCCTGACGCTAACCCTAGTTGTCCTGACGCTAACCCTAGTTGTCCTGACGCTAACCCTAGTTGTCCTGACGCTAACCCTAGTTGTCCTGACGCTAACCCTAGTTGTCCTGACGCTAACCCTAGTTGTCCTGACGCTAACCCTAGTTGTCCTGATGCTAACCCTAGTTGTCCTGACGCTAACCCTAGTTGTCGTGACGCTAGCCCTAGTTGTCCTGACGCTAACCCTAGTTGTCGTGACGCTAACCCTAGTTGTCCTGACGCTAACCCTAGTTGTCCTGACGCTAACCCTAGTTGTCCTGACGCTAACCCTAGTTGTCTTGACGCTAACCCTAGTTGTCCTGACGCTAACCCTAGTTGTCGTGACGCTAACCCTAGTTGTCCTGACGCTAACCCTAGTTGTCCTGACGCTAACCCTAGTTGTCCTGACGCTAACCCTAGTTGTCGTGACGCTAACCCTAGTTGTCCTGACGCTAACCCTAGTTGTCGTGACGCTAACCCTAGTTGTCCTGACGCTAACCCTAGTTGTCGTGACGCTAACCCTAGTTGTCCTGACGCTAACCCTAGTTGTCGTGACGCTAACCCTAGTTGTCCTGACGCTAACCCTAGTTGTTCTGACGCTAACCCTAGTTGTTGTGACGCTAACCCTAGTTGTCCTGACGCTAACCCTAGTTGTGACGCTAACCCTAGTTGTCCTGACGCTAACCCTAGTTGTCGTGACGCTAACCCTAGTTGTCCTGACGCTAACCCTAGTTGTCCTGATGCTAACCCTAGTTGTCCTAACGCTAACCCTAGTTGTCCTGACGCTAACCCTAGTTATCCTGACGCTAACCCTAGTTGTCCTGACGCTAACCCTAGTTGTCCTGACGCTAACCCTAGTTGTCGTGACGCTAACCCTAGTTGTCCTGACGCTAACCCTAGTTGTCCTGACGCTAACCATAGTTGTCCTGACGCTAACCCAAGTTGTCGTGACGCTAACCCTAGTTGTCCTGACGCTAACCCTAGTTGTCCTGACGCTAACCCTAGTTGTCCTGACGCTAACCCTAGTTGTCCTGACGCTAACCCTAGTTGTTGTGACGCTAACCCTAGTTGTCGTGATTCTAACCCTAGTTGTCCTGACGCTAACCCTAGTTGTCCTGACGCTAACCCTAGTTGTCCTGACGCTAACCCTAGTTGCCTTGACGCTAACCCTAGTTGTCGTGACGCTAACCCTAGGTGTCCTGACGCTAACCCTAGTTGTCGTGACGCTAACCCTAGTTGTCCTGACGCTAACCCTAGTTGTCCTGACGCTAACCCTAGTTGCCTTGACGCTAACCCTAGTTGTCGTGACGCTAACCCTAGGTGTCCTGACGCTAACCCTAGTTGTCGTGACGCTAACCCTAGTTGTCCTGACGCTAACCCTAGTTGTCCTGACGCTAACCTTAGTTGTCCTGACGCTAACCCGAGTTGTCCTGACGCTAACCCTAGTTGTCGTGACGCTAACCCTAGTTGTCGTGATGCTAACCCTAGTTGTCCTGACGCTAACCCTAGTTGTCCCGACGCTAACCCTAGTTGTCCTGACGCTAACCCTAGTTGTCCTGACGCTAACCCTAGTTGTCCTGACGCTAACCCTAGTTGTCCTGACGCTAACCCTAGTTGTCCTGACGCTATCCCTAGTTGTCCTGACGCTAACCCTAGTTGTCCTGACGCTAACCCTAGTTGTCCTGACGCTATCCCTAGTTGTCCTGACGCTAACCCTAGTTGTCCTGACGCTAACCCTAGTTGTCCTGACGCTAACCCTAGTTGTCCTAACGCTAACCCTAGTTGTCCTGACGCTAACCCTAGTTGTCCTGACGCTAACCCTAGTTGTCCTGATGCTAACCCTAGTTGTCCTGACGCTAACCCTAGTTGTCGTGACGCTAGCCCTAGTTGTCCTGACGCTAACCCTAGTTGTCCTGACGCTAACCATAGTTGTCCTGACGCTAACCCAAGTTGTCGTGACGCTAACCCTAGTTGTCCTGACGCTAACCCTAGTTGTCCTGACGCTAACCCTAGTTGTCCTGACGCTAACCCTAGTTGTCCTGAAGCTAACCCTAGTTGTTGTGACGCTAACCCTAGTTGTCGTGATGCTAACCCTAGTTGTCCTGACGCTAACCCTAGTTGCCCTGACGCTAACCCTAGTTGTCGTGACGCTAACCCTAGGTGTCCTGACGCTAACCCTAGTTGTCGTGACGCGAACCCTAGTTGTCCTGACGCTAACCCTAGTTGTCCTGACGCTAACCCTAGTTGTCCAGACGCTAACCCTAGTTGTCCTGACGCTAACCCTAGTTGTCCTGACGCTAACCCTGGTTGTCGTGACGCTAACCCTAGTTGTCCTGACGCTAACCCTAGTTGTCCTGACGCTAACCCTAGTTGTCCTGACGCTAACCCTAGTTGTCCTGACGCTAACCCTAGTTGTCGTGACGCTAACCCTAGTTGTCCTGACGCTAACCCTAGTTGTCCTGACGGTAACCCTAGTTGTCCTGATGCTAACCCTAGTTGTCCTGACGCTAACCCTAGTTGTCGTGACGCTAACCCTAGTTGTCCTGACGCTAACCCTAGTTGTCGTGACGCTAACCCTAGTTGTCCTGACGCTAACCCTAGTTGTCCTGACGCTAACCCTAGTTGTCCTGACGCTAACCCTAGTTGTCGTGACGCTAACCCTAGTTGTCCTGACGCTAACCCTAGTTGTCGTGACGCTAACCCTAGTTGTCCTGACGCTAACCCTAGTTGTCGTGACGCTAACCCTAGTTGTCCTGACGCTAACCCTAGTTGTCGTGACGCTAACCCTAGTTGTCCTGACGCTAACCCTAGTTGTTCTGACGCTAACCCTAGTTGTTGTGACGCTAACCCTAGTTGTCCTGACGCTAACCCTAGTTGTGACGCTAACCCTAGTTGTCCTGACGCTAACCCTAGTTGTCCTGACGCTAACCCTAGTTGTCGTGACGCTAACCCTAGTTGTCCTGACGCTAACCCTAGTTGTCCTGATGCTAACCCTAGTTGTCCTAACGCTAACCCTAGTTGTCCTGATGCTAACCCTAGTTGTCCTGACGCTAACCCTAGTTGTGGTGACGCTAACCCTAGTTGTCCTGACGCTAACCCTAGTTGTCCTGACGCTAACCATAGTTGTCCTGACGCTAACCCAAGTTGTCGTGACGCTAACCCTAGTTGTCCTGACGCTAACCCTAGTTGTCCTGACGCTAACCCTAGTTGTCCTGACGCTAACCCTAGTTGTCCTGACGCTAACCCTAGTTGTTGTGACGCTAACCCTAGTTGTCGTGATGCTAACCCTAGTTGTCCTGACGCGAACCCTAGTTGCCCTGATGCTAACCCTAGTTGTCGTGACGCTAACCCTAGGTGTCCTGACGCTAACCCTAGTTGTCGTGACGCGAACCCTAGTTGTCCTGACGCTAACCCTAGTTGTCCTGACGCTAACCCTAGTTGTCCAGACGCTAACCCTAGTTGTCCTGACGCTAACCCTAGTTGTCCTGACGCTAACCCTGGTTGTCGTGACGCTAACCCTAGTTGTCCTGACGCTAACCCTAGTTGTCCTGACGCTAACCCTAGTTGTCCTGACGCTAACCCTAGTTGTCCTGACGCTAACCCTAGTTGTCGTGACGCTAACCCTAGTTGTCCTGACGCTAACCCTAGTTGTCCTGACGGTAACCCTAGTTGTCCTGATGCTAACCCTAGTTGTCCTGACGCTAACCCTAGTTGTCGTGACGCTAACCCTAGTTGTCCTGACGCTAACCCTAGTTGTCCTGACGCTAACCCTAGTTGTCGTGACGCTAACCCTAGTTGTCCTGACGCTAACCCTAGTTGTCGTGACGCTAACCCTAGTTGTCCTGACGCTAACCCTAGTTGTCCTGACGCTAACCCTAGTTGTCCTGACGCTAACCCTAGTTGTCGTGACGCTAACCCTAGTTGTCCTGACGCTAACCCTAGTTGTCGTGACGCTAACCCTAGTTGTCCTGACGCTAACCCTAGTTGTCGTGACGCTAACCCTAGTTGTCCTGACGCTAACCCTAGTTGTCGTGACGCTAACCCTAGTTGCCCTGACGCTAACCCTAGTTGTTCTGACGCTAACCCTAGTTGTTGTGACGCTAACCCTAGTTTTCCTGACGCTAACCCTAGTTGTGACGCTAACCCTAGTTGTCCTGACGCTAACCCTAGTTGTCCTGACGCTAACCCTAGTTGTCGTGACGCTAACCCTAGTTGTCCTGACGCTAACCCTAGTTGTCCTGAAGCTAACCCTAGTTGTTGTGACGCTAACCCTAGTTGTCGTGATGCTAACCCTAGTTGTCCTGACGCTAACCCTAGTTGCCCTGACGCTAACCCTAGTTGTCGTGACGCTAACCCTAGGTGTCCTGACGCTAACCCTAGTTGTCGTGACGCGAACCCTAGTTGTCCTGACGCTAACCCTAGTTGTCCTGACGCTAACCCTAGTTGTCCAGACGCTAACCCTAGTTGTCCTGACGCTAACCCTAGTTGTCCTGACGCTAACCCTGGTTGTCGTGACGCTAACCCTAGTTGTCCTGACGCTAACCCTAGTTGTCCTGACGCTAACCCTAGTTGTCCTGACGCTAACCCTAGTTGTCCTGACGCTAACCCTAGTTGTCGTGACGCTAACCCTAGTTGTCCTGACGCTAACCCTAGTTGTCCTGACGGTAACCCTAGTTGTCCTGATGCTAACCCTAGTTGTCCTGACGCTAACCCTAGTTGTCGTGACGCTAACCCTAGTTGTCCTGACGCTAACCCTAGTTGTCGTGACGCTAACCCTAGTTGTCCTGACGCTAACCCTAGTTGTCCTGACGCTAACCCTAGTTGTCCTGACGCTAACCCTAGTTGTCCTGACGCTATCCCTAGTTGTCCTGACGCTAACCCTAGTTGTCCTGACGCTAACCCTAGTTGTCCTGACGCTATCCCTAGTTGTCCTGACGCTAACCCTAGTTGTCCTGACGCTAACCCTAGTTGTCCTGACGCTAACCCTAGTTGTCCTGACGCTAACCCTAGTTGTCCTAACGCTAACCCTAGTTGTCCTGACGCTAACCCTAGTTGTCCTGACGCTAACCCTAGTTGTCCTGATGCTAACCCTAGTTGTCCTGACGCTAACCCTAGTTGTCGTGACGCTAGCCCTAGTTGTCCTGACGCTAACCCTAGTTGTCCTGACGCTAACCATAGTTGTCCTGACGCTAACCCAAGTTGTCGTGACGCTAACCCTAGTTGTCCTGACGCTAACCCTAGTTGTCCTGACGCTAACCCTAGTTGTCCTGACGCTAACCCTAGTTGTCCTGAAGCTAACCCTAGTTGTTGTGACGCTAACCCTAGTTGTCGTGATGCTAACCCTAGTTGTCCTGACGCTAACCCTAGTTGCCCTGACGCTAACCCTAGTTGTCGTGACGCTAACCCTAGGTGTCCTGACGCTAACCCTAGTTGTCGTGACGCGAACCCTAGTTGTCCTGACGCTAACCCTAGTTGTCCTGACGCTAACCCTAGTTGTCCAGACGCTAACCCTAGTTGTCCTGACGCTAACCCTAGTTGTCCTGACGCTAACCCTGGTTGTCGTGACGCTAACCCTAGTTGTCCTGACGCTAACCCTAGTTGTCCTGACGCTAACCCTAGTTGTCCTGACGCTAACCCTAGTTGTCCTGACGCTAACCCTAGTTGTCGTGACGCTAACCCTAGTTGTCCTGACGCTAACCCTAGTTGTCCTGACGGTAACCCTAGTTGTCCTGATGCTAACCCTAGTTGTCCTGACGCTAACCCTAGTTGTCGTGACGCTAACCCTAGTTGTCCTGACGCTAACCCTAGTTGTCGTGACGCTAACCCTAGTTGTCCTGACGCTAACCCTAGTTGTCCTGACGCTAACCCTAGTTGTCCTGACGCTAACCCTAGTTGTCGTGACGCTAACCCTAGTTGTCCTGACGCTAACCCTAGTTGTCGTGACGCTAACCCTAGTTGTCCTGACGCTAACCCTAGTTGTCGTGACGCTAACCCTAGTTGTCCTGACGCTAACCCTAGTTGTCGTGACGCTAACCCTAGTTGTCCTGACGCTAACCCTAGTTGTTCTGACGCTAACCCTAGTTGTTGTGACGCTAACCCTAGTTGTCCTGACGCTAACCCTAGTTGTGACGCTAACCCTAGTTGTCCTGACGCTAACCCTAGTTGTCCTGACGCTAACCCTAGTTGTCGTGACGCTAACCCTAGTTGTCCTGACGCTAACCCTAGTTGTCCTGATGCTAACCCTAGTTGTCCTAACGCTAACCCTAGTTGTCCTGATGCTAACCCTAGTTGTCCTGACGCTAACCCTAGTTGTCGTGACGCTAACCCTAGTTGTCCTGACGCTAACCCTAGTTGTCCTGACGCTAACCATAGTTGTCCTGACGCTAACCCAAGTTGTCGTGACGCTAACCCTAGTTGTCCTGACGCTAGCCCTAGTTTTCCTGACGCTAACCCTAGTTGTCCTGACGCTAACCCTAGTTGTCCTGACGCTAACCCTAGTTGTTGTGACGCTAACCCTAGTTGTCGTGATGCTAACCCTAGTTGTCCTGACGCGAACCCTAGTTGCCCTGATGCTAACCCTAGTTGTCGTGACGCTAACCCTAGGTGTCCTGACGCTAACCCTAGTTGTCGTGACGCGAACCCTAGTTGTCCTGACGCTAACCCTAGTTGTCCTGACGCTAACCCTAGTTGTCCAGACGCTAACCCTAGTTGTCCTGACGCTAACCCTAGTTGTCCTGACGCTAACCCTGGTTGTCGTGACGCTAACCCTAGTTGTCCTGACGCTAACCCTAGTTGTCCTGACGCTAACCCTAGTTGTCCTGACGCTAACCCTAGTTGTCCTGACGCTAACCCTAGTTGTCGTGACGCTAACCCTAGTTGTCCTGACGCTAACCCTAGTTGTCCTGACGGTAACCCTAGTTGTCCTGATGCTAACCCTAGTTGTCCTGACGCTAACCCTAGTTGTCGTGACGCTAACCCTAGTTGTCCTGACGCTAACCCTAGTTGTCCTGACGCTAACCCTAGTTGTCGTGACGCTAACCCTAGTTGTCCTGACGCTAACCCTAGTTGTCGTGACGCTAACCCTAGTTGTCCTGACGCTAACCCTAGTTGTCCTGACGCTAACCCTAGTTGTCCTGACGCTAACCCTAGTTGTCGTGACGCTAACCCTAGTTGTCCTGACGCTAACCCTAGTTGTCGTGACGCTAACCCTAGTTGTCCTGACGCTAACCCTAGTTGTCGTGACGCTAACCCTAGTTGTCCTGACGCTAACCCTAGTTGTCGTGACGCTAACCCTAGTTGCCCTGACGCTAACCCTAGTTGTTCTGACGCTAACCCTAGTTGTTGTGACGCTAACCCTAGTTGTCCTGACGCTAACCCTAGTTGTGACGCTAACCCTAGTTGTCCTGACGCTAACCCTAGTTGTCCTGACGCTAACCCTAGTTGTCGTGACGCTAACCCTAGTTGTCCTGACGCTAACCCTAGTTGTCCTGAAGCTAACCCTAGTTGTTGTGACGCTAACCCTAGTTGTCGTGATGCTAACCCTAGTTGTCCTGACGCTAACCCTAGTTGCCCTGACGCTAACCCTAGTTGTCGTGACGCTAACCCTAGGTGTCCTGACGCTAACCCTAGTTGTCGTGACGCGAACCCTAGTTGTCCTGACGCTAACCCTAGTTGTCCTGACGCTAACCCTAGTTGTCCAGACGCTAACCCTAGTTGTCCTGACGCTAACCCTAGTTGTCCTGACGCTAACCCTGGTTGTCGTGACGCTAACCCTAGTTGTCCTGACGCTAACCCTAGTTGTCCTGACGCTAACCCTAGTTGTCCTGACGCTAACCCTAGTTGTCCTGACGCTAACCCTAGTTGTCGTGACGCTAACCCTAGTTGTCCTGACGCTAACCCTAGTTGTCCTGACGGTAACCCTAGTTGTCCTGATGCTAACCCTAGTTGTCCTGACGCTAACCCTAGTTGTCGTGACGCTAACCCTAGTTGTCCTGACGCTAACCCTAGTTGTCGTGACGCTAACCCTAGTTGTCCTGACGCTAACCCTAGTTGTCCTGACGCTAACCCTAGTTGTCCTGACGCTAACCCTAGTTGTCGTGACGCTAACCCTAGTTGTCCTGACGCTAACCCTAGTTGTCGTGACGCTAACCCTAGTTGTCCTGACGCTAACCCTAGTTGTCGTGACGCTAACCCTAGTTGTCCTGACGCTAACCCTAGTTGTCGTGACGCTAACCCTAGTTGTCCTGACGCTAACCCTAGTTGTTCTGACGCTAACCCTAGTTGTTGTGACGCTAACCCTAGTTGTCCTGACGCTAACCCTAGTTGTGACGCTAACCCTAGTTGTCCTGACGCTAACCCTAGTTGTCCTGACGCTAACCCTAGTTGTCGTGACGCTAACCCTAGTTGTCCTGACGCTAACCCTAGTTGTCCTGATGCTAACCCTAGTTGTCCTAACGCTAACCCTAGTTGTCCTGATGCTAACCCTAGTTGTCCTGACGCTAACCCTAGTTGTCGTGACGCTAACCCTAGTTGTCCTGACGCTAACCCTAGTTGTCCTGACGCTAACCATAGTTGTCCTGACGCTAACCCAAGTTGTCGTGACGCTAACCCTAGTTGTCCTGACGCTAACCCTAGTTGTCCTGACGCTAACCCTAGTTGTCCTGACGCTAACCCTAGTTGTCCTGACGCTAACCCTAGTTGTTGTGACGCTAACCCTAGTTGTCGTGATGCTAACCCTAGTTGTCCTGACGCGAACCCTAGTTGCCCTGATGCTAACCCTAGTTGTCGTGACGCTAACCCTAGGTGTCCTGACGCTAACCCTAGTTGTCGTGACGCGAACCCTAGTTGTCCTGACGCTAACCCTAGTTGTCCTGACGCTAACCCTAGTTGTCCAGACGCTAACCCTAGTTGTCCTGACGCTAACCCTAGTTGTCCTGACGCTAACCCTGGTTGTCGTGACGCTAACCCTAGTTGTCCTGACGCTAACCCTAGTTGTCCTGACGCTAACCCTAGTTGTCCTGACGCTAACCCTAGTTGTCCTGACGCTAACCCTAGTTGTCGTGACGCTAACCCTAGTTGTCCTGACGCTAACCCTAGTTGTCCTGACGGTAACCCTAGTTGTCCTGATGCTAACCCTAGTTGTCCTGACGCTAACCCTAGTTGTCGTGACGCTAACCCTAGTTGTCCTGACGCTAACCCTAGTTGTCCTGACGCTAACCCTAGTTGTCGTGACGCTAACCCTAGTTGTCCTGACGCTAACCCTAGTTGTCGTGACGCTAACCCTAGTTGTCCTGACGCTAACCCTAGTTGTCCTGACGCTAACCCTAGTTGTCCTGACGCTAACCCTAGTTGTCGTGACGCTAACCCTAGTTGTCCTGACGCTAACCCTAGTTGTCGTGACGCTAACCCTAGTTGTCCTGACGCTAACCCTAGTTGTCGTGACGCTAACCCTAGTTGTCCTGACGCTAACCCTAGTTGTCGTGACGCTAACCCTAGTTGCCCTGACGCTAACCCTAGTTGTTCTGACGCTAACCCTAGTTGTTGTGACGCTAACCCTAGTTGTCCTGACGCTAACCCTAGTTGTGACGCTAACCCTAGTTGTCCTGACGCTAACCCTAGTTGTCCTGACGCTAACCCTAGTTGTTGTGACGCTAACCCTAGTTGTCCTGACGCTAACCCTAGTTGTCCTGATGCTAACCCTAGTTGTCCTGACGCTAACCGTACTTGTCCTGACGCTAACCCTAGTTGTCCTGACGCTAACCCTAGTTGTCCTGACGCTAACCCTAGTTGTCCTGACTCTAACCCTAGTTGTCCTGACGCTAACCCTAGTTGTCCTGACGCTAACCCTAGTTGTCCTGACGCTAACCCTAGTTGTCGTGACGCTAACCCTAGTTGTCGTGACGCTAACCCTAGTTGTCCTGACGCTAACCCTAGTTGTCGTGACGCTAACCCTAGTTGTCCTGACGCTAACCCTAGTTGTCCTGACGCTAACCCTAGTTGTCGTGACGCTAACCCTAGTTGTCGTGACGCTAACCCTAGTTGTCCTGACGCTAACCCTAGTTGTCCTGACGCTAACCCGAGTTGTCCTGACGCTAACCCTAGTTGTCGTGACGCTAACCCTAGTTGTCCTGACGCTAACCCTAGTTGTCCTGACGCTAACCCTAGTTGTCCTGACGCTAACCCTAGTTGTCCTGACGCTAACCCTAGTTGTCGTGACGCTAACCCTAGTTGTCGTGACGCTAACCCTAGTTGTCCTGACGCTAACCCTAGTTGTCCTGACGCTAACCCTAGTTGTCCTGACGCTAACCCAAGTTGTCGTGACGCTAACCCTAGTTGTCCTGACGCTAACCCTAGTTGTCCTGACGCTAACCCAAGTTGTCGTGACGCTAACCCTAGTTGTCCTGACGCTAACCCTAGTTGTCCTGACGCTAACCCTAGTTGTCCTGACGCTAACCCTAGTTGTCCTGACGCTAACCCTAGTTGTCGTGACGCTAACCCTAGTTGTCCTGATGCTAACCCTAGTTGCCCTGACGATAACCCTAGTTGTCGTGACGCTAACCCTAGGTGTCCTGACGCTAACCCTAGTTGTCGTGACGCTAACCCTAGTTGTCCTGACGCTAACCCTAGTTGTCCTGACGCTAACCCTAGTTGTCCTGACGCTAATCCTAGTTGTCCTGACGCTAACCCTAGTTGTCGTGACGCTAACCCTAGTTGTCCTGACGCTAACCCTAGTTGTCCTGACGCTAACCCTAGTTGTCCTGACGCTAACCCTAGTTGTCGTGACGCTAACCCTAGTTGTCCTGACGCTAACCCTAGTTGTCCTGACGCTAACCCTAGTTGTCCTGACGGTAACCCTAGTTGTCCTGACGCTAACCCTAGTTGTCCTGACGCTAACCCTAGTTGTCGTGACGCTAACCCTAGTTGTCGTGACGCTAACCCTAGTTGTCCTGAGGCTAACCCTAGTTGTCCCGAGGCTAACCCTAGTTGTCCTGACGCTAACGCTAGTTGTCCTGACGCTAACCCTAGTTGTCCTGACGCTAACCCTAGTTGTCCTGGCGCTAACCCTAATTGTCCTGGCGCTAACCCTAATTGTCCTGGCGCTAACCCTAGTTGTCCTGGCGCTAACCCTAGTTGTCCTGGCGCTAACCCTAGTTGTCCAGGCGCTAACCCTAGTTGTCCTGACGCTAACCCTAGTTGTCCTGACACTAACCCTAGTTGTCCTGACGCTAACCCTAGTTGTCCTGACGCTAACCCTAGTTGTCTTGACGCTAACCCTAGTTGTCCTGACGCTAACCCAAGTTGTCGTGACGCTAACCCTAGTTGTCCTGACGCTAACCCTAGTTGTCCTGACACTAACCCTAGTTGTCCTGACGCTAACCCTAGTTGTCCTGACGCTAACCCTAGTTGTCGTGACGCTAACCCTAGTTGTCCTGACGCTAACCCTAGTTGCCCTGACGCTAACCCTAGTTGTCGTGACGCTAACCCTAGGTGTCCTGACGCTAACCCTAGTTGTCGTGACGCTAACCCTAGTTGTCCTGACGCTAACCCTAGTTGTCGTGACGCTAACCCTAGTTGTCCTGACGCTAACCCTAGTTGTCGTGACGCTAACCCTAGTTGTCCTGACGCTAACCCTAGTTGTTCTGACGCTAACCCTAGTTGTTGTGACGCTAACCCTAGTTGTCCTGACGCTAACCCTAGTTGTGACGCTAACCCTAGTTGTCCTGACGCTAACCCTAGTTGTCCTGACGCTAACCCTAGTTGTCGTGACGCTAACCCTAGTTGTCCTGACGCTAACCCTAGTTGTCCTGAAGCTAACCCTAGTTGTCCTGACGCTAACTGTACTTGTCCTGACGCTAACCCTAGTTGTCCTGACGCTAACCCTAGTTGTCCTGACGCTAACCCTAGTTGTCCTGACGCTAACCCTAGTTGTCCTGACTCTAACCCTAGTTGTCCTGACGCTAACCCTAGTTGTCCTGACGCTAACCCTAGTTGTCCTGACGCTAACCCTAGTTGTCGTGACGCTAACCCTAGTTGTCGTGACGCTAACCCTAGTTGTCCTGACGCTAACCCTAGTTGTCCTGACGCTAACCCGAGTTGTCCTGACGCTAACCCTAGTTGTCCTGAGGCTAACCCTAGTTGTCCTGAGGCTAACCCTAGTTGTCCCGAGGCTAACCCTAGTTGTCCTGACGCTAACGCTAGTTGTCCTGACGCTAACCCTAGTTGTCCTGATGCTAACCCTAGTTGTCCTGACGCTAACCCTAGTTGTCGTGACGCTAACCCTAGTTGTCGTGACGCTAACCATAGTTGTCCTGACGCTAACCCTAGTTGTCCTGACGCTAACCCTAGTTGTCCTTACGCTAACCCAAGTTGTCGTGACGCTAACCCTAGTTGTCCTGACGCTAACCCTAGTTGTCCTGACGCTAACCCAAGTTGTCGTGACGCTAACCCTAATTGTCCTGACGCTAACCCTAGTTGTCCTGACGCTAACCCTAGTTGTCCTGACGCTAACCCTAGTTGTCCTGACGCTAACCCTAGTTGTCGTGACGCTAACCCTAGTTGTCCTGACGCTAACCCTAGTTGCCCTGACGCTAACCCTAGTTGTCGTGACGCAAACCCTAGGTGTCCTGACGCTAACCCTAGTTGTCGTGACGCTAACCCTAGTTGTCCTGACGCTAACCCTAGTTGTCCTGACGCTAACCCTAGTTGTCCTGACGCTAACCCTAGTTGTCCTGACGCTAACCCTAGTTGTCGTGACGCTAACCCTAGTTGTCCTGACGCTAACCCTAGTTGTCCTGACGCTAACCCTAGTTGTCGTGACGCTAACCCTAGTTGTCCTGAAGCTAACCCTAGTTGTCCTGACGCTAACCCTAGTTGTCCTGACGCTAACCCTAGTTGTCCTGATGCTAACCCTAGTTGTCCTGACGCTAACCCTAGTTGTCCTGACGCTAACCCTAGTTGTCCTGACGCTAACCCTAGTAGTTGTGACGCTAACCCTAGTTGTCCTGACGCTAACCCTAGTTGTCGTGACGCTAACCCTAGTTGTCCTGACGCTAACCCTAGTTGTCGTGACGCTAACCCTAGTTGTCCTGACGCTAACCCTAGTTGTTCTGACGCTAACCCTAGTTGTTGTGACGCTAACCCTAGTCGTCCTGACGCTAACCCTAGTTGTGACGCTAACCCTAGTTGTCCTGACGCTAACCCTAGTTGTCCTGACGCTAACCCTAGTTGTCCTGACGCTAACCCTAGTTGTCCTGACGCTAACCCTAGTTGTCCTGATGCTAACCGTACTTGTCCTGACGCTAACCCTAGTTGTCCTGACTCTAACCCTAGTTGTCCTGACGCTAACCCTAGTTGTCCTGACGCTAACCCTAGTTGTTCTGATACTAACCCTAGTTGTCCTGACGCTAACATTAGTTGTCCTGACGCTAACCATAGTTGTCCTGGCGCTAACCCTAGTTGTCCTGACGCTAACCCTAGTTGTCCTGGCGCTAACCCTAGTTGTCCTGGCGCTAACCCTAGTTGTCCTGGCGCTAACCCTAGTTGTCCTGGCGCTAACCCTAGTTGTCCTGGCGCTAACCCTAGTTGTCCTGGCGCTAACCCTAATTGTCCTGGCGCTAACCCTAATTGTCCTGGCGCTAACCCTAGTTGTCCTGGCGCTAACCCTAGTTGTCCTGGCGCTAACCCTAGTTGTCCAGGCGCTAACCCTAGTTGTCCTGGCGCTAACCCTAGTTGTCCTGGCGCTAACCCTAGTTGTCCTGACGCTAACCCTAGTTGTCCTGACGCTAACCCTAGTTGTCCTGACGCAAAACCTAGTTGTCCTGACGCTAACCCTAGCTGTCCTGACGCTAACCCTAGTTGTCCTGACGCTAACCCTAGTTGTCCTGACGCTAACCCTAGTTGTCCTGACGCTAACCCTAGCTGTCCTGACGCTAACCCTAGTTGTCCTGACGCTAACCCTAGTTGTCCTGACGCTAACCCTAGTTGTCCTGACATTAACCCGGGCTGTCCTGGCGCTAACCCTAGTTGTCTTGGCGCTAACCCTAGTTGTCCTGACGCTAACCCTAGTTGTCCTGACGCTAACCCTAGTTGTCCTGCCGCTAACCCTAGTTGTCCTGACGCTAACCCTAGTTGTCCTGGCGCTAACCCTAGTTGTCCTGGCGCTAACCCTAGTTGTCCTGACGCTAACCCTAGTTGTCCTGACGCTAACCCTAGTTGTCGTGACGCTAACCCTAGTTGTCGTGACGCTAACCCTAGTTGTTCTGACGCTAACCCTAGTTGCCCTGACGCTAACCCTAGTTGTCGTGATGCTAACCCTAGGTGTCCTGACGCTAACCCTAGTTGTCGTGATTCTAACCCTAGTTGTCGTGACGCTAACCCTAGTTGTCCTGACGCTAACCCTAGTTGTCCTGACGCTAACCCTAGTTGTCCTGACGCTAACCCTAGTTGTCCTGACGCTAACCCTAGTTGTTTCTGACGCTAACCCTAGTTGTCTTGACGCTAACCCTAGTTGTCCTGAAGCTAACCCTAGTTGTCCTGACGCTAACCCTAGTTGTCCTGACGCTAACCCTAGCTGTCCTGACGCTAACCCTAGTTGTCCTGACGCTAACCCTAGTTGTCCTGACGCTAACCCTAGTTGTCCTGATGCTAACCCTAGTTGTCCTGATGCTAACCCTAGTTGTCCTGACGCTAACCCAAGTTGTCCTGACGCTAACCCTAGTTGTCCTGATGCTAACCCTAGTTGTCCTGACGCTAACCCTAGTTGTCCTGACGCTAACCCAAGTTGTCCTGACGCTAACCCTACTTGTCCTGACGCTAACCCTAGTTGTCCTGACGCTAACCCTACTTGTCCTGACGCTAACCCTACTTGTCCTGACGCTAACTCTAGTTGTCCTGACGCTAACCCTAGTTGTCCTGACGCTAACCCTACTTCTCCTGACGCTAACCCTACTTGTCCTGACGCTAACCCTAGTTGTTCTGACGCTAACCCTAGTTGTCCTGACGCTAACCCTACTTGTCCTGACGCTAACCCTAGTTGTCCTGACGCTAACCCTAGTTGTCCTGACGCTAACACTAGTTGTCCTGACGCTAACCCTAGTTGTCCTGACGCTAACCCTACTTGTCCTGACGCTAACCCTACTTGTCCTGACGCTAACCCTACTTGTCCTGACGCTAACCCTACTTGTCCTGACGCTAACCCTAGTTGTCCTGACGCTAACCCTACTTGTCCTGACGCTAACCCTAGTTGTCCTGACGCTAACCCTAGTTGTCCTGATGCTAACCCTAGTTGTCCTGACGCTAACCCTAGTTGTCCTGACGCTAACCCTAGTTGTAATGACGCTAAACCTAGTTGTCCTGACGCTAACCCTAGTTGTCCTGACGCTAACCCTAGTTGTCCTGACTTTAACCCTAGTTGTCCTGACGCTAACCCTAGTTGTCCTGACGCTAACCCTACTTGTCCTGACGCTAACCTAGTTGTCCTGACGCTAACCTTAGTTGTCCTGACGCTAACCCTACTTGTCCTGACGCTAACCCTAGTTGTCCTGACGCTAACCCTACTTGTCCTGACGCTAACCCTAGTTGTCCTGACGCTAACCTTAGTTGTCCTGACGCTAACCCTACTTGTCCTGACGCTAACCCTAGTTGTCCTGACGCTAACCCTAGTTGTCCTGACGCTAACCCTACTTGTCATGACGCTAACCCTACTTGTCCTGACGCTAACCCTAGTTGTCCTGACGCTAACCCTAGTTGTCCTGACGCTAACCCTACTTGTCCTGACGCTAACCCTACTTGTCCTGACGCTAACCCTACTTGTCCTGACGCTAACCCTAGTTGTCCTGACGCTAACCCTACTTGTCCTGACGCTAACCCTACTTGTCCTGACGCTAACCCTAGTTGTTCTGACGCTAACCTTAGTTGTCCTGACGCTAACCCTACTTGTCCTGACGCTAACCCTAGTTGTCCTGACGCTAACCCTACTTGTCCTGACGCTAACCCTAGTTGTCCTGACGCTAACCTTAGTTGTCCTGACGCTAACCCTACTTGTCCTGACGCTAACCCTAGTTGTCCTGACGCTAACCCTAGTTGTCCTGACGCTAACCCTACTTGTCATGACGCTAACCCTACTTGTCCTGACGCTAACCCTAGTTGTCCTGACGCTAACCCTAGTTGTCCTGACGATAACCCTACTTGTCCTGACGCTAACCCTACTTGTCCTGACGCTAACCCTACTTGTCCTGACGCTAACCCTAGTTGTCCTGACGCTAACCCTACTTGTCCTGACGCTAACCCTACTTGTCCTGACGCTAACCCTAGTTGTTCTGACGCTAACCCTAGTTGTCCTGACGCTAACCCTACTTGTCCTGACGCTAACCCTAGTTGTCCTGACGCTAACCCTAGTTGTCCTGACGCTAACACTAGTTGTCCTGACGCTAACCATAGTTGTCCTGACGCTAACCCTAGTTGTCCTGACGCTAACCCTAGTTGAAATGACGCTAACCCTAGTTGTCCTGACGCTAACCCTACTTGTCCTGACGCCAACCCTACTTGTCGTGACGCTAACCCTACTTGCCCTGACACTAACCCTAGTTGTCCTGATGCTAACCCTACTTGTCCTGACGCTAACCCTACTTGTCCTGACGCTAACCCTACTTGTCCTGACGCTAACCCTACTTGTCCTGACGCTAACCATAGTTGTCGTCACGCTAACCCTAGTTGTCCTGACGCTAACCCTACTTGTCCTGACGCTAACCCTAGTTGTCCTGATGCTAACCCTACTTGTCCTGACGCTAACCCTAGTTGTCGTCACGCTAACCCTAGTTGTCCTGACGCTAACCCTACTTGTCCTGACGCTAACCCAAGTTGTCCTGACGCTAACCCTAGTTGTCCTGACGCTAACCCTACTTGTCCTGACGCTAACCCTAGTTGTCCTGACGCTAACCCTAGTTGTTCTGATGCTAACCCTAGTTGTCCTGACGCTAACCCTACTTGTCCTGACGCTAACCCTACTTGTCCTGACGCTAACCCTAGTTGTCCTGATGCTAAACCTACTTGTCCTGACGCTAACCCTAGTTGTCCTGACGCTAACCCTAGTTGTCCTGACTCTAACCCTCGTTGTCCTGACGCTAACCCTAGTTGTCCTGACGCTAACCCTACTTGTCCTGACGCTAACCCTACTTGTCCTGACGCTAACCCTACTTGTCCTGACGCTAACCCTACTTGTCCTGACGCTAACCCTAGTTGTCCTGACGCTAACCCTAGTTGTCCTGACGCTAACCCTAGTTGTCCTGACGCTAACCCTAGTTGTAATGACGCTAAACCTAGTTGTCCTGACGCTAACCCTAGTTGTCCTGACGCTAACCCTAGTTGTCCTGACGCTAACCCTAGTTGTCCTGACTTTAACCCTAGTTGTCCTGACTCTAACCCTAGTTGTCCTGACGCTAACCCTAGTTGTCCTGACGCTAACCCTAGTTGTCCTGACGCTAACCCTAGTTGTCCTGACGCTAACCTTAGTTGTCCTGACGCTAACCCTAGTTGTCCTGACGCTAACCCTAGTTGTCCTGACGCTAAACCTACTTGTCCTGACGCTAACCCTAGTTGTCCTGACGCTAACCTTAGTTGTCCTGACGCTAACCCTAGTTGTCCTGACGCTAACCCTAGTTGTCCTGACGCTAACCCTACTTGTCCTGACGCTAACCCTACTTGTCCTGACGCTAACCCTAGTTGTCCTGACGCTAACCCTAGTTGTCATGACGCTAACCCTAGTTGTCCTGACGCTAACCCTACTTGTCCTGACGCTAACCCTACTTGTCCTGACGCTAACCCTAGTTGTCCTGACGCTAACCCTAGTTGTCCTGACGCTAACCCTACTTGTCCTGACGCTAACCCTACTTGTCCTGACGCTAACCCTAGTTGTCCTGACGCTAACCCTAGTTGTCCTGAGGCTAACCCTATTTGTCCTGACGCTAACCCTAGTTGTCCTGACGCTAACCCTACTTGTCCTGATGCTAACCCTAGTTGTCCTGACGCTAACCCTACTTGTCCTGACGCTAACCCTACTTGTCCTGACGCTAACCCTAGTTGTCCTGACGCTAACCCTAGTTGTCCTGATGCTAACTCTAGTTGTCCTGCCCTAACCCTACTTGTCCTGACGCTAACCCTAGTTGTCCTGACGCTAACCCTAGTTGTCCTGACGCTAACCCTACTTGTCCTGACGCTAACCCTAGTTGTCCTGACGCTAACCCTACTTGTCCTGACGCTAACCCTGCTTGTCCTGACGCTAACCCTACTTTTCCTGACGCTAACCCTAGTTGTCCTGAAGCTAACCCTAGTTGTCCTGACGCTAACCCTAGTTGTCCTGACCCTAACCCTAGTTGTCCTGACGCTAACCCTAGTTGTCCTGATGCTAACCCTAGTTGTCCTGACGCTAACCCTAGTTGTCCTGACGCTAACCCTAGTTGTCCTGATGATAACCCTAGTTGTCCTGACGCTAACCCTAGTTGTCCTGACGCTAACCCTAGTTGTCCTGACGCTAACCCTAGTTGTCCTGATGGTAACCCTAGTTGTCCTGACTCTAACCCTAGTTGTCCTGATGCTAACCCTAGTTGTCCTGACGCTAACCTTAGTTGTCCTGACGCTAACCCTAGTTGACCTGACGCTAACCCTAGTTGTCCTGACGCTAACCCTACTTGTCCTGATGCTAACCCTACTTGTCCTGATGCTAACCCTAGTTGTCCTGACGCTAACCCTACTTGTCCTGACGCTAACCCTAGTTGTCCTGACGCTAACCCTAGTTGTCCTGACGCTAACCCTACTTGTCCTGATGCTAACCCTAGTTGTCCTGAAGCTAACCCTAGTTGTCCTGACGCTAACCCTAGTTGTCCTGACGCTAACCCTAGTTGTCCTGACGCTAACCCTACTTGTCCTGACGCTAACCCTAGTTGTCCTGACGCTAACCCTACTTGTCCTGACGCTAACCCTAGATGTCCTGACGCTAACCCTAGTTGTCCTGACGCTAACCCTAGTTGTCCTGACGCTAACCCTAGCTGTCCTGACGCTAACCCTAGTTGTCCTGACGCTAACCCTAGTTGTCCTGATGCTAACCCTAGTTGCCCTGACGCTAACCCTAGTTGTCCTGACGCTAACCCTACTTGTCCTGAAGCTAACCCTACTTGTCCTGACGCTAACCCTACTTGTCCTGACGCTAACCCTACTTGTCCTGACGCTAACCCTAGTTGTCCTGACGCTAACCCTAGTTGTCCTGACGCTAACCCTAGTTGTCCTGATGCTAACCCTAGTTGTCCTGACGCTAACCCTAGTTGTCCTGACGCTAACCCTAGTTGTCCTGACGCTAACCCTAGTTGTCCTGACGCTAACCCTACTTGTCCTGACGCTAACCCTACTTGTCCTGACGCTTACTCTACTTGTCCTGACGCTAACCCTAGTTTTCCTGACGCTAACCCTAGTTGTCCTGACGCTAACCCTACTTGTCCTGACGCTAACCCTAGTTGTCCTGACGCTAACCCTAGTTGTCCTGACGCTAACATTACTTGTCCTGACGCTAACCCTAGTTGTCCTGACGCTAACCCTAGTTGTCCTGACGCTAACCCTACTTGTCCTGACGCTAACCCTAGTTGTCCTGACGCTAACCCTAGTTATCCTGACGCTAACCCTTGTTGTCCTGACGCTAACCCTAGTTGTCCTGACGCTAACCCTACTTGTCCTGACGCTAACCCTAGTTGCCCTGACGCTAACCCTAGTTGTCCTGACGCTAACCCTAGTTGTCCTGACCCTAACCCTAGTTGTCCTGACGCTAACCCTACTTGTCCTGACGCTAACCCTAGTTGTCCTGACGCTAACCCTAGTTGTCCTGACGCTAACCCAACTTGTCCTGACGCTAACCCTAGTTGTCCTGACGCTAACCCTAGTTGTCCTGACGCTAACCGTAGTTGTCCTGACGCTAACCCTACTTGTCCTGACGCTAACCCTACTTGTCCTGACGCTAACCCTACTTGTTCTGACGCTAACCCTACTTGTCCTGACGCTAACCCTAGTTGTCCTGATGCTAACCCTAGTTGTCCTGACGCTAACCCTATTTGTCCTGACGCTAACCCTAGTTGTCCTGACGCTAACCCTAGTTGTCCTGACTCTAACCCTAGTTGTCCTGATGCTAACCCTAGTTGTCCTGATGCTAACCCTAGTTGTCCTGACGCTAACCCTAGTTGTCCTGACGCTAATCCTAGTTGTCCTGACGCTAACCCTAGTTGTCCTGACGCTAACCCTACTTGTCCTGACGCTAACCCTAGTTGTCCTGACGCTAACCCTACTTATCCTGACGCTAACCCTAGTTGTCCTGACGCTAACCCTAGTTGTCCTGACGCTAACCCTACTTGTCCTGACGCTAACCCGAGTTGTCCTGACGCTAACCCTAGTTGTCCTGACGCTAACCCTAGTTGTCCTGATGCTAACCCTAGTTATCCTGACGCTAACCCTAGTTGTCCTGACGCTAACCCTAGTTGTCCTGACGCTAACCCTAGTTGTCCTGACGCTAACCCTAGATGTGCTGACGCTAACCCTACTTGTCCTGACGCTAACCCTGGTTGTCCTGACGCTAACCCTACTTGTCCTGACGCTAACCCTAGTTGTCCTGACGCTAACCCTAGTTGTCCTGACGCTAACCCTAGTTGTCCTGACGCTAACCCTAGTTGTCCTGAAGCTAACACTAGTTGTCCTGACGCTAACCCTAGTTGTCCTGACGCTAACCCTAGTTGTCCTGACGCTAAACCTACTTGTCCTGACGCTAACCCTAGTTGTCCTGATGCTAACCCTAGTTGTCCTGACGCTAACCCTACTTGTCCTGACGCTAACCCTAGTTGTCCTGACGCTAACCCTAGTTGTCCTGACGCTAACCCTAGTTGTCCTGAAACTAACCCTAGTTGTCCTGACGCTAACCCTATGTGTCCAGACGCTAATCCTAATTGTCCTGACGCTAACCCTAGTTGTCCTGACGCTAACCCTAGTTGTCCTGACGCTAACCCTAGTTGTCCTGACGCTAACCCTAGTTGTCGTGACGCTAACCCTAGTTGTCCTGACGCTAACCCTAGTTGCCCTGACGCTAACCCTAGTTGTCGTGACGCAAACCCTAGGTGTCCTGACGCTAACCCTAGTTGTCGTGACGCTAACCCTAGTTGTCCTGACGCTAACCCTAGTTGTCCTGACGCTAACCCTAGTTGTCCTGACGCTAACCCTAGTTGTCGTGACGCTAACCCTAGTTGTCCTGACGCTAACCCTAGTTGTCCTGACGCTAACCCTAGTTGTCGTGACGCTAACCCTAGTTGTCCTGAAGCTAACCCTAGTTGTCCTGACGCTAACCCTACTTGTCCTGACGCTAACCCTAGTTGTCCTGATGCTAACCTTAGTTGTCCTGACGCTAACCCTAGTTGTCCTGACGCTAACCCTAGTTGTCCTGACGCTAACCCTAGTTGTTGTGACGCTAACCCTAGTTGTCCTGACGCTAACCCTAGTTGTCGTGACGCTAACCCTAGTTGTCCTGACGCTAACCCTAGTTGTCGTGACGCTAACCCTAGTTGTCCTGACGCTAACCCTAGTTGTTCTGACGCTAACCCTAGTTGTTGTGACGCTAACCCTAGTTGTCCTGACGCTAACCCTAGTTGTGACGCTAACCCTAGTTGTCCCGACGCTAACCCTAGTTGTCCTGACGCTAACCCTAGTTGTCCTGACGCTAACCCTAGTTGTCCTGACGCTAACCCTAGTTGTCCTGATGCTAACCCTAGTTGTCCTGATGCTAACCGTACTTGTCCTGACGCTAACCCTAGTTGTCCTGACTCTAACCCTAGTTGTCCTGACGCTAACCCTAGTTGTCCTGACGCTAACCCTAGTTGTTCTGATACTAACCCTAGTTGTCCTGACGCTAACCCTAGTTGACCTGACGCTAACCATAGTTGTCCTGGCGCTAACCCTAGTTGTCCTGACGCTAACCCTAGTTGTCCTGGCGCTAACCCTAGTTGTCCTGGCACTAACCCTAGTTGTCCTGGCGCTAACCCTAGTTGTCCTGGCGCTAACCCTAGTTGTCCTGGCACTAACCCTAGTTGTCCTGGCGCTAACCCTAATTGTCCTGGCGCTAACCCTAATTGTCCTGGCGCTAACCCTAGTTGTCCTGGCGCTAACCCTAGTTGTCCTGGCGCTAACCATAGTTGTCCAGGCGCTAACCCTAGTTGTCCTGGCGCTAACCCTAGTTGTCCTGGCGCTAACCCTAGTTGTCCTGACGCTAACCCTAGTTGTCCTGACGCTAACCCTAGTTGTCCTGACGCAAAACCTAGTTGTCCTGACGCTAACCCTAGCTGTCCTGACGCTAACCCTAGTTGTCCTGACGCTAACCCTAGTTGTCCTGACGCTAACCCTAGTTGTCCTGACGCTAACCCTAGCTGTCCTGACGCTAACCCTAGTTGTCCTGACGCTAACCCTAGTTGTCCTGACGCTAACCCTAGTTGTCCTGACATTAACCCTAGCTGTCCTGGCGCTAACTCTAGTTGTCCTGGCGCTAACCCTAGTTGTCCTGACGCTAACCCTAGTTGTCCTGACGCTAACCCTAGTTGTCCTGGCGCTAACCCTAGTTGTCCTGACGCTAACCCTAGTTGTCCTGGCGCTAACCCTAGTTGTCCTGGCGCTAACCCTAGTTGTCCTGACGCTAACCCTAGTTGTCCTGACGCTAACCCTAGTTGTCGTGACGCTAACCCTAGTTGTCGTGACGCTAACCCTAGTTGTCCTGACGCTAACCCTAGTTGCCCTGACGCTAACCCTAGTTGTCGTGATTCTAACCCTAGGTGTCCTGACGCTAACCCTAGTTGTCGTGATTCTAACCCTAGTTGTCGTGACGCTAACCCTAGTTGTCCTGACGCTAACCCTAGTTGTCCTGACGCTAACCCTAGTTGTCCTGACGCTAACCCTAGTTGTCCTGACGCTAACCCTAGTTGTTTCTGACGCTAACCCTAGTTGTCTTGACGCTAACCCTAGTTGTCCTGAAGCTAACCCTAGTTGTACTGACGCTAACCCTAGTTGTCCTGACGCTAACCCTATTTGTCCTGACGCTAACCCTAGCTGTCCTGACGCTAACCCTAGTTGTCCTGACGCTAACCCTAGTTGTCCTGACGCTAACCCTAGTTGTCCTGATGCTAACCCTAGTTGTCCTGATGCTAACCCTAGTTGTCCTGACGCTAACCCAAGTTGTCCTGACGCTAACCCTAGTTGTCCTGATGCTAACCCTAGTTGTCCTGACGCTAACCCTAGTTGTCCTGACGCTAACCCAAGTTGTCCTGACGCTAACCCTACTTGTCCTGACGCTAACCCTAGTTGTCCTGACGCTAACCCTACTTGTCCTGACGCTAACCCTACTTGTCCTGACGCTAACTCTAGTTGTCCTGACGCTAACCCTAGTTGTCCTGACGCTAACCCTACTTGTCCTGACGCTAACCCTACTTGTCCTGACGCTAACCCTAGTTGTTCTGACGCTAACCCTAGTTGTCCTGACGCTAACCCTACTTGTCCTGACGCTAACCCTAGTTGTCCTGACGCTAACCCTAGTTGTCCTGACGCTAACACTAGTTGTCCTGACGCTAACCCTAGTTGTCCTGACGCTAACCCTACTTGTCCTGACGCTAACCCTACTTGTCCTGACGCTAACCCTACTTGTCCTGACGCTAACCCTACTTGTCCTGACGCTAACCCTAGTTGTCCTGACGCTAACCCTACTTGTCCTGACGCTAACCCTAGTTGTCCTGACGCTAACCCTAGTTGTCCTGATGCTAACCCTAGTTGTCCTGACGCTAACCCTAGTTGTCCTGACGCTAACCCTAGTTGTAATGACGCTAAACCTAGTTGTCCTGACGCTAACCCTAGTTGTCCTGACGCTAACCCTAGTTGTCCTGACTTTAACCCTAGTTGTCCTGACGCTAACCCTAGTTGTCCTGACGCTAACCCTAGTTGTCCTGACGCTAACCCTACTTGTCCTGACGCTAACCCAGTTGTCCTGACGCTAACCTTAGTTGTCCTGACGCTAACCCTACTTGTCCTGACGCTAACCCTAGTTGTCCTGACGCTAACCCTAGTTGTCCTGACGCTAACCCAAGTTGTCCTGACGCTAACCCTACTTGTCCTGACGCTAACCCTAGTTGTCCTGACGCTAACCATACTTGTCCTGACGCTAACCCTACTTGTCCTGACGCTAACTCTAGTTGTCCTGACGCTAACCCTAGTTGTCCTGACGCTAACCCTACTTGTCCTGACGCTAACCCTACTTGTCCTGACGCTAACCCTAGTTGTTCTGACGCTAACCCTAGTTGTCCTGACGCTAACCCTACTTGTCCTGACGCTAACCCTAGTTGTCCTGACGCTAACCCTAGTTGTCCTGACGCTAACACTAGTTGTCCTGACGCTAACCCTAGTTGTCCTGACGCTAACCCTACTTGTCCTGACGCTAACCCTACTTGTCCTGACGCTAACCCTACTTGTCCTGACGCTAACCCTACTTGTCCTGACGCTAACCCTAGTTGTCCTGACGCTAACCCTACTTGTCCTGACGCTAACCCTAGTTGTCCTGACGCTAACCCTAGTTGTCCTGATGCTAACCCTAGTTGTCCTGACGCTAACCCTAGTTGTCCTGACGCTAACCCTAGTTGTAATGACGCTAAACCTAGTTGTCCTGACGCTAACCCTAGTTGTCCTGACGCTAACCCTAGTTGTCCTGACTTTAACCCTAGTTGTCCTGACGCTAACCCTAGTTGTCCTGACGCTAACCCTAGTTGTCCTGACGCTAACCCTACTTGTCCTGACGCTAACCCAGTTGTCCTGACGCTAACCTTAGTTGTCCTGACGCTAACCCTACTTGTCCTGACGCTAACCCTAGTTGTCCTGACGCTAACCCTAGTTGTCCTGACGCTAACCCTAGTTGTCCTGACGCTAACCCTACTTATCCTGACGCTAACCCTACTTGTCCTGACGCTAACCCTAGTTGTCCTGACGCTAACCCTACTTGTCCTGACGCTAACCCTACTTGTCCTGACGCTAACCCTAGTTGTTCTGACGCTAACCCTAGTTGTCCTGACGCTAACCCTACTTGTCCTGACGCTAACCCTAGTTGTCCTGACGCTAACCCTAGTTGTCCTGACGCTAACACTAGTTGTCCTGACGCTAACCATAGTTGTCCTGACGCTAACCCTAGTTGTCCTGACGCTAACCCTAGTTGAAATGACGCTAACCCTAGTTGTCCTGACGCTAACCCTACTTGTCCTGACGCCAACCCTACTTGTCGTGACGCTAACCCTACTTGCCCTGACGCTAACCCTAGTTGTCCTGATGCTAACCCTACTTGTCCTGACGCTAACCCTACTTGTCCTGACGCTAACCCTACTTGTCCTGACGCTAACCCTACTTGTCCTGACGCTAACCATAGTTGTCGTCACGCTAACCCTAGTTGTCCTGACGCTAACCCTACTTGTCCTGACGCTAACCCTAGTTGTCCTGACGCTAACCCTAGTTGTCCTGACGCTAACCCTACTTGTCCTGACGCTAACCCTAGTTGTCGTCACGCTAACCCTAGTTGTCCTGACGCTAACCCTACTTGTCCTGACGCTAACCCCAGTTGTCCTGACGCTAACCCTAGTTGTCCTGACGCTAACCCTACTTGTCCTGACGCTAACCCTAGTTGTCCTGACGCTAACCCTAGTTGTTCTGATGCTAACCCTAGTTGTCCTGACGCTAACCCTACTTGTCCTGACGCTAACCCTACTTGTCCTGACGCTAACCCTAGTTGTCCTGATGCTAAACCTACTTGTCCTGACGCTAACCCTAGTTGTCCTGACGCTAACCCTAGTTGTCCTGACTCTAACCCTCGTTGTCCTGACGCTAACCCTAGTTGTCCTGACGCTAACCCTACTTGTCCTGACGCTAACCCTACTTGTCCTGACGCTAACCCTACTTGTCCTGACGCTAACCCTACTTGTCCTGACGCTAACCCTAGTTGTCCTGATGCTAACCCTAGTTGTCCTGACGCTAACCCTAGTTGTAATGACGCTAAACCTAGTTGTCCTGACGCTAACCCTAGTTGTCCTGACGCTAACCCTAGTTGTCCTGACGCTAACCCTAGTTGTCCTGACTTTAACCCTAGTTGTCCTGACTCTAACCCTAGTTGTCCTGACGCTAACCCTAGTTGTCCTGACGCTAACCCTAGTTGTCCTGACGCTAACCCTAGTTGTCCTGACGCTAACCTTAGTTGTCCTGACGCTAACCCTACTTGTCCTGACGCTAACCCTAGTTGTCCTGATGCTAACCCTAGTTGTCCTGACGCTAACCTTAGTTGTCCTGACGCTAACCCTAGTTGTCCTGACGCTAACCCTAGTTGTCCTGACGCTAACCCTACTTGTCCTGACGCTAACCCTACTTGTCCTGACGCTAACCCTAGTTGTCCTGACGCTAACCCTAGTTGTCATGACGCTAACCCTAGTTGTCCTGACGCTAACCCTACTTGTCCTGACGCTAACCCTAGTTGTCCTGACGCTAACCCTAGTTGTCCTGACGCTAACCCTACTTGTCCTGACGCTAACCCTACTTGTCCTGACGCTAACCCTAGTTGTCCTGACGCTAACCCTAGTTGTCCTGAGGCTAACCCTATTTGTCCTGACGCTAACCCTAGTTGTCCTGACGCTAACCCTACTTGTCCTGATGCTAACCCTAGTTGTCCTGACGCTAACCCTACTTGTCCTGACGCTAACCCTACTTGTCCTGACGCTAACCCTAGTTGTCCTGACGCTAACCCTAGTTGTCCTGATGCTAACTCTAGTTGTCCTGCCCTAACCCTACTTGTCCTGACGCTAACCCTAGTTGTCCTGACGCTAACCCTAGTTGTCCTGACGCTAACCCTACTTGTCCTGACGCTAACCCTAGTTGTCCTGACGCTAACCCTACTTGTCCTGACGCTAACCCTGCTTGTCCTGACGCTAACCCTACTTTTCCTGACGCTAACCCTAGTTGTCCTGAAGCTAACCCTAGTTGTCCTGACGCTAACCCTAGTTGTCCTGACCCTAACCCTAGTTGTCCTGACGCTAACCCTAGTTGTCCTGATGCTAACCCTAGTTGTCCTGACGCTAACCCTAGTTGTCCTGACGCTAACCCTAGTTGTCCTGATGATAACCCTAGTTGTCCTGACGCTAACCCTAGTTGTCCTGACGCTAACCCTAGTTGTCCTGACGCTAACCCTAGTTGTCCTGAGGGTAACCCTAGTTGTCCTGACTCTAACCCTAGTTGTCCTGATGCTAACCCTAGTTGTCCTGACGCTAACCCTAGTTGTCCTGACGCTAACCCTAGTTGACCTGACGCTAACCCTAGTTGTCCTGACGCTAACCCTACTTGTCCTGATGCTAACCCTACTTGTCCTGATGCTAACCCTAGATGTCCTGACGCTAACCCTACTTGTCCTGACGCTAACCCTAGTTGTCCTGACGCTAACCCTAGTTGTCCTGACGCTAACCCTACTTGTCCTGATGCTAACCCTAGTTGTCCTGAAGCTAACCCTAGTTGTCCTGACGCTAACCCTAGTTGTCCTGACGCTAACCCTAGTTGTCCTGACGCTAACCCTACTTGTCCTGACGCTAACCCTAGTTGTCCTGACGCTAACCCTACTTGTCCTGACGCTAACCCTAGTTGTCCTGACGCTAACCCTAGTTGTCCTGACGCTAACCCTAGTTGTCCTGACGCTAACCCTAGCTGTCCTGACGCTAACCCTAGTTGTCCTGACGCTAACCCTAGTTGTCCTGACGCTAACCCTAGTTGCCCTGACGCTAACCCTAGTTGTCCTGACGCTAACCCTACTTGTCCTGAAGCTAACCCTACTTGTCCTGACGCTAACCCTACTTGTCCTGACGCTAACCCTACTTGTCCTGACGCTAACCCTAGTTGTCCTGACGCTAACCCTAGTTGTCCTGACGCTAACCCTAGTTGTCCTGACGCTAACCCTAGTTGTCCTGACGCTAACCCTAGTTGTCCTGACGCTAACCCTAGTTGTCCTGACGCTAACCCTAGTTGTCCTGACGCTAACCCTACTTGTCCTGACGCTAACCCTACTTGTCCTGACGCTTACTCTACTTGTCCTGACGCTAACCCTAGTTTTCCTGACGCTAACCCTAGTTGTCCTGACGCTAACCCTACTTGTCCTGACGCTAACCCTAGTTGTCCTGACGCTAACCCTAGTTGTCCTGACGCTAACCCTACTTGTCCTGACGCTAACCCTAGTTGTCCTGACGCTAACCCTAGTTATCCTGACGCTAACCCTTGTTGTCCTGACGCTAACCCTAGTTGTCCTGACGCTAACCCTACTTGTCCTGACGCTAACCCTAGTTGCCCTGACGCTAACCCTAGTTGTCCTGACGCTAACCCTAGTTGTCCTGACCCTAACCCTAGTTGTCCTGACGCTAACCCTACTTGTCCTGACGCTAACCCTAGTTGTCCTGACGCTAACCCTAGTTGTCCTGACGCTAACCCAACTTGTCCTGACGCTAACCCTAGTTGTCCTGACGCTAACCCTAGTTGTCCTGACGCTAACCGTAGTTGTCCTGACGCTAACCCTACTTGTCCTGACGCTAACCCTACTTGTCCTGACGCTAACCCTACTTGTTCTGACGCTAACCCTACTTGTCCTGACGCTAACCCTAGTTGTCCTGATGCTAACCCTAGTTGTCCTGATGCTAACCCTAGTTATCCTGACGCTAACCCTAGTTGTCCTGACGCTAACCCTAGTTGTCCTGACGCTAACCCTAGTTGTCCTGACGCTAACCCTAGATGTCCTGACGCTAACCCTACTTGTCCTGACGCTAACCCTGGTTGTCCTGACGCTAACCCTACTTGTCCTGACGCTAACCCTAGTTGTCCTGACGCTAACCCTAGTTGTCCTGACGCTAACCCTAGTTGTCCTGACGCTAACCCTAGTTGTCCTGAAGCTAACACTAGTTGTCCTGACGCTAACCCTAGTTGTCCTGACGCTAACCCTAGTTGTCCTGACGCTAAACCTACTTGTCCTGACGCTAACCCTAGTTGTCCTGATGCTAACCCTAGTTGTCCTGACGCTAACCCTACTTGTCCTGACGCTAACCCTAGTTGTCCTGACGCTAACCCTAGTTGTCCTGACGCTAACCCTAGTTGTCCTGAAACTAACCCTAGTTGTCCTGACGCTAACCCTATGTGTCCAGACGCTAACCCTAGTTGTCCTGACGCTAACCCTAGTTGTCCTGACGCTAACCCTAGTTGTCCTAACGCTAACCCTAGTTGTCCTGACGCTAACCCTAGTTGTCCTGACGCTAACCCTACTTGTCCTGACGCTAACCCTAGTTGTCCTGACGCTAACCCTAGTTGTCCTGACGCTAACCCTACTTGTCCTGACTCTAACCCTAGTTGTCCTGACGCTACCCCTACTTATCCTGACGCTAACCCTTGTTGTCCTGATGCTAACCCTAGTTGTCCTGACGCTAACCCTACTTGTCCTGACGCTAACACGAGTTGTCCTGACGCTAACCCTACTTGTCCTGACGCTAACCCTAGTTGTCCTGATGCTAACCCTAGTTGTCCTGACGCTAACCCTACTTGTCCTGACGCTAACCCTAGTTGTCCTGACGCTAACCCTAGTTGTCCTGACGCTAACCCTAGTTGTCCTGACGCTAACCCTACTTGTCCTGACGCTAACCCTACTTGTCCTGACGCTAACCCTAGTTGTCCTGACGCTAACCCTAGTTGTCCTGACGCTAACACTACTTGTCCTGACGCTAACCCTAGTTGTCCTGACGCTAACCCTAGTCGTCCTGACGCTAACCCTAGTTGTCCTGATGCTAACCCTAGTTGTCCTGACGCTAACCCTACTTATAATGTTGCTAACCCTACTTGTCCTGACGCTAACCCTACTTGTCCTGACGCTAACCCTACTTGTCCTGACGCTAACCCTAGTTGTCCTGACTCTAACCCTAGTTGTCCTGACGCTAACCCTAGTTGTCCTGACGCTATCCCTAGTTGTCCTGACGCTAACCCTATGTGTCCTGACGCTAACCCTAGTTGTCCTGACGCTAACTCTAGTTGTCCTGACGCTAACCCTAGTTGTCCTAACGCTAACCCTAGTTGTCCTGACGCTAACCCTACTTGTCCTGACTCTAACCCTAGTTGTCCTGACGCTAACCCTACTTATCCTGACGCTAACCCTTGTTGTCCTGACGCTAACCCTAGTTGTCCTGACGCTAACCCTACTTGTCCTGACGCTAACACGAGTTGTCCTGACGCTAACCCTAGTTGTCCTGACGCTAACCCTAGTTGTCCTGACGCTAACCCTAGTTATCCTGACGCTAACCCTAGTTGTCCTGACGCTAACCCTAGTTGTCCTGACGCTAACCCTAGTTGTCCTGACGCTAACCCTAGTGGTCCTGACGCTAACACGAGTTGTCCTGACGCTAACCCTAGTTGTCCTGACGCTAACCCTAGTTGTCCTGACGCTAACCCTAGTTGTCCTGACGCTAACCCTAGTTGTCCTGATGCTAACCCTAGTTGTCCTGACGCTAACCCTAGTTGTCCTGACGCTAACCCTAGTTGTCCTGACGCTAACCCTAGTTGTCCTGATGCTAACCCTACTTGTCCTGACGCTAACCCTAGTTGTCCTGATGCTAACCCTAGTTGTCCTGACGCTAACCCTACTTGTCCTGACGCTAACCCTAGTTGTCCTGACGCTAACCCTAGTTGTCCTGACGCTAACCCTAGTTGTCCTGACGCTAACCCTAGTTGTCCTGACGCTAACCCTGCTTGTCCTGACGCTAACCCTACTTGTCCTGACGCTAACCCTAGTTGTCCTGACGCTAACCCTAGTTGTCCTGACGCTAACCATAGTTGTCCTGACGCAACCCTAGTTGTCCTGACGCTAACCCTAGTTGTCCTGACGCTAACCCTAGTTGTCCTGACGCTAACCCTAGCTGTCCTGACGCTAACCCTAGTCGTCCTGACGCTAACCCTAGATGTCCTGATGCTAACCCTAGTTGTCCTGACGCTAACCCTACTTATAATGACGCTAACCCTACTTGTCCTGACGCTAACCCTACTTGTCCTGACTCTAACCCTACTTGTCCTGACGCTAACCCTAGTTGTCCTGACTCTAACCCTAGTTGTCCTGACGCTAACCCTAGTTGTCCTGACGCTAACCCTAGTTGTCCTGACGCTAACCCTAGTTGTCCTGACGCTAACCCTAGTTGTCCTGACGCTAACCCTAGTTGTCCTGACGCTAACCCTAGTTGTCCTGACGCTAACCCTAGTTGTCCTAACGCTAACCCTAGTTGTCCTGACGCTAACCCTAGTTGTCCTGACGCTAACCCTACTTGTCCTGATGCTAACCCTAGTTGTCCTGACGCTAACCCTAGTTGTCCTGACGCTAACCCTACTTGTCCTGACGCTAACCCTAGTTGTCCTGACGCTAACCCTACTTGTCCTGACGCTAACTCTAGTTGTCCTGACGCTAACCCTAGTTGTCCTGACGCCAACCATACTTGTCCTAACGCTAACCCTAGTTGTCCTGACGCTAACCCTAGTTGTCCTGACGCTAACCCTAGTTGTCCTGACGCTAACCCTAGTTGTCCTGACGCTAACCCTAGTTGTCCTGACGCTAACACTAGTTGTCCTGATGCTTAACCTAGTTGTCCTGACGCTAACCCTAGTTGTCCTGACGCTAACCCTAGTTGTCCTGACGCTAACCCTACTTGTCCTGACGCTAACCCTACTTGTCCTGACGCTAACCCTACTTGTCCTGACGCTAACTCTACTTATCCTGACGCTAACCCTAGTTTTTCTGACGCTAACCCTAGTTGTCCTGACACTAACCCTACTTGTCCTGACGCTAACCCTAGTTGTCCTGACGCTAACCCTACTTGTCCTGACGCTAACCCTAATTGTCCTGACGCTAACCCTACTTGTCCTGACGCTAACCCTACTTGTCCTGACGCTAACCCTACTTCTCCTGATGCTAACCCTAGTTGTCCTGACGCTAACCCTAGTTGTCCTGACGCTAACCCTAGTTGTCCTGATGCTAACCCTAGTTGTCCTGACGCTAACCCTACTTGTCCTGACGCTAACCCTAGTTGCCCTGACGCTAACCGTAGTTGTCCTGACGCTAACCCTAGTTGTCCTGACGCTAACCCTACTTGTCCTGACGCTAACCCTAGTTGTCCTGACGCTAACCCTACTTGTCCTGACGCTAACCCTAGTTGTCCTGACGCTAACCCTAGTTGTCCTGACGCTAACCCTAGTTGTCCTGACGCTAACCCTACTTGTCCTGACGCTAACCCTACTTGTCCTGACGCTAACCCTAGTTGTCCTGACGCTAACCCTAGTTGTCCTGACGTTAACCCTATTTGTCCTGACGCTAACCCTACTTGTCCTGACGCTAACCCTACTTGTCCTGACGCTAACCCTAGTTGTCCTGACGCTAACCCTAGTTGTCCTGACGCTAACCCTAGTTGTCCTGACGCTAACCCTACTTGTCCTGACGCTAACCCTACTTGTCCTGACGCTAACCCTAGTTGTCCTGACGCTAACCCTAGTTGTCCTGACGTTAACCCTATTTGTCCTGACGCTAACCCTAGTTGTCCTGACGCTAACCCTAGTTGTTCTGACGCTAACCCTAGTTGTCCTGACGCTAACCCTAGATGTCCTGATGCTAACCCTAGTTGTCCTGACGCTAACCCTAGTTGTCCTGACGCTAACCCTACTTGTCCTGACGCTAACCCTAGTTGTCCTGACGCTAACCCTAGTTGTCCTGACGCTAACCCTACTTGTCCTGACGCTAACCCTAGTTGTCCTGACGCTAACCCTACTTATCCTGACGCTAACCCTAGTTGTCCTGACGCTAACAATAGTTGTCCTGACGCTAACCCTACTTGTCCTGACGCTAACCCTAGTTGTCCTGACGCTAACCCTAGTTATCCTGACGCTAACCCTAGTTGTCCTGAAGCTAACCCTAGTTGTCCTGACGCTAACCCTAGTTGTCCTGACGCTAACCCTAGTTGTCCTGACGCTAACCCTAGATGTCCTGATGCTAACTCTACTTGTCCTGACGCTAACCCTGGTTGTCCTGACACTAACCCTACTTGTCCTGACGCTAACCCTAGTTGTCCTGACGCTAACCCTAGTTGTCCTGACGCTAACCCTAGTTGTCCTGACGCTAACCCTAGTTGTCCTGACGCTAACCCTAGTTGTCCTGACGCTAACCCTAGATGTCCTGACGCTAACCCTACTTGTCCTGACGATAACCCTAGTTGTCCTGATGCTATCCCTACTTGTCCTGACGCTAACCCTAGTTGTCCTGACGCTAACCCTAGTTGTCCTGACGCTAACCCTACTTGTCCTGACGCTAACCCTACTTGTTCTGACGCTAACCCTACTTGTCCTGACGCTAACCCTAGTTGTCCTGACGCTAACCCTAGTTGTCCTGACGCTAACCCTAGTTGTCCTGCCGCTAACCCTAGTTGTCCTGATGCTAACCCTACTTGTCCTGACTCTAACCCTAGTTGTCCTGACGCTAACCCTAGTTGTCCTGACGCTAACCCTAGTTGTCCTGACGCTAACCATAGTTGTCCTGACGCAACCCTAGTTGTCCTGACGCTAACCCTAGTTGTCCTGACGCTAACCCTAGTTGTCCTGACGCTAACCCTAGCTGTCCTGACGCTAACCCTAGTCGTCCTGACGCTAACCCTAGATGTCCTGATGCTAACCCTAGTTGTCCTGACGCTAACCCTACTTATAATGACGCTAACCCTACTTGTCCTGACGCTAACCCTACTTGTCCTGACTCTAACCCTACTTGTCCTGACGCTAACCCTAGTTGTCCTGACTCTAACCCTAGTTGTCCTGACGCTAACCCTAGTTGTCCTGACGCTAACCCTAGTTGTCCTGACGCTAACCCTAGTTGCCCTGACGCTAACCATACTTGTCCTGACGCTAACCCTAGTTGTCCTGACGCTAACCCTACTTGTCCTGACGCTAACCCTAGTTGTCCTGACGCCAACCATACTTGTCCTAACGCTAACCCTAGTTGTCCTGACGCTAACCCTAGTTGTCCTGACGCTAACCCTAGTTGTCCTGACGCTAACCCTAGTTGTCCTGACGCTAACCCTAGTTGTCCTGACGCTAACACTAGTTGTCCTGATGCTTAACCTAGTTGTCCTGACGCTAACCCTAGTTGTCCTGACGCTAACCCTAGTTGTCCTGACGCTAACCCTAGTTGTCCTGACGCTAACCCTACTTGTCCTGACGCTAACCCTACTTGTCCTGACGCTAACCCTACTTGTCCTGACGCTAACTCTACTTATCCTGACGCTAACCCTAGTTTTTCTGACGCTAACCCTAGTTGTCCTGACACTAACCCTACTTGTCCTGACGCTAACCCTAGTTGTCCTGACGCTAACCCTACTTGTCCTGACGCTAACCCTACTTGTCCTGACGCTAACCCTACTTGTCCTGACGCTAACCCTACTTGTCCTGACGCTAACCCTACTTCTCCTGATGCTAACCCTAGTTGTCCTGACGCTAACCCTAGTTGTCCTGACGCTAACCCTAGTTGTCCTGATGCTAACCCTAGTTGTCCTGACGCTAACCCTACTTGTCCTGACGCTAACCCTAGTTGCCCTGACGCTAACCGTAGTTGTCCTGACGCTAACCCTAGTTGTCCTGACGCTAACCCTACTTGTCCTGACGCTAACCCTAGTTGTCCTGACGCTAACCCTACTTGTCCTGACGCTAACCCTAGTTGTCCTGACGCTAACCCTAGTTGTCCTGACGCTAACCCTAGTTGTCCTGACGCTAACCCTACTTGTCCTGACGCTAACCCTACTTGTCCTGACGCTAACCCTAGTTGTCCTGACGCTAACCCTAGTTGTCCTGACGTTAACCCTATTTGTCCTGACGCTAACCCTACTTGTCCTGACGCTAACCCTACTTGTCCTGACGCTAACCCTAGTTGTCCTGACGCTAACCCTAGTTGTCCTGACGCTAACCCTAGTTGTCCTGACGCTAACCCTAGTTGTCCTCACGCTAACCCTACTTGTCCTGACGCTAACCCTACTTGTCCTGACGCTAACCCTAGTTGTCCTGACGCTAACCCTAGTTGTCCTGACGTTAACCCTATTTGTCCTGACGCTAACCCTAGTTGTCCTGACGCTAACCCTAGTTGTTCTGACGCTAACCCTAGTTGTCCTGACGCTAACCCTAGATGTCCTGATGCTAACCCTAGTTGTCCTGACGCTAACCCTAGTTGTCCTGACGCTAACCCTACTTGTCCTGACGCTAACCCTAGTTGTCCTGACGCTAACCCTAGTTGTCCTGACGCTAACCCTACTTGTCCTGACGCTAACCCTAGTTGTCCTGACGCTAACCCTACTTATCCTGACGCTAACCCTAGTTGTCCTGACGCTAACAATAGTTGTCCTGACGCTAACCCTACTTGTCCTGACGCTAACCCTAGTTGTCCTGACGCTAACCCTAGTTATCCTGACGCTAACCCTAGTTGTCCTGAAGCTAACCCTAGTTGTCCTGACGCTAACCCTAGTTGTCCTGACGCTAACCCTAGTTGTCCTGACGCTAACCCTAGATGTCCTGATGCTAACTCTACTTGTCCTGACGCTAACCCTGGTTGTCCTGACACTAACCCTACTTGTCCTGATGCTAACCCTAGTTGTCCTGACGCTAACCCTAGTTGTCCTGACGCTAACCCTAGTTGTCCTGACGCTAACCCTAGTTGTCCTGACGCTAACCCTAGTTGTCCTGACGCTAACCCTAGATGTCCTGACGCTAACCCTACTTGTCCTGACGATAACCCTAGTTGTCCTGATGCTATCCCTACTTGTCCTGACGCTAACCCTAGTTGTCCTGACGCTAACCCTAGTTGTCCTGACGCTAACCCTACTTGTCCTGACGCTAACCCTACTTGTTCTGACGCTAACCCTACTTGTCCTGACGCTAACCCTAGTTGTCCTGACGCTAACCCTAGTTGTCCTGACGCTAACCCTAGTTGTCCTGCCGCTAACCCTAGTTGTCCTGATGCTAACCCTACTTGTCCTGACTCTAACCCTAGTTGTCCTGACGCTAACCCTAGTTGTCCTGATGCTAACCCTATTTGTCCTGACGCTAACCCTAGTTGTCCTGACGCTAACCGTAGTTGTCCTGACGCTAACCCTAGTCGTCCTGACGCTAACCCTAGTTGTCCTGATGCTAACCCTAGTTGTCCTGACGCTAACCCTAGTTGTCCTGATGCTAACCCTACTTGTAATGACGCTAACCCTCCTTGTCCTGATGCTAACCCTAGTTGTCCTGACGCTAACCCTAGTTGTCCTGACGCTAACTCTAGTTGTCCTGACGCTAACCCTAGTTGTCCTGACGCTAACCCTAGTTGTCCTGACGCTAACCCTAGTGGTCCTGACGCTAACCCTAGTTGTCCTGACGCTAACCCTAGTTGTCCTGACGCTAACCCTAGTTGTCCTGACGCTAAACCTATGTGTCCTGACGCTAACCCTAGTTGTCCTGACGCTAACCCTATTTGTCCTGACGCTAACCCTAGTTGTCCTAACGCTAACCCTAGTTGTCCTGACGCTAACCCTAGTTGTCCTGACGCTAACCCTACTTGTCCTGATGCTAAACCTAGTTGTCCTGACGCTAACCCTAGTTGTCCTGACGCTAACCCTAGTTGTCCTGACGCTAACCCTACTTGTCCTGACGCTAACCCTAGTTGTCCTGACGCTAACCCTAGATGTCCTTACGCTAACCCTAGTTGTATTGACGCTAACCCTAGTTGTCCTGACGCTAACCCTACTTGTCCTGACGCTAACCCTAGTTGTCCTGACGCTAACCCTAGTTGTCCTGACGCTAACCCTACTTGTCCTGACGCTAACCCTACTTGTCCTGACGCTAACCCTAGTTGTCCTGACGCTAACCCTAGTTGTCCTGATGCTAACCCTAGTTGTCCTGACACTAACCCTAGTTGTCCTGACGCTAACCCTAGTTGTCCTGACGCTAGCCCTACTTGTCCTGACGCTAACCCTAGTTGTCCTGATGCTAACCCTACTTGTCCTGATGTTAACCCTAGTTGTCCTGATGCTAACCCTAGTTGTCCTGACGCTAACCCTACTTGTCCTGGCACTAACCCTAGTTGTCCTGACGCTAACCCTAGTTGTCCTGACGCTAACCCTAGTTGTCCTGACGCTAACCCTACTTGTCCTGACGCTAACCCTACTTGTCCTGACGCTAACCCTAGTTGTCCTGACGCTAACCCTAGTTGTCCTGACGCTAACCCTAGTTGTCCTGACGCTAACACTACTTGTCCTGACGCTAACCCTAGTTGTCCTGATGCTAACCCTAGTTGTCCTGATGCTAACCCTACTTGTCCTGACGCTAACCCTACTTGTCCTGACGCTAACCCTAGTTGTCCTGACGCAACCCTAGTTGTCCTGACGCTAACCCTAGTTGTCCTGACGCTAACCCTAGCTGTCCTGACGCTAACCCTAGTCGTCCTGACGCTAACCCTAGATGTCCTGACGCTAACCCTAGTTGTCCTGACGCTAACCCTACTTATAATGACGCTAACCCTACTTGTCCTGACGCTAACCCTAGTTGTCCTGACGCTAACCCTAGTTGTCCTGACGCTAACCCTAGTTGTCATGACGCTAACCCTAGTTGTCCTGACGCTTAACCTAGTTGTCCTGACGCTAACCCTAGTTGTCCTGACGCTAACCCTAGTTGTCCTGACGCTAACCCTAGTTGTCCTGACGCTAACCCTAGTTGTCCTGACGCTAACCCTACTTGTCCTGACGCTAACCCTACTTGTCCTGACGCTAACCCTACTTGTCCTGACGCTAACCCTAGTTGTCCTGACGTTAACCCTATTTGTCCTGACGCTAACCCTAGTTGTCCTGACGCTAACCCTAGTTGTTCTGACGCTAACCCTAGTTGTCCTGACGCTAACCCTAGATGTCCTGATGCTAACCCTAGTTGTCCTGACGCTAACCCTAGTTGTCCTGACGCTAACCCTACTTGTCCTGACGCTAACCCTAGTTGTCCTGACGCTAACCCTAGTTGTCCTGACGCTAACCCTACTTGTCCTGACGCTAACCCTAGTTGTCCTGACGCTAACCCTACTTATCCTGACGCTAACCCTAGTTGTCCTGACGCTAACAATAGTTGTCCTGACGCTAACCCTACTTGTCCTGACGCTAACCCTAGTTGTCCTGACGCTAACCCTAGTTATCCTGACGCTAACCCTAGTTGTCCTGACGCTAACCCTAGTTGTCCTGACGCTAACCCTAGTTGTCCTGACGCTAACCCTAGTTGTCCTGACGCTAACCCTAGATGTCCTGACGCTAACTCTACTTGTCCTGACGCTAACCCTGGTTGTCCTGACACTAACCCTACTTGTCCTGACGCTAACCCTAGTTGTCCTGACGCTAACCCTAGTTGTCCTGACGCTAACCCTAGTTGTCCTGATGCTAACCCTAGTTGTCCTGACGCTAACCCTAGTTGTCCTGACGCTAACCCTAGTTGTCCTGACGCTAACCCTAGTTGTCCTGACGCTAACCCTAGTTGTCCTGACGCTAACCCTACTTGTCCTGACGCTAACCCTAGTTGTCCTGAAGCTAACCCTAGTTGTCCTGACGCTAACCCTACTTATCCTGACGCTAACCCTAGTTGTCCTGACGCTAACCCTAGTTGTCCTGACGCTAACCATACTTGTCCTGATGCTAACCCTACTTGTCCTGACGCTAACCCTACTTGTCCTGACGCTAACTCTAGTTGTGCTGACGCTAACCCTAGTTGTCCTGACGCTAACACTACTTGTCCTGACGCTAACCCTAGTTGTCCTGACGCTAACCCTAGTTGTCCTGATGCTGACCCTACTTGTCCTGACGCTAACCCTAGTTGTCCTGACGCTAACCCTAGTTGTCCTGATGCTAACCCTAGTTGTCCTGACGCTAACCCTAGTTATCCTGACGCTAGCCCTAGCTGTCCTGACGCTAACCCTAGTCGTCCTGACGCTAACCCTAGTTGTCCTGACGCTAACCCTAGTTGTCCTGACGCTAACCCTAGTTGTCCTGACGCTAACCCTAGTTATCCTGACGCTAACCCTAGTTGTCCTGACGCTAACCCTAGTTGTCCTGACGCTAACCCTAGATGTCCTGACGCTAACCCTACTTGTCCTGACGCTAACCCTAGTTGTCCTGATGCTAACCCTACTTGTCCTGAGGCTAACCCTAGTTGTCCTGACGCTAACCCTAGTTGTCCTGATGCTATCCCTACTTGTCCTGACGCTAACCCTACTTGTCCTGACGCTAACCCTAGTTGTCCTGACGCTAACCCTAGTTGTCCTGACGCTAACCCTACTTGTCCTGACGCTAACCCTAGTTGTCCTGACGCTAACCCTACTTGTCCTGACGCTAACTCTAGTTGTCCTGACGCTAACCCTAGTTGTCCTGACGCTAACCATACTTGTCCTAACGCTAACCCTAGTTGTCCTGACGCTAACCCTAGTTGTCCTGACGCTAACCCTAGTTGTCCTGACGCTAACCCTAGTTGTCATGACGCTAACCCTAGTTGTCCTGACGCTTAACCTAGTTGTCCTGACGCTAACCCTAGTTGTCCTGACGCTAACCCTAGTTGTCCTGACGCTAACCCTAGTTGTCCTGACGCTAACCCTACTTGTCCTGACGCTAACCCTACTTGTCCTGACGCTAACCCTACCTTTCCTGACGCTAACTCTACTTGTCCTGACGCTAACCCTAGTTTTTCTGACGCTAACCCTAGTTGTCCTGACGCTAACCCTACTTGTCCTGACGTTAACCCTATTTGTCCTGACGCTAACCCTAGTTGTCCTGACGCTAACCCTAGTTGTCCTGACGCTAACCCTAGTTGTTCTGACGCTAACCCTAGATGTCCTGACGCTAACCCTTGTTGTCCTGACGCTAACCCTAGTTGTCCTGACGCTAACAATAGTTGTCCTGACGCTAACCCTACTTGTCCTGACGCTAACCCTAGTTGTCCTGACGCTAACCCTAGTTATCCTGACGCTAACCCTAGTTGTCCTGATGCTAACCCTAGTTGTCCTGACGCTAACCCTAGTTGTCCTGACGCTAACCCTAGATGTCCTGACGCTAACTCTACTTGTCCTGACGCTAACCATGGTTGTCCTGACACTAACCCTACTTGTCCTGACGCTAACCCTAGTTGTCCTGACGCTAACCCTAGTTGTCCTGACGCTAACCCTAGTTGTCCTGACGCTAACCCTAGTTGTCCTGACGCTAACCCTAGTTGTCCTGACGCTAACCCTACTTCTCCTGACGCTAAACTAGTTGTCCTGAAGCTAACCCTAGTTGTCCTGACGCTGACCCTACTTATCCTGATGCTAACCCTAGTTGTCCTGACGCTAACCCTAGTTGTCCTGACGCTAACCATACTTGTCCTGACGCTAACCCTACTTGTCCTGACGCTAACCCTACTTGTCCTGACGCTAACCCTAGTTGTCCTGACGCTAACCCTAGTTGTCCTGACGCTAACCCTAGTTGTCCTGACGCTAACACTACTTGTCCTGACACTAACCCTAGTTGTCCTGACGCTAACCCTAGTTGTCCTGATGCTGACCCTACTTGTCCTGACGCTAACCCTAGTTGTCCTGATGCTAACCCTAGTTGTCCTGACGCTAACCCTACTTGTCCTGACGCTAACTCTAGTTGTCCTGACGCTAACCCTAGTTGTCCTGACGCTAACCATACTTGTCCTAACGCTAACCCTAGTTGTCCTGACGCTAACCCTAGTTGTCCTGACGCTAACCCTAGTTGTCCTGACGCTAACCCTAGTTGTCCTGACGCTAACCCTAGTTGTCATGACGCTAACCCTAGTTGTCCTGACGCTTAACCTAGTTGTCCTGACGCTAACCCTAGTTGTCCTGACGCTAACCCTAGTTGTCCTGACGCTAACCCTAGTTGTCCTGACGCTAACCCTAGTTGTCCTGACGCTAACCCTACTTGTCCTGACGCTAACCCTACTTGTCCTGACGCTAACCCTACTTGTCCTGACGCTAACTCTACTTGTCCTGACGCTAACCCTAGTTTTTCTGACGCTAACCCTAGTTGTCCTGACGCTAACCCTACTTGTCCTGACGCTAACCCTAGTTGTCCTGACGGTAACCCTAGTTGTCCTGACGGTAACCCTAGTTGTCCTGACGCTAACCCTAGTTGTCCTGACGCTAACCCTACTTGTTCTGACGCTAACCCTAGTTGTCCTGACGCTAACCCTACTTCTCCTGATGCTAACCCTAGTTGTCCTGACGCTAACCCTAGTTGTCCTGACGCTAACCCTAGTTGTCCTGACGCTAACCCTAGTTGTCCTGACGCTAACCCTACTTGTCCTGACGCTAACCTTAGTTGCTCTGACGCTAACCCTAGTTGTCCTGACGCTAACCCTAGTTGTCCTGACGCTAACCCTAGTTGTCCTGACGCTAACCGTAGTTGTCCTGACGCTAAACCTACTTGTCCTGACGCTAACCCTAGTTGTCCTGACGCTAACCCTAGTTGTCCTGACGCTAACCCTAGTTGTCCTGACGCTAACCCTAGTTGTCCTGACGCTAACCCTACTTGTCCTGACGCTAACCCTAGTTGTCCTGATGCTAACCCTAGTTGTCCTGACGTTAACCCTATTTGTCCTGACGCTAACCCTAGTTGTCCTGACGCTAACCCTAGTTGTTCTGACGCTAACCCTAGTTGTCCTGACGCTAACCCTAGATGTCCTGACGCTAACCCCAGTTGTCCTGACGCTAACAATAGTTGTCCTGACGCTAACCCTACTTGTCCTGACGCTAACCCTACTTGTCCTGACGCTAACCCTAGTTGTCCTGACGCTAACCCTAGTTATCCTGACGCTAACCCTAGTTGTCCTGACTCTAACCCTAGTTGTCCTGACGCTAACCCTAGTTGTCCTGACGCTAACCCTAGATGTCCTGACGCTAACTCTACTTGTCCTGACGCTAACCCTGGCTGTCCTGACACTAACCCTACTTGTCCTGACGCTAACCCTAGTTGTCCTGACGCTAACCCTAGTTGTCCTGACGCTAACCCTAGTTGTCCTGATGCTAACCCTAGTTGTCCTGACGCTAACCCTAGTTGTCCTGACGCTAACCCTAGTTGTCCTGACGCTAACCCTACTTGTCCTGACGCTAACCCTAGTTGTCCTGAAGATAACCCTAGTTGTCCTGACGCTAACCCTACTTATCCTGACGCTAACCCTAGTTGTCCTGACGCTAACCCTATTTGTCCTGACGCTAACCCTACTTGTCCTGACGCTAACCCTAGTTGTCCTGACGCTAACCCTAGTTGTCCTGACGCTAACCCTAGTTGTCCTGACGCTAACACTACTTGTCCTGACGCTAACCCTAGTTGTCCTGACGCTAACCCTAGTTGTCCTGATGCTGACCCTACTTGTCCTGACGCTAACCCTAGTTGTCCTGACGCTAACCCTAGTTGTCCTGATGCTAACCCTAGTTGTACTGACGCTAACCCTAGTTATCCTGACGCTAGCCCTAGCTGTCCTGACGCTAACCCTAGTCGTCCTGACGCTGACCCTAGTTGTCCTGACGCTAACCCTAGTTGTCCTGACGCTAACCCTAGTTGTCCTGACGCTAACCCTAGTTATCCTGACGCTAACCCTAGTTGTCCTGACGCTAACCCTAGTTGTCCTGACGCTAACCCTAGTTGACCTGACGCTAACCCTAGTTGTCCTGACGCTAACCCTAGATGTCCTGACGCTAACCCTACTTGTCCTGACGCTAACCCTAGTTGTCCTGATGCTAACCCTACTTGTCCTGACGCTAACCCTAGTTGTCCTGACGCTAACCCTAGTTGTCCTGACACTAACCCTACTTGTCCTGACGCTAACCCTACTTGTTCTGACGCTAACCCTACTTGTCCTGACGCTAATCCTAGTTGTCCTGACGCTAACCCTAGTTGTCCTGACGCTAACCCTAGTTGTCCTGACGCTAACCCCACTTGTCCTGACGCTAACCCTAGTTGTCCTGACGCTAACCCTAGTTGTCCTGATGCTAACCCTACTTGTCCTGACGCTAACCCTAGTTGTCCTGACGTTAACCCTAGTTGTCCTGATGCTTACCCTATTTGTCCTGACGCTAACCCTAGTTGTCCTGACGCTATCCCTAGCTGTCCTGACGCTAACCCTAGTCGTCCTGACGCTAACCCTAGTTGTCCTGACGCTAACCCTAGTTGTCCTGACGCTAACCCTAGTTGTCCTGATGCTAACCCTACTTGTAATGACGCTAACCCTACTTGTCCTGACGCTAACCCTAGTTGTCCTGACGCTAACCCTAGTTGTCCTGACGCTAACTCTAGTTGTCCTGACGCTAACCCTAGTTGTCCTGACGCTAACCCTAGTGGTCCTGACGCTAACCCTAGTTGTCCTGACGCTAACCCTAGTTGTCCTGACGCTAACCCTAGTTGTCCTGACGCTAAACCTATGTGTCCTGACGCTAACCCTAGTTGTCCTGACGCTAACCCTAGTTGTCCTGACGCTAACCCTAGTTGTCCTGACGCTAACCCTAGTTGTCCTAACGCTAACCCTAGTTGTCCTGACGCTAACCCTAGTTGTCCTGACGCTAACCCTACTTGTCCTGACGCTAAACCTAGTTGTCCTGACGCTAACCCTAGTTGTCCTGACGCTAACCCTAGTTGTCCTGACGCTAACCCTACTTGTCCTGACGCTAACCCTAGTTGTCCTGACGCTAACCCTAGATGTCCTTACGCTAACCCTAGTTGTCCTGACGCTAACCCTAGTTGTCCTGACGCTAACCCTACTTATCCTGACGCTAACTCTACTTGTCCTGACGCTAACCCTAGTTGTCCTGACGCTAACCCTAGTTGTCCTGACGCTAACCCTACTTGTCCTGACGCTAACCCTACTTGTCCTGACGCTAACCCTAGTTGTCCTGACGCTAACCCTAGTTGTCCTGATGCTAACCCTAGTTGTCCTGACGCTAACCCTAGTTGTCCTGACGCTAACCCTAGTTGTCCTGACGCTAACCCTAGTTGTCCTGACGCTAACCCTAGTTGTCCTGATGCTAACCCTACTTGTCCTGACGCTAACCCTAGTTGTCCTGATGCTAACCCTAGTTGTCCTGACGCTAACCCTACTTGTCCTGACGCTAACCCTACTTGTCCTGACGCTAACCCTAGTTGTCCTGACGCTAACCCTAGTTGTCCTGACGCTAACCCTAGTTGTCCTGACGCTAACCCTAGTTGTCCTGACGCTAACCCTACTTGTCCTGACGCTAACCCTACTTGTCCTGACGCTAACCCTAGTTGTCCTGACGCTAACACTACTTGTCCTGACGCTAACCCTAGTTGTCCTGATGCTAACCCTAGATGTCCTGACGCTAACCCTAGTTGTCCTGACGCTAACCCTAGTTGTCCTGACGCTAACCCTAGTTGTCCTGACGCTAACCCTAGTTGTCCTGACGCTAACACTACTTGTCCTGACGCTAACCCTAGTCGTCCTGACGCTAACCCTAGATGTCCTGACGCTAACCCTAGTTGTCCTGACGCTAACCCTACTTATAATGATGCTAACCCTACTTGTCCTGAAGCTAACCCTACTTGTCCTGACGCTAACCCTACTTGTCCTGACGCTAACCCTACTTGTCCTGACGCTAACCCTAGTTGTCCTGACTCTAACCCTAGTTGTCCTGACGCTAACCCTAGTTGTCCTGACGCTAACCCTAGTTGTCCTGACGCTAACCCTAGTTGTCCTGACGCTAACCCTAGTTGTCCTGACGCTAACCCTATGTGTCCTGACGCTAACCCTAGTTGTCCTGACGCTAACCCTAGTTGTCCTGACGCTAACCCTAGTTGTCCTGACGCTAACCCTAGTTGTCCTGACGCTAACCCTAGTTGTCCTGACGCTAACCTTAGTTGTCCTGACGCTAACCCTAGTTGTCCTGACGCTAACCCTACTTGTCCTGACGCTAACCCTAGTTGTCCTGACGCTAACCCTACTTGTCCTGACGCTAACCCTACTTGTCCTGACGCTAACCCTAGTTGTCCTGACGCTAACCCTAGTTGTCCTGATGCTAACCCTAGATGTCCTGACGCTAACCCTAGTTGTCCTGACGCTAACCCTAGTTGTCCTGACGCTAACCCTAGTTGTCCTGACGCTAACACTACTTGTCCTGACGCTAACCCTAGTCGTCCTGACGCTAACCCTAGATGTCCTGACGCTAACCCTAGTTGTCCTGACGCTAACCCTACTTATAATGATGCTAACCCTACTTGTCCTGACGCTAACCCTACTTGTCCTGACGCTAACCCTAGTTGTCCTGACGCTAACCCTAGTTGTCCTGACGCTAACACTACTTGTCCTGACGCTAACCCTAGTTGTCATGACGCTAACCCTAGTTGTCCTGATGCTAACCCTAGTTGTCCTGACGCTAACCCTAGTTGTCCTGACGCTAACACTACTTGTCCTGACGCTAACCCTAGTTGTCCTGACGCTAACCCTAGTTGTCCTGATGCTGACCCTACTTGTCCTGACGCTAACCCTAGTTGTCCTGACGCTAACCCTAGTTGTCCTGATGCTAACCCTAGTTGTACTGACGCTAACCCTAGTTATCCTGACGCTAGCCCTAGCTGTCCTGACGCTAACCCTAGTCGTCCTGACGCTGACCCTAGTTGTCCTGACGCTAACCCTAGTTGTCCTGACGCTAACCCTAGTTGTCCTGACGCTAACCCTAGTTATCCTGACGCTAACCCTAGTTGTCCTGACGCTAACCCTAGTTGTCCTGACGCTAACCCTAGTTGTCCTGACGCTAACCCTAGATGTCCTGATGCTAACCCTACTTGTCCTGACGCTAACCCTAGTTGTCCTGATGCTAACCCTACTTGTCCTGACGCTAACCCTAGTTGTCCTGACGCTAACCCTAGTTGTCCTGACGCTAACCCTACTTGTCCTGACGCTAACCCTACTTGTTCTGACGCTAACCCTACTTGTCCTGACGCTAACCCTAGTTGTCCTGACGCTAACCCTAGTTGTCCTGACGCTAACCCTAGTTGTCCTGACGCTAACACTACTTGTCCTGACGCTATCCCTAGTTGTCCTGACGCTAACCCTAGTTGTCCTGATGCTAACCCTACTTGTCCTGACGCTAACCCTAGTTGTCCTGACGCTAACCCTATTTGTCCTGACGCTAACCCTACTTGTCCTGACGCTAACCCTAGTTGTCCTGACGCTAACCCTAGTTGTCCTGACGCTAACCCTAGTTGTCCTGACGCTAACACTACTTGTCCTGACGCTAACCCTAGTTGTCCTGACGCTAACCCTAGTTGTCCTGATGCTGACCCTCCTTGTCCTGACGCTAACCCTAGTTGTCCTGACGCTAACCCTAGTTGTCCTGATGCTAACCCTAGTTGTACTGACGCTAACCCTAGTTATCCTGACGCTAGCCCTAGCTGTCCTGACGCTAACCCTAGTCGTCCTGACGCTGACCCTAGTTGTCCTGACGCTAACCCTAGTTGTCCTGACGCTAACCCTAGTTGTCCTGACGCTAACCCTAGTTATCCTGACGCTAACCCTAGTTGTCCTGACGCTAACCCTAGTTGTCCTGACGCTAACCCTAGTTGTCCTGACGCTAACCCTAGTTGTCCTGACGCTAACCCTAGATGTCCTGACGCTAACCCTACTTGTCCTGACGCTAACCCTAGTTGTCCTGATGCTAACCCTACTTGTCCTGACGCTAACCCTAGTTGTCCTGACGCTAACCCTAGTTGTCCTGACACTAACCCTACTTGTCCTGACGCTAACCCTACTTGTTCTGACGCTAACCCTACTTGTCCTGACGCTAACCCTAGTTGTCCTGACGCTAACCCTAGTTGTCCTGACGCTAACCCTAGTTGTCCTGACGCTAACACCACTTGTCCTGACGCTAACCCTAGTTGTCCTGACGCTAACCCTAGTTGTCCTGATGCTAACCCTACTTGTCCTGACGCTAACCCTAGTTGTCCTGACGCTAACCCTAGTTGTCCTGATGCTTACCCTATTTGTCCTGACGCTAACCCTAGTTGTCCTGACGCTATCCCTAGCTGTCCTGACGCTAACCCTAGTCGTCCTGACGCTAACCCTAGTTGTCCTGACGCTAACCCTAGTTGTCCTGACGCTAACCCTAGTTGTCCTGATGCTAACCCTACTTGTAATGACGCTAACCCTAGTTGTCCTGACGCTAACTCTACTTGTCCTGACGCTAACCCTAGTTGTCCTGACGCTAACCCTAGTTGTCCTGACGCTAACCCTACTTGTCCTGATGCTAACCCTACTTGTCCTGACGCTAACCCTAGTTGTCCTGACGCTAACCCTAGTTGTCCTGATGCTAACCCTAGTTGTCCTGACACTAACCCTAGTTGTCCTGACGCTAACCCTAGTTGTCCTGACGCTAACCCTACTTGTCCTGACGCTAACCCTAGTTGTCCTGATGCTAACCCTACTTGTCCTGACGCTAACCCTAGTTGTCCTGATGCTAACCCTAGTTGTCCTGACGCTAACCCTACTTGTCCTGACGCTAACCCTAGTTGTCCTGACGCTAACCCTAGTTGTCCTGACGCTAACCCTAGTTGTCCTGACGCTAACCCTACTTGTCCTGACGCTAACCCTACTTGTCCTGACGCTAACCCTACTTGTCCTGACGCTAACCCTAGTTGTCCTGAAGCTAACCCTACTTGTCCTGACGCTAACCCTAGTTGTCCTGACGCTAACACTACTTGTCCTGACGCTAACCCTAGTTGTCCTGATGCTAACCCTAGATGTCCTGACGCTAACCCTAGTTGTCCTGACGCTAACCCTAGTTGTCCTGACGCTAACCCTAGTTGTCCTGACGCTAACCCTAGTTGTCCTGACGCTAACACTACTTGTCCTGACGCTAACCCTAGTCGTCCTGACGCTAACCCTAGATGTCCTGACGCTAACCCTAGTTGTCCTGACGCTAACCCTACTTATAATGATGCTAACCCTACTTGTCCTGAAGCTAACCCTACTTGTCCTGACGCTAACCCTACTTGTCCTGACGCTAACCCTACTTGTCCTGACGCTAACCCTAGTTGTCCTGACTCTAACCCTAGTTGTCCTGACGCTAACCCTAGTTGTCCTGACGCTAACCCTAGTTGTCCTGACGCTAACCCTAGTTGTCCTGACGCTAACCCTAGTTGTCCTGACGCTAACCCTATGTGTCCTGACGCTAACCCTAGTTGTCCTGACGCTAACCCTAGTTGTCCTGACGCTAACCCTAGTTGTCCTGACGCTAACCCTAGTTGTCCTGACGCTAACCCTAGTTGTCCTGACGCTAACCTTAGTTGTCCTGACGCTAACCCTAGTTGTCCTGACGCTAACCCTACTTGTCCTGACGCTAACCCTAGTTGTCCTGACGCTAACCCTACTTGTCCTGACGCTAACCCTAGTTGTCCTGACGCTAACCCTACTTGTCCTGACGCTAACTCTAGTTGTCCTGACGCTAACCCTAGTTGTCCTGACGCTAACCATACTTGTCCTAACGCTAACCCTAGTTGTCCTGACGCTAACCCTAGTTGTCCTGACGCTAACCCTAGTTGTCCTGACGCTAACCCTAGTTGTCCTGACGCTAACCCTAGTTGTCATGACGCTAACCCTAGTTGTCCTGACGCTTAACCTAGTTGTCCTGACGCTAACCCTAGTTGTCCTGACGCTAACCCTAGTTGTCCTGACGCTAACCCTACTTGTCCTGACGCTAACCCTACTTGTCCTGACGCTAACCCTAGTTGTCCTGACGCTAACCCTAGTTGTCCTGACGCTAACCCTAGTTGTCCTGACGCTAACCCTACTTGTCCTGACGCTAACCCTACTTGTCCTGACGCTAACCCTACTTGTCCTGACGCTAACCCTAGTTGTCCTGATGCTAACCCTACTTCTCCTGATGCTAACCCTAGTTGTCCTGACGCTAACCCTAGTTGTCCTGACGCTAACCCTACTTGTCCTGACGCTAACCCTAGTTGCCCTGACGCTAACCCTAGTTGTCCTGACGCTAACCCTAGTTGTCCTGACGCTAACCCTAGTTGTCCTGACGCTAACCCTACTTGTCCTGACGCTAACCCTACTTGTCCTGACGCTAACCCTAGTTGTCCTGACGCTAACCCTAGTTGTCCTGACGCTAACCCTACTTGTCCTGACGCTAACCTTACTTGTCCTGACGCTAACCCTAGTTGTCCTGATGCTAACCCTAGTTGTCCTGACGTTAACCCTATTTGTCCTGACGCTAACCCTAGTTGTCCTGACGCTAACCCTAGTTGTTCTGACGCTAACCCTAGTTGTCCTGACGCTAACCCTAGATGTCCTGATGCTAACCCTAGTTGTCCTGACGCTAACCCTACTTATCCTGACGCTAACCCTAGTTGTCCTGACGCTAACAATAGTTGTCCTGACGCTAACCCTAGTTGTCCTGACGCTAACCCTACTTGTCCTGACGCTAACCCTAGTTGTCCTGACGCTAACCCTAGTTGTCCTGATGCTAACCCTACTTGTCCTGACGCTAACCCTACTTGTCCTGAAGCTAACCCTAGTTGTCCTGACGCTAACCCTACTTATCCTGACGCTAACCCTAGATGTCCTGACGCTAACTCTACTTGTCCTGACGCTAACCCTGGTTGTCCTGACACTAACCCTACTTGTCCTGACGCTAACCCTAGTTGTCCTGATGCTAACCCTAGTTGTCCTGACGCTAACCCTACTTGTCCTGACGCTAACTCTACTTGTCCTGACGCTAACCCTAGTTGTCCTGACGCTAACCCTAGTTGTCCTGACGCTAACCCTAGTTGTCCTGACGCTAACCCTACTTGTCCTGACGCTAACCCTACTTGTCCTGACGCTAACCCTAGTTGTCCTGACGCTAACCCTAGTTGTCCTGATGCTAACCCTGGTTGTCCTGACACTAACCCTAGTTGTCCTGACGCTAACCCTAGTTGTCCTGACGCTAACCCTACTTGTCCTGACGCTAACCCTAGTTGTCCTGATGCTAACCCTACTTGTCCTGACGCTAACCCTAGTTGTCCTGATGCTAACCCTAGTTGTCCTGACGCTAACCCTACTTGTCCTGACGCTAACCCTAGTTGTCCTGACGCTAACCCTAGTTGTCCTGACGCTAACCCTAGTTGTCCTGACGCTAACCCTACTTGTCCTGACGCTAACCCTACTTGTCCTGACGCTAACCCTACTTGTCCTGACGCTAACCCTAGTTGTCCTGACGCTAACCCTAGTTGTCCTGATGCTAACCCTAGTTGTCCTGACGCTAACACTACTTGTCCTGACGCTAACCCTAGTTGTCCTGATGCTAACCCTAGATGTCCTGACGCTAACCCTAGTTGTCCTGACGCTAACCCTAGTTGTCCTGACGCTAACACTACTTGTCCTGACGCTAACCCTAGTCGTCCTGACGCTAACCCTAGATGTCCTGACGCTAACCCTAGTTGTCCTGACGCTAACCCTACTTATAATGATGCTAACCCTACTTGTCCTGACGCTAACCCTACTTGTCCTGACGCTAACCCTACTTGTCCTGACGCTAACCCTAGTTGTCCTGACTCTAACCCTAGTTGTCCTGACGCTAACCCTAGTTGTCCTGACGCTAACCCTAGTTGTCCTGACGCTAACCCTAGTTGTCCTGACGCTAACCCTAGTTGTCCTGACGCTAACCCTGTGTCCTGACGCTAACCCTAGTTGTCCTGACGCTAACCCTAGTTGTCCTGACGCTAACCCTAGTTGTCCTAACGCTAACCCTAGTTGTCCTGACGCTAACCCTAGTTGTCCTGACGCTAACCCTACTTGTACTGACGCTAACCCTAGTTGTCCTGACGCTAACCCTAGTTGTCCTGACGCTAACCCTACTTGTCCTGACGCTAACCCTAGTTGTCCTGACGCTAACCCTACTTGTCCTGACGCTAACTCTAGTTGTCCTGACGCTAACCCTATTTGTCCTGAAGCTAACCATACTTGTCCTAACGCTAACCCTAGTTGTCCTGACGCTAACCCTAGTTGTCCTGACGCTAACCCTAGTTGTCCTGATGCTAACCCTACTTGTCCTGACGCTAACCCTACTTGTCCTGACGCTAACCCTACTTGTCCTGACGCTAACCCTAGTTGTCCTGACGCTAACCCTACTTCTCCTGATGCTAACCCTAGTTGTCCTGACGCTAACCCTAGTTGTCCTGACACTAACTCTACTTGTCCTGACGCTAACCCTACTTGTTCTGACGCTAACCCTACTTGTCCTGACGCTAACCCTAGTTGTCCTGACGCTAACCCTAGTTGTCCTGACGCTAACCCTAGTTGTCCTGACGCTAACACCACTTGTCCTGACGCTAACCCTAGTTGTCCTGACGCTAACCCTAGTTGTCCTGATGCTAACCCTACTTGTCCTGACGCTAACCCTAGTTGTCCTGACGCTAACCCTAGTTGTCCTGATGCTTACCCTATTTGTCCTGACGCTAACCCTAGTTGTCCTGACGCTATCCCTAGCTGTCCTGACGCTAACCCTAGTCGTCCTGACGCTAACCCTAGTTGTCCTGACGCTAACCCTAGTTGTCCTGATGCTAACCCTACTTGTAATGACGCTAACCCTACTTGTCCTGACGCTAACCCTAGTTGTCCTGACGCTAACCCTAGTTGTCCTGACGCTAACTCTAGTTGTCCTGACGCTAACCCTAGTTGTCCTGACGCTAACCCTAGTTGTCCTGACGCTAACCCTAGTGGTCCTGACGCTAACCCTAGTTGTCCTGACGCTAACCCTAGTTGTCCTGACGCTAACCCTAGTTGTCCTGACGCTAAACCTATGTGTCCTGACGCTAACCCTAGTTGTCCTGACGCTAACCCTAGTTGTCCTGACGCTAACCCTAGTTGTCCTAACGCTAACCCTAGTTGTCCTGACGCTAACCCTAGTTGTCCTGACGCTAACCCTACTTGTCCTGACGCTAAACCTAGTTGTCCTGACGCTAACCCTAGTTGTCCTGACGCTAACCCTACTTGTCCTGACGCTAACCCTAGTTGTCCTGACGCTAACCCTAGATGTCCTTACTCTAACCCTAGTTGTCCTGACGCTAACCCTAGTTGTCCTGACGCTAACCCTACTTGTCCTGACGCTAACTCTACTTGTCCTGACGCTAACCCTAGTTGTCCTGACGCTAACCCTAGTTGTCCTGACGCTAACCCTACTTGTCCTGACGCTAACCCTACTTGTCCTGACGCTAACCCTAGTTGTCCTGACGCTAACCCTAGTTGTCCTGATGCTAACCCTAGTTGTCCTGACACTAACCCTAGTTGTCCTGACGCTAACCCTAGTTGTCCTGACGCTAACCCTACTTGTCCTGACGCTAACCCTAGTTGTCCTGATGCTAACCCTACTTGTCCTGACGCTAACCCTAGTTGTCCTGATGCTAACCCTAGTTGTCCTGACGCTAACCCTACTTGTCCTGACGCTAACCCTAGTTGTCCTGACGCTAACCCTAGTTGTCCTGACGCTAACCCTAGTTGTCCTGACGCTAACCCTACTTGTCCTGACGCTAACCCTACTTGTCCTGACGCTAACCCTACTTGTCCTGACGCTAACCCTAGTTGTCCTGAAGCTAACCCTACTTGTCCTGACGCTAACCCTAGTTGTCCTGACGCTAACACTACTTGTCCTGACGCTAACCCTAGTTGTCCTGACGCTAACACTACTTGTCCTGACGCTAACCCTAGTCGTCCTGACGCTAACCCTAGATGTCCTGACGCTAACCCTAGTTGTCCTGACGCTAACCCTACTTATAATGATGCTAACCCTACTTGTCCTGACGCTAACCCTACTTGTCCTGACGCTAACCCTACTTGTCCTGACGCTAACCCTAGTTGTCCTGACTCTAACCCTAGTTGTCCTGACGCTAACCCTAGTTGTCCTGACGCTAACCCTAGTTGTCCTGACGCTAACCCTAGTTGTCCTGACGCTAACCCTAGTTGTCCTGACGCTAACCCTATGTGTCCTGACGCTAACCCTAGTTGTCCTGACGCTAACCCTAGTTGTCCTGACGCTCACCCTAGTTGTCCTGACGCTAACCCTAGTTGTCCTGACGCTAACCCTAGTTGTCCTGACGCTAACCCTAGTTGTCCTGACGCTAACCCTACTTGTCCTGACGCTAACCCTAGTTGTCCTGACGCTAACCCTAGTTGTCCTGACGCTAACCCTACTTGTCCTGACGCTAACCCTAGTTGTCCTGACGCTAACCCTACTTGTCCTGACGCTAACTCTAGTTGTCCTGACGCTAACCCTAGTTGTCCTGACGCTAACCATACTTGTCCTAACGCTAACCCTAGTTGTCCTGACGCTAACCCTAGTTGTCCTGACGCTAACCCTAGTTGTCCTGACGCTAACCCTAGTTGTCCTGACGCTAACCCTAGTTGTCATGACGCTAACCCTAGTTGTCCTGACGCTTAACCTAGTTGTCCTGACGCTAACCCTAGTTGTCCTGACGCTAACCCTAGTTGTCCTGACGCTAACCCTACTTGTCCTGACGCTAACCCTACTTGTCCTGACGCTAACCCTAGTTGTCCTGACGCTAACCCTAGTTGTCCTGACGCTAACCCTAGTTGTCCTGACGCTAACCCTACTTGTCCTGACGCTAACCCTACTTGTCCTGACGCTAACCCTACTTGTCCTGACGCTAACCCTAGTTGTCCTGACGCTAACCCTACTTCTCCTGATGCTAACCCTAGTTGTCCTGACGCTAACCCTAGTTGTCCTGACGCTAACCCTACTTGTCCTGACGCTAACCCTAGTTGCCCTGACGCTAACCCTAGTTGTCCTGACGCTAACCCTAGTTGTCCTGACGCTAACCCTAGTTGTCCTGACGCTAACCCTACTTGTCCTGACGCTAACCCTACTTGTCCTGACGCTAACCCTAGTTGTCCTGACGCTAACCCTAGTTGTCCTGACGCTAACCCTACTTGTCCTGACGCTAACCTTACTTGTCCTGACGCTAACCCTAGTTGTCCTGATGCTAACCCTAGTTGTCCTGACGTTAACCCTATTTGTCCTGACGCTAACCCTAGTTGTCCTGACGCTAACCCTAGTTGTTCTGACGCTAACCCTAGTTGTCCTGACGCTAACCCTAGATGTCCTGATGCTAACCCTAGTTGTCCTGACGCTAACCCTACTTATCCTGACGCTAACCCTAGTTGTCCTGACGCTAACAATAGTTGTCCTGACGCTAACCCTAGTTGTCCTGACGCTAACCCTACTTGTCCTGACGCTAACCCTAGTTGTCCTGACGCTAACCCTAGTTGTCCTGATGCTAACCCTACTTGTCCTGACGCTAACCCTACTTGTCCTGACGCTGACCCTAGTTGTCCTGACGCTAACCCTACTTATCCTGACGCTAACCCTAGATGTCCTGACGCTAACTCTACTTGTCCTGACGCTAACCCTGGTTGTCCTGACACTAACCCTACTTGTCCTGACGCTAACCCTAGTTGTCCTGATGCTAACCCTAGTTGTCCTGACGCTAACCCTACTTGTCCTGACGCTAACTCTACTTGTCCTGACGCTAACCCTAGTTGTCCTGACGCTAACCCTAGTTGTCCTGACGCTAACCCTACTTGTCCTGACGCTAACCCTACTTGTCCTGACGCTAACCCTAGTTGTCCTGACGCTAACCCTACTTGTCCTGACGCTAACCCTAGTTGTCCTGACGCTAACCCTAGTTGTCCTGACGCTAACCCTACTTGTCCTGACGCTAACCCTACTTGTCCTGACGCTAACCCTAGTTGTCCTGACGCTAACACTACTTGTCCTGACGCTAACCCTAGTCGTCCTGACGCTAACCCTAGATGTCCTGACGCTAACCCTAGTTGTCCTGACGCTATCCCTACTTATAATGATGCTAACCCTACTTGTCCTGACGCTAACCCTACTTGTCCTGACGCTAACCCTACTTGTCCTGACGCTAACCCTAGTTGTCCTGACTCTAACCCTAGTTGTCCTGACGCTAACCCTAGTTGTCCTGACGCTAACCCTAGTTGTCCTGACGCTAACCCTAGTTGTCCTGACGCTAACCCTAGTTGTCCTGACGCTAACCCTGTGTCCTGACGCTAACCCTAGTTGTCCTGACGCTAACCCTAGTTGTCCTGACGCTAACCCTAGTTGTCCTAACGCTAACCCTAGTTGTCCTGACGCTAACCCTAGTTGTCCTGACGCTAACCCTACTTGTCCTGACGCTAACCCTAGTTGTCCTGACGCTAACCCTAGTTGTCCTGACGCTAACCCTACTTGTCCTGACGCTAACCCTAGTTGTCCTGACGCTAACCCTACTTGTCCTGACGCTAACTCTAGTTGTCCTGACGCTAACCCTAGTTGTCCTGAAGCTAACCATACTTGTCCTAACGCTAACCCTAGTTGTCCTGACGCTAACCCTAGTTGTCCTGACGCTAACCCTAGTTGTCCTGATGCTAACCCTAGTTGTCCTGACGCTAACCCTAGTTGTCATGACGCTAACCCTAGTTGTCCTGACGCTTAACCTAGTTGTCCTGACGCTAACCCTAGTTGTCCTGACGCTAACCCTAGTTGTCCTGACGCTAACCCTAGTTGTCCTGATGCTAACCCTAGTTGTCCTGACGCTAACCCTACTTGTCCTGACGCTAACCCTACTTGTCCTGACGCTAACCCTACTTGTCCTGACGCTAACCCTAGTTGTCCTGACGCTAACCCTACTTCTCCTGATGCTAACCCTAGTTGTCCTGACGCTAACCCTAGTTGTCCTGACGCTAACCCTACTTGTCCTGACGCTAAACCTAGTTGCCCTGACGCTAACCCTAGTTGTCCTGACGCTAACCCTAGTTGTCCTGACGCTAACCCTAGTTGTCCTGACGCTAACCCTACTTGTCCTGACGCTAACCCTACTTGTCCTGACGCTAACCCTAGTTGTCCTGACGCTAACCCTAGTTGTCCTGACGCTAACCCTACTTGTCCTGACGCTAACCCTACTTGTCCTGACGCTAACCCTAGTTGTCCTGATGCTAACCCTAGTTGTCCTGACGTTAACCCTATTTGTCCTGATGCTAACCCTAGTTGTCCTGACGCTAACCCTAGTTGTTCTGACGCTAACCCTAGTTGTCCTGACGCTAACCCTAGATGTCCTGATGCTAACCCTAGTTGTCCTGACGCTAACCCTACTTGTCCTGACGTTAACCCTAGTTGTCCTGACGCTAACCCTAGTTGTCCTGACGCTAACCCTACTTGTCCTGACGCTAACCCTAGTTGTCCTGACGCTAACCCTACTTATCCTGACGCTAACCCTAGTTGTCCTGACGCTAACAATAGTTGTCCTGACGCTAACCCTAGTTGTCCTGACGCTAACCCTACTTGTCCTGACGCTAACCCTAGTTGTCCTGACGCTAACCCTAGTTGTCCTGATGCTAACCCTACTTGTCCTGACGCTAACCCTACTTGTCCTGACGCTAACCCTAGTTGTCCTGACGCTAACCCTACTTATCCTGACGCTAACCCTAGATGTCCTGACGCTAACTCTACTTGTCCTGACGCTAACCCTGGTTGTCCTGACACTAACCCTACTTGTCCTGACGCTAACCCTAGTTGTCCTGACGCTAACCCTAGTTGTCCTGACGCTAACCCTAGTTGTCCTGATGCTAACCCTAGTTGTCCTGACGCTAACCCTAGTTGTCCTGACGCTAACCCTAGTTGTCCTGACGCTAACCCTAGTTGTCCTGACGCTAACACTACTTGTCCTGACGCTAACCCTAGTTGTCCTGACGCTAACCCTAGTTGTCCTGATGCTGACCCTACTTGTCCTGACGCTAACCCTAGTTGTCCTGACGCTAACCCTAGTTGTCCTGATGCTAACCCTAGTTGTCCTGACGCTAACCCTAGTTATCCTGACGCTAGCCCTAGCTGTCCTGACGCTAACCCTAGTCGTCCTGACGCTAACCCTAGTTGTCCTGACGCTAACCCTAGTTGTCCTGACGCTAACCCTAGTTGTCCTGACGCTAACCCTAGTTATCCTGACGCTAACCCTAGTTGTCCTGACGCTAACCCTAGTTGTCCTGACGCTAACCCTAGTTGTCCTGACGCTAACCCTAGATGTCCTGACGCTAACCCTACTTGTCCTGACGCTAACCCTAGTTGTCCTGATGCTAACCCTACTTGTCCTGACGCTAACCCTAGTTGTCCTGACGCTAACCCTAGTTGTCCTGACGCTAACCCTACTTGTCCTGACGCTAACCCTACTTGTTCTGACGCTAACCCTACTTGTCCTGACGCTAACCCTAGTTGTCCTGACGCTAACCCTACTTGTCCTGACGCTAACCCTAGTTGTCCTGACGCTAACACTACTTGTCCTGACGCTAACCCTAGTTGTCCTGACGCTAACCCTAGTTGTCCTGATGCTAACCCTACTTGTCCTGACGCTAACCCTAGTTGTCCTGACGCTAACCCTAGTTGTCCTGATGCTAACCCTAGTTGTCCTGACGCTAACCCTAGTTGTCCTGACGCTAACCCTAGCTGTCCTGACGCTAACCCTAGTCGTCCTGACGCTAACCCTAGTTGTCCTGACGCTAACCCTAGTTGTCCTGACGCTAACCCTAGTTGTCCTGATGCTAACCCTACTTGTAATGACGCTAACCCTACTTGTCCTGACGCTAACCCTAGTTGTCCTGACGCTAACCCTAGTTGTCCTGATGCTAACTCTAGTTGTCCTGACACTAACCCTAGTTGTCCTGACGCTAACCCTAGTTGTCCTGACGCTAACCCTAGTTGTCCTGACGCTAACCCTAGTGGTCCTGACGCTAACCCTAGTTGTCCTGACGCTAACCCTAGTTGTCCTGACGCTAACCCTAGTTGTCCTGACGCTAAACCTATGTGTCCTGACGCTAACCCTACTTGTCCTGACGCTAACCCTAGTTGTCCTGACGCTAACCCTAGTTGTCCTAACGCTAACCCTAGTTGTCCTGACGCTAACCCTAGTTGTCCTGACGCTAACCCTACTTGTCCTGACGCTAAACCTAGTTGTCCTGACGCTAACCCTAGTTGTCCTGACGCTAACCCTAGTTGTCCTGACGCTAACCCTAGTTGTCCTGACGCTAACCCTACTTGTCCTGACGCTAACCCTAGTTGTCCTGACGCTAACCCTAGATGTCCTTACGCTAACCCTAGTTGTCCTGACGCTAACCCTAGTTGTCCTGACGCTAACCCTACTTGTCCTGACGCTAACTCTACTTGTCCTGACGCTAACCCTAGTTGTCCTGACGCTAAAACTAGTTGTCCTGACGCTAACCCTACTTGTCCTGACGCTAACCCTACTTGTCCTGACGCTAACCCTAGTTGTCCTGACGCTAACCCTAGTTGTCCTGACGCTAACCCTAGTTGTCCTGACGCTAACCCTAGTTGTCCTGACACTAACCCTAGTTGTCCTGACGCTAACCCTAGTTGTCCTGACGCTAACCCTACTTGTCCTGACGCTAACCCTACTTGTCCTGACGCTAACCCTACTTGTCCTGACGCAAACCCTAGTTGTCCTGACGCTAACCCTACTTGTCCTGACGCTAACCCTACTTGTCCTGACGCTAACCCTAGTTGTCCTGATGCTAACCCTAGTTGTCCTGACGCTAACCGTACTTGTCCTGACGCTAACCCTACTTGTCCTGACGCTAACCCTAGTTGTCCTGACGCTAACCCTAGTTGTCCTGACGCTAACCCTAGTTGTCCTGATGCTAACCCTAGTTGTCCTGACGCTAACCCTAGTTGTCCTGACGCTAACCCTAGTTGTCTTGACACTAACCCTAGTTGTCCTGACGCTAACCCTACTTGTCCTGACGCTAACCCTAGTTGTCCTGACGCTAACCCTAGTTGTCCTGACGCTAACCCTACTTGTCCTGACGCTAACCCTACTTGTCCTGACGCTAACCCTAGTTGTCCCGTCGCTAACCCTAGTTGTCCTGACGCTAACCCTAGTTGTCCTGACGCTAACCCTAGTTGTCCTGACGCTAACCCTAGTTGTCCTGACGCTAACCCTACTTTTCTTGACGCTAACCCGAGTTGTCCTGACGCTAACCCGAGTTGTCCTGATGCTAACCCGAGTTGTCCTGACACTAACTCGAGTTGTCCTGACGCTAACCCGAGTTGTCCTGACGCTAACCCGAGTTGTCCTGACGCTAACCCGAGTTGTCGTGACGCTAACCCGAGTTGTCCTGACGCTAACCCGAGTTGTCCTGACGCTAACCCGAGTTGTCCTGACGCTAACCCTAGTTGTCCTGACGCTAACCCTAGTTGTCCTGACGCTAACCCTAGTTGTCTTGACACTAACCCTAGTTGTCCTGACGCTAACCCTACTTGTCCTGACGCTAACCCTAGTTGTCCTGACGCTAACCCTAGTTGTCCTGACGCTAACCCTACTTGTCCTGACGCTAACCCTACTTGTCCTGACGCTAACCCTAGTTGTCCCGTCGCTAACCCTAGTTGTCCTGACGCTAACCCTAGTTGTCCTGACGCTAACCCTAGTTGTCCTGACGCTAACCCTAGTTGTCCTGACGCTAACCCTACTTTTCTTGACGCTAACCCGAGTTGTCCTGACGCTAACCCGAGTTGTCCTGATGCTAACCCGAGTTGTCCTGACACTAACTCGAGTTGTCCTGACGCTAACCCGAGTTGTCCTGACGCTAACCCGAGTTGTCCTGACGCTAACCCGAGTTGTCGTGACGCTAACCCGAGTTGTCCTGACGCTAACCCGAGTTGTCCTGACGCTAACCCGAGTTGTCCTGACGCTAACCCTAGTTGTCCTGACGCTAACCCTAGTTGTCCTGACGCTAACCCTAGTTGTCCTGACGCTAACCCTACTTGTCCTGACGCTAACCCTACTTGTCCTGACGCTAACCCTAGTTGTCCTGACGCTAACCCTAGTTGTCCAGACGCTAACCCTACTTGTCCTGACGCTAACCCTAGTTGTCCTGACGCTAACCCTAGTTGTCCTGACGCTAACCCTAGTTGTCTTGACGCTAACCCTAGCTGTCCTGACGCTAACCCTAGTTGTCCTGACGATAACCCTAGTTGTCCTGACGCTAACCCGAGTTGTCCTGACGCTAACCCGAGTTGTCCTGACGCTAACCCGAGTTGTCCTGACGCTAACCCTAGTTGTCCTGATGCTAACCCTAGTTGTCCTGACGCTAACCCTAGTTGTCCTGACGATAACCCTAGTTGTCCTGACGCTAACCCTAGTTGTCCTGACGCTAACCCTAGTTGTCCTGACGCTAACCCTAGTTGTCCTGACGCTAACCCTAGTTGTCCTGACGCTAACCCTAGTTGTCCTGACGCTAACTCTAGTTGTCCTGACGCTAGCCCTAGTTGTCCTGACGCTAACCCTACTTGTCCTGACGCTTTCCCTACTTGTCCTGACGCTAACCTAAGTTGTCCTGACGCTAACCCTAGTTGTCCTGACGCTAACCCTATTTGTCCTGACGCTAACCCTACTTGTCCTGACGCTAACCCTACTTGTCCTGACTCTAATCCTAGTTGTCCTGACGCTAACCCTAGTTGTCCTGACGCTAACCCTAGTTGTCCTGACGCTAACAATAGTTGTCCTGACGCTAACCCTAGTTGTCCTGACGCTAACCCTAGTTGTCCTGACGCTAACCCTAGTTGTCCTGACGCTAACCTTACTTGTCGTGACGCTAACCCTAGTTGTCCTGACGCTAACCCTATTTGTCCTGACGCTAACCCTACTTGTCCTGAAGCTAACCCTAGTTGTCCTGACGCTAACCCTAGTTGTCCTGACGCTAACCCTACTTGTCCTGACGCTAAGCCTACTTGTCCTGACGGTAACCCTAGTTGTCCTGACGCTAACCCTACTTGTCCTGACGCTAACCCTAGTTGTCCTGACGCTAACCCTAGTTGTCCTGACGCTAACCCTAGTTGTCCTGATGCTAACCATAGATGTCCTGACGCTAACCCTAGTTGTCCTGACGCTAACCCTAGTTGTCCTGACGCTAACCCTAGTTGTCCTGACGCTAACCCTACTTGTCATAACGCTAACCCTACTTGTCCTGACGCTTACCCTACTTGTCCTGACGCTAACCCTAGTTGTCCTGACGCTAACCCTACTTGTCCTGACGCTAACCCTAGTTGTCCTGACGCTAACCCTAGTTGTCCTGACGCTAACCCTACTTGTCCTGACGCTAACCCTACTTGTCCTGACGCTAACCCTAGTTGTCCTGACGCTAACCCTAGTTGTCCAGACGCTAACCCTACTTGTCCTGACGCTAACCCTAGTTGTCCTGACGCTAACCCTAGTTGTCCTGACGCTAACCCTAGTTGTCTTGACGCTAACCCTAGCTGTCCTGACGCTAACCCTAGTTGTCCTGACGATAACCCTAGTTGTCCTGACGCTAACCCGAGTTGTCCTGACGCTAACCCGAGTTGTCCTGACGCTAACCCGAGTTGTCCTGACGCTAACCCTAGTTGTCCTGATGCTAACCCTAGTTGTCCTGACACTAACCCTAGTTGTCCTGACGATAACCCTAGTTGTCCTGACGCTAACCCTAGTTGTCCTGACGCTAACCCTAGTTGTCCTGACGCTAACTCTAGTAGTCCTGATGCTAACCCTAGTTGTCCTGACGCTAACCCTACTTGTCCTGACGCTATCCCTACTTGTCCTGACGCTAACCTAAGTTGTCCTGACGCTAACCCTTGTTGTCCTGACGCTAACCCTAGTTGTCCTGACGCTAACCCTATTTGTCCTGACGCTAACCCTACTTGTCCTGACGCTAACCCTACTTGTCCTGACTCTAACCCTAGTTGTCCTGACGCTAACCCTAGTTGTCCTGACGCTAACCCTAGTTGTCCTGACGCTAACCCTAGTTGTCCTGACGCTAACAATAGTTGTCCTGACGCTAACCCTAGTTGTCCTGACGCTAACCCTAGTTGTCCTGACGCTAACCCTAGTTGTCCTGACGCTAACCTTACTTGTCGTGACGCTAACCCTAGTTGTCCTGACGCTAACCCTATTTGTCCTGACGCTAACCCTATTTGTCCTGACGCTAACCCTAGTTGTCCTGACGCTAACCCTAGTTGTCCTGACGCTAACCCTATTTGTCCTGACGCTAACCCTACTTGTCCTGACGCTAACCCTACTTGTCCTGAAGTTAACCCTAGTTGTCCTGACGCTAACCCTAGTTGTCCTGACGCTAACCCTACTTGTCCTGACGCTAAGCCTACTTGTCCTGACGGTAACCCTAGTTGTCCTGACGCTAACCCTACTTGTCCTGACGCTAACCCTACTTGTCCTGACGCTAACCCTAGTTGTCCTGACGCTAACCCTAGTTGTCCTGATGCTAACCATAGATGTCCTGACGCTAACCCTAGTTGTCCTGACGCTAACCCTAGTTGTCCTGACGCTAACCCTAGTTGTCCTGACGCTAACCCTACTTGTCCTGACGCTAACCCTAGTTGTCCTGACGCTAACCCTACTTGTCCTGACGCTAACCCTACTTGTCCTGAAGCTAACCCTAGTTGTCCTGACGCTAACCCTAGTTGTCCTGACGCTAACCCTACTTGTCCTGACGCTAAGCCTACTTGTCCTGACGGTAACCCTAGTTGTCCTGACGCTAACCCTACTTGTCCTGACGCTAACCCTACTTGTCCTGACGCAACCCTAGTTGTCCTGACGCTAACCCTAGTTGTCCTGATGCTAACCATAGATGTCCTGACGCTAACCCTAGTTGTCCTGACGCTAACCCTAGTTGTCCTGACGCTAACCCTAGTTGTCCTGACGCTAACCCTAATTGTCATAACGCTAACCCTACTTGTCCTGACGCTAACCCTAGTTGTCCTGACGCTAACCCTACTTGTCCTGACGCTAACCCTAGTTGTCCTGACGCTAACCCTAGTTGTCCTGACGCTAACCCTAGTTGTCCTGACGCTAACCCTACTTGTCCTGACGCTAACCCTACTTGTCCTGACGCTAACCCTAGTTGTCCTGACGCTAACCCTAGTTGTCCAGACGCTAACCCTACTTGTCCTGACGCTAACCCTAGTTGTCCTGACGCTAACCCTAGTTGTCCTGACGCTAACCCTAGTTGTCTTGACGCTAACCCTAGCTGTCCTGACGCTAACCCTAGTTGTCCTGACGATAACCCTAGTTGTCCTGACGCTAACCCGAGTTGTCCTGACGCTAACCCGAGTTGTCCTGACGCTAACCCGAGTTGTCCTGACGCTAACCCTAGTTGTCCTGATGCTAACTCTAGTTGTCCTGATGCTAACCCTAGTTGTCCTGACGCTAACCCTACTTGTCCTGACGCTATCCCTACTTGTCCTGACGCTAACCTAAGTTGTCCTGACGCTAACCCTTGTTGTCCTGACGCTAACCCTAGTTGTCCTGACGCTAACCCTATTTGTCCTGACGCTAACCCTACTTGTCCTGACGCTAACCCTACTTGTCCTGACTCTAACCCTAGTTGTCCTGACGCTAACCCTAGTTGTCCTGACGCTAACCCTAGTTGTCCTGACACTAACCCTAGTTGTCCTGACGCTAACAATAGTTGTCCTGACGCTAACCCTAGTTGTCCTGACGCTAACCCTAGTTGTCCTGACGCTAACCCTAGTTGTCCTGACGCTAACCTTACTTGTCGTGACGCTAACCCTAGTTGTCCTGACGCTAACCCTATTTGTCCTGACGCTAACCCTATTTGTCCTGACGCTAACCCTAGTTGTCCTGACGCTAACCCTAGTTGTCCTGAAGTTAACCCTATTTGTCCTGACGCTAACCCTAGTTGTCCTGATGCTAACCCTACTTGTCCTGACGCTAAGCCTACTTGTCCTGACGGTAACCCTAGTTGTCCTGACGCTAACCCTACTTGTCCTGACGCTAACCCTACTTGTCCTGACGCTAACCCTAGTTGTCCTGACGCTAACCCTAGTTGTCCTGATGCTAACCATAGATGTCCTGACGCTAACCCTAGTTGTCCTGACGCTAACCCTAGTTGTCCTGACGCTAACCCTAGTTGTCCTGACGCTAACCCTACTTGTCATAACGCTAACCCTACTTGTCCTGATGCTAACCCTACTTGTCCTGACGCTAACCCTAGTTGTCCTGACGCTAACCCTACTTGTCCTGACGCTAACACTACTTGTCCTGACGCTAACCCTAGTTGTCCTGACGCTAACCCTAGTTGTCCTGACGCTAACCCTAGTTGTCCTGACGCTAACCCTACTTGTCCTGACGCTAACCCTAGTTGCCCTGACGCTAACCCTAGTTGTCCTGACGCTAACCCTAGTTGTCCTGACGCTAACCCTAGTTGTCCTGACGCTAACCCTACTTGTCCTGACGCTAACCCTACTTGTCCTGACGCTAACCCTACTTGTCCTGACGCTAACCCTACTTGTCCTGACGCTAACCCTAGTTGTCCTGACGCTAACCCTAGTTGTCCTGAGGCTAACCCTACTTGTCCTGACGCTAACCCTAGTTGTCCTGATGCTAACCCTAGTTGTCCTGACGTTAACCCTATTTGTCCTGACGCTAACCCTAGTTGTCCTGACGCTAACCCTAGTTGTTCTGACGCTAACCCTAGTTGTCCTGACGCTAACCCTAGATGTCCTGATGCTAACCCTAGTTGTCCTGACGCTAACCCTACTTGTCCTGACGCTAACCCTAGTTGTCCTGACGCTAACCCTAGTTGTCCTGACGCTAACCCTACTTGTCCTGACGCTAACCCTAGTTGTCCTGACGCTAACCCTACTTATCCTGACGCTAACCCTAGTTGTCCTGACGCTAACAATAGTTGTCCTGACGCTAACCCTAGTTGTCCTGACGCTAACCCTACTTGTCCTGACGCTAACCCTAGTTGTCCTGACGCTAACCCTAGTTGTCCTGATGCTAACCCTACTTGTCCTGACGCTAACCCTACTTGTCCTGACGCTAACCCTAGTTGTCCTGACGCTAACCCTACTTATCCTGACGCTAACCCTAGATGTCCTGACGCTAACTCTACTTGTCCTGACGCTAACCCTGGTTGTCCTGACACTAACCCTACTTGTCCTGACGCTAACCCTAGTTGTCCTGACGCTAACCCTAGTTGTCCTGACGCTAACCCTAGTTGTCCTGATGCTAACCCTAGTTGTCCTGACGCTAACCCTAGTTGTCCTGACGCTAACCCTAGTTGTCCTGACGCTAACCCTAGTTGTCCTGACGCTAACCCTACTTGTCCTGACGCTAACCCTAGTTGTCCTGAAGCTAACCCTAGTTGTCCTGACGCTAACCCTACTTATCCTGACGCTAACCCTAGTTGTCCTGACGCTAACCCTAGTTGTCCTGACGCTAACCATACTTGTCCTGACGCTAACCCTACTTGTCCTGACGCTAACCCTACTTGTCCTGACGCTAACCCTAGTTGTCCTGACGCTAACCCTAGTTGTCCTGACGCTAACCATAGTTGTCCTGACGCTAACACTACTTGTCCTGACGCTAACCCTAGTTGTCCTGACGCTAACCCTAGTTGTCCTGATGCTGACCCTACTTGTCCTGACGCTAACCTTAGTTGTCCTGACGCTAACCCTAGTTGTCCTGATGCTAACCCTAGTTGTCCTGACGCTAACCCTAGTTATCCTGACGCTAGCCCTAGCTGTCCTGACGCTAACCCTAGTCGTCCTGACGCTAACCCTAGTTGTCCTGACGCTAACCCTAGTTGTCCTGACGCTAACCCTAGTTGTCCTGACGCTAACCCTAGTTATCCTGACGCTAAGCCTAGTTGTCCTGACGCTAACCCTAGTTGTCCTGACGCTAACCCTAGTTGTCCTGACGCTAACCCTAGATGTCCTGACGCTAACCCTACTTGTCCTGACGCTAACCCTAGTTGTCCTGATGCTAACCCTACTTGTCCTGATGCTAACCCTAGTTGTCCTGACGCTAACCCTAGTTGTCCTGACGCTAACCCTACTTGTCCTGACGCTAACCCTACTTGTTCTGACGCTAACCCTACTTGTCCTGACGCTAACCCTAGTTGTCCTGACGCTAACCCTAGTTGTCCTGACGCTAACCCTAGTTGTCCTGACGCTAACACTACTTGTCCTGACGCTAACCCTAGTTGTCCTGACGCTAACCCTAGTTGTCCTGACGCTAACCCTACTTGTCCTGACGCTAACCCTAGTTGTCCTGACGCTAACCCTAGTTGTCCTGATGCTAACCCTAGTTGTCCTGACGCTAACCCTAGTTGTCCTGACGCTAACCCTAGCTGTCCTGACGCTAACCCTAGTCGTCCTGACGCTAACCCTAGTTGTCCTGACGCTAACCCTAGTTGTCCTGACGCTAACCCTAGTTGTCCTGATGCTAACCCTACTTGTAATGACGCTAACCCTACTTGTCCTGACGCTAACCCTAGTTGTCCTGACGCTAACCCTAGTTGTCCTGACGCTAACTCTAGTTGTCCTGACACTAACCCTAGTTGTCCTGACGCTAACCCTAGTTGTCCTGACGCTAACCCTAGTTGTCCTGACGCTAACCCTAGTGGTCCTGACGCTAACCCTATTTGTCCTGACGCTAACCCTAGTTGTCCTGACGCTAACCCTAGTTGTCCTGACGCTAAACCTATGTGTCCTGACGCTAACCCTAGTTGTCCTGACGCTAACCCTAGTTGTCCTGACGCTAACCCTAGTTGTCCTAACGCTAACCCTAGTTGTCCTGACGCTAACCCTAGTTGTCCTGACGCTAACCCTACTTGTCCTGACGCTAAACCTAGTTGTCCTGACGCTAACCCTAGTTGTCCTGACGCTAACCCTAGTTGTCCTGACGCTAACCCTACTTGTCCTGACGCTAACCCTAGATGTCCTTACGCTAACCCTAGTTGTCCTGACGCTAACCCTAGTTGTCCTGACGCTAACCCTACTTGTCCTGACGCTAACTCTACTTGTCCTGACGCTAACCCTAGTTGTCCTGACGCTAAACCTAGTTGTCCTGACGCTAACCCTACTTGTCCTGACGCTAACCCTACTTGTCCTGACGCTAACCCTAGTTGTCCTGACGCTAACCCTAGTTGTCCTGATGCTAACCCGAGTTGTCCTGACACTAACCCTAGTTGTCCTGACGCTAACCCTAGTTGTCCTGATGCTAACCCTACTTGTCCTGACGCTAACCCTACTTGTCCTGACGCTAACCCGAGTTGTCCTGACGCTAACCCGAGTTGTCCTGACGCTAACTCGAGTTGTCCTGACGCTAACCCTAGTTGTCCTGACGCTAACCCTACTTGTCCTGACGCAAACCCTAGTTGTCCTGACGCTAACCCTACTTGTCCTGACGCTAACCCTACTTGTCCTGACGCTAACCCTAGTTGTCCTGATGCTAACCCTAGTTGTCCTGACGCTAACCGTACTTGTCCTGACGCTAACCCTACTTGTCCTGACGCTAACCCTAGTTGTCCTGACGCTAACCCTAGTTGTCCTGACGCTAACCCTAGTTGTCCTGATGCTAACCCTAGTTGTCCTGACGCTAACCCTAGATGTCCTGACGCTAACCCTAGTTGTCTTGACTCTAACCCTAGTTGTCCTGACGCTAACCCTACTTGTCCTGACGCTAACCCTAGTTGTCCTGACGCTAACCCTAGTTGTCCTGACGCTAACCCTACTTGTCCTGACGCTAACCCTAGTTGTCCTGACGCTAACCCTAGTTGTCCTGACGCTAACCCTACTTCTCCTGACGCTAACCCTACTTTTCCTGACGCTAACCCGAGTTGTCCTGACGCTAACCCGAGTTGTCCTGACGCTAACCCGAGTTGTCCTGACACTAACTCGAGTTGTCCTGACGCTAACCCGAGTTGTCCTGACGCTAACCCGAGTTGTCCTGACGCTAACCCGAGTTGTCGTGACGCTAACCCGAGTTGTCCTGACGCTAACCCGAGTTGTCCTGATGCTAACCCGAGTTGTCCTGACGCTAACCCTAGTTGTCCTGACGCTAACCCTAGTTGTCCTGATGCTAACCCTACTTGTCCTGACGCTAACCCTACTTGTCCTGACGCTAACCCTAGTTGTCCTGACGCTAACCCTAGTTGTCCAGACGCTAACCCTACTTGTCCTGACGCTAACCCTAGTTGTCCTGACGCTAACCCTAGTTGTCCTGACGCTAACCCTAGTTGTCTTGACGCTAACCCTAGCTGTCCTGACGATAATCCTAGTTGTCCTGACGATAACCCTAGTTGTCCTGACGCTAACCCGAGTTGTCCTGACGCTAACCCGAGTTGTCCTGACGCTAACCCTAGTTGTCTTGACTCTAACCCTAGTTGTCCTGACGCTAACCCTACTTGTCCTGACGCTAACCCTAGTTGTCCTGACGCTAACCCTAGTTGTCCTGACGCTAACCCTACTTGTCCTGACGCTAACCCTACTTGTCCTGACTCTAACCCTAGTTGTCCTGACGCTAACCCTAGTTGTCCTGACGCTAACCCTAGTTGTCCTGACGCTAACCCTAGTTGTCCTGACGCTAACCCTACTTCTCCTGACGCTAACCCTACTTTTCCTGACGCTAACCCGAGTTGTCCTGACGCTAACCCGAGTTGTCCTGACGCTAACCCGAGTTGTCCTGACACTAACTCGAGTTGTCCTGACGCTAACCCGAGTTGTCCTGACGCTAACCCGAGTTGTCCTGACGCTAACCCGAGTTGTCGTGACGCTAACCCGAGTTGTCCTGACGCTAACCCGAGTTGTCCTGACGCTAACCCGAGTTGTCCTGACGCTAACCCTAGTTGTCCTGATGCTAACCCTACTTGTCCTGACGCTAACCCTACTTGTCCTGACGCTAACCCTAGTTGTCCTGACGCTAACCCTAGTTGTCCAGACGCTAACCCTACTTGTCCTGACGCTAACCCTAGTTGTCCTGACGCTAACCCTAGTTGTCCTGACGCTAACCCTAGTTGTCTTGACGCTAACCCTAGCTGTCCTGACGATAATCCTAGTTGTCCTGACGATAACCCTAGTTGTCCTGACGCTAACCCGAGTTGTCCTGACGCTAACCCGAGTTGTCCTGACACTAACCCGAGTTGTCCTGACGCTAACCCTAGTTGTCCTGACGATAACCCTAGTTGTCCTGACGCTAACCCTAGTTGTCCTGACGCTAACCCTAGTTGTCCTGACGCTAACTCTAGTTGTCCTGACGCTAACCCTAGTTGTCCTGACGCTAACTCTACTTGTCCTGACGCTTTCCCTACTTGTCCTGACGCTAACCTAAGTTGTCCTGACGCAACCCTAGTTGTCCTGACGCTAACCCTATTTGTCCTGACGCTAACCCTACTTGTCCTGACGCTAACCCTACTTGTCCTGACTCTAACCCTAGTTGTCCTGACGCTAACCCTAGTTGTCCTGACGCTAACCCTAGTTGTCCTGACGCTAACAATAGTTGTCCTGACGCTAACCCTAGTTGTTCTGACGCTAACCCTAGTTGTCCTGACGCTAACCCTAGTTGTTCTGACGCTAACCTTACTTGTCGTGACGCTAACCCTAGTTGTCCTGACGCTAACCCTATTTGTCCTGACGCTAACCCTAGTTGTCCTGACGCTAACCCTAGTTGTCCTGACGCTAACCCTAGTTGTCCTGACGCTAACCCTACTTGTCCTGACGCTAACCCTACTTGTCCTGAAGCTAACCCTAGTTGTCCTGACGCTAACCCTAGTTGTCCTGACGCTAACCCTACTTGTCCTGACGCTAAGCCTACTTGTCCTGACGGTAACCCTAGTTGTCCTGACGCTAACCCTACTTGTCCTGACGCTAACCCTACTTGTCCTGACGCTAACCCTAGTTGTCCTGACGCTAACCCTAGTTGTCCTGATGCTAACCATAGATGTCCTGACGCTAACCCTAGTTGTCCTGACGCTAACCCTAGTTGTCCTGACGCTAACCCTACTTGTCATAACGCTAACCCTACTTGTCCTGACGCTAACCCTACTTGTCCTGACGCTAACCCTAGTTGTCCTGACGATAACCCTAGTTGTCCTGACGCTAACCCTACTTGTCCTGACGCTAACCCTAGTTGTCCTGACGCTAACCCTAGTTGTCCTGACGCTAACCCTAGTTGTCCTGACGCTAATCCTACTTGTCCTGACGCTAACCCTACTTGTCCTGACGCTAACCCTACTTGTCCTGACGCTAACCCTAGTTGTCCTGACGCTAACCCTACTTGTCCTGACGCTAACCCTAGTTGTCCTGACGCTAACCCTAGTTGTCCTGACGCTAACCCTAGTTGTCCTGACGCTAACCCTACTTGTCCTGACGCTAACCCTAGTTGTCCTGACGCTAACCCTAGTTGTCCTGACGCTAACCCTACTTGTCATAACGCTAACCCTACTTGTCCTGACGCTAACCCTACTTGTCCTGACGCTAACCCTAGTTGTCCTGACGCTAACAATAGTTGTCCTGACGCTAACCCTAGTTGTTCTGACGCTAACCCTAGTTGTCCTGACGCTAACCCTAGTTGTTCTGACGCTAACCTTACTTGTCGTGACGCTAACCCTAGTTGTCCTGACGCTAACCCTATTTGTCCTGACGCTAACCCTAGTTGTCCTGACGCTAACCCTAGTTGTCCTGACGCTAACCCTAGTTGTCCTGACGCTAACCCTACTTGTCCTGACGCTAACCCTACTTGTCCTGAAGCTAACCCTAGTTGTCCTGACGCTAACCCTAGTTGTCCTGACGCTAACCCTACTTGTCCTGACGCTAAGCCTACTTGTCCTGACGGTAACCCTAGTTGTCCTGACGCTAACCCTACTTGTCCTGACGCTAACCCTACTTGTCCTGACGCTAACCCTAGTTGTCCTGACGCTAACCCTAGTTGTCCTGATGCTAACCATAGATGTCCTGACGCTAACCCTAGTTGTCCTGACGCTAACCCTAGTTGTCCTGACGCTAACCCTACTTGTCATAACGCTAACCCTACTTGTCCTGACGCTAACCCTAGTTGTCCTGACGCTAACCCTAGTTGTCCTGACGATAACCCTAGTTGTCCTGACGCTAACCCTACTTGTCCTGACGCTAACCCTAGTTGTCCTGACGCTAACCCTAGTTGTCCTGACGCTAACCCTAGTTGTCCTGACGCTAATCCTACTTGTCCTGACGCTAACCCTACTTGTCCTGACGCTAACCCTACTTGTCCTGACGCTAACCCTAGTTGTCCTGACGCTAACCCTACTTGTCCTGACGCTAACCCTAGTTGTCCTGACGCTAACCCTAGTTGTCCTGACGCTAACCCTAGTTGTCCTGACGCTAACCCTACTTGTCCTGACGCTAACCCTAGTTGTCCTGACGCTAACCCTAGTTGTCCTGACGCTAACCCTACTTGTCATAACGCTAACCCTACTTGTCCTGACGCTAACCCTACTTGTCCTGACGCTAACCCTAGTTGTCCTGACGCTAACCCTACTTGTCCTGACGCTAACCCTACTTGTCCTGACGCTAACCCTAGTTGTCCTGACGCTAACCCTAGTTGTCCTGACGCTAACCCTACTTGTCCTGACGCTAACCCTAGTTGTCCTGACGCTAACCCTAGTTGTCCTGACGCTAACCCAAGTTGTCCTGACACTAACCCTAGTTGTCCTGACGCTAACCCTAGTTGTCCTCACGCTAACCCTACTTGTCCTGACGCTAACCCTACTTGTCCTGACGCTAACCCTAGTTGTCCTGACGCTAACACTAGTTGTCCTGACGCTAACCCTACTTGTCCTGACGCCAACCCTAGTTGTCCTGACGCTAACCCTAGTTGTCCTGAGGCTAACCCCAGTTTTCCTGACGCTAACCCTAGATGTCCTGACGCTAACCCTAGTTGTCCTGACGCTAACCCTACTTGTCCTGACGCTAAACCTAGTTGTCCTGACGCTAACCCTACTTGTCCTGACGCTAACCCTAGTTGTCCTGACGCTAACCCTAGTTGTCCTGACGCTAACCCTAGTTGTCCTGACGCTAACCCTAGTTGTCCTGACGATAACCCTAGTTGTCCTGACGCTAACCCGAGTTGTCCTGACGCTAACCCGAGTTGTCCTGACGCTAACCCGAGTTGTCCTGACGCTAACCCTAGTTGTCCTGATGCTAACCCTAGTTGTCCTGACGCTAACCCTAGTTGTCCTGACGCTAACCCTAGTTGTCCTGACGATAACCCTAGTTGTCCTGACGCTAACCCTAGTTGTCCTGACGCTAACCCTAGTTGTCCTGACGCTAACCCTACTTGTCCTGACGCTAACCCTACTTGTCCTGACGCTAACCTAAGTTGTCCTGACGCTAACCCTAGTTGTCCTGACGCTAACCCTAGTTGTCCTGACGCTAACCCTACTTGTCCTGACGCTAACCCTACTTGTCCTGACTCTAACCCTAGTTGTCCTGATGCTAACCCTAGTTGTCCTGACGCTAACCCTACTTGTCCTGACGCTAACCCTAGTTGTCCTGACGCTAACAATAGTTGTCCTGACGCTAACCCTAGTTGTCCTGACGCTAACCCTAGTTGTCCTGACGCTAACCCTAGTTGTCCTGACGCTAACCCTAGTTGTCCTGACGCTAACCCTAGTTGTCCTGACGCTAACCCTACTTGTCCTGACGCTAACCCTACTTGTCCTGAAGCTAACCCTAGTTGTCCTGACGCTAACCCTAGTTGTCCTGACGCTAACCCTACTTGTCCTGACGCTAAGTCTACTTGTCCTGACGCTAACCCTAGTTGTCCTGACGCTAACCCTACTTGTCCTGACGCTAACCCTACTTGTCCTGACGCTAACCCTAGTTGTCCTGACGCTAACCCTAGTTGTCCTGATGCTAACCATAGATGTCCTGACGCTAACCCTAGTTGTCCTGATGCTAACCCTAGTTGTCCTGACGCTAACCCTAGTTGTCCTGACGCTAACCCTACTTGTCCTAACGCTAACCCTACTTGTCCTGACGCTAACCCTACTTGTCCTGACGCTAACCCTAGTTGTCCTGACGCTAACCCTACTTGTCCTGACGCTAACCCTACTTGTCCTGACGCTAACCCTAGTTGTCCTGACGCTAACCCTAGTTGTCCTGATGCTAACCCTAGTTGTCCTGACGCTAACCCTACTTGTCCTAACGCTAACCCTAGTTGTCCTGACGCTAACCCTAGTTGTCCTGACGCTAACCCTAGTTGTCCTGACACTAACCCTAGTTGTCCTGACGCTAACCCTAGTTGTCCTCACGCTAACCCTACTTGTCCTGACGCTAACCCTACTTGTCCTGACGCTAACCCTAGTTGTCCTGACGCTAACACTAGTTGTCCTTACGCTAACCCTACTTGTCCTGACGCCAACCCTAGTTGTCCTGACGCTAACCCTAGTTGTCCTGAGGCTAACCCCAGTTTTCCTGACGCTAACCCTAGATGTCCTGACGCTAACAGTAGTTGTCCTGACGCTAACCCTAGTTGTCCTGACGCTAACCCTACTTGTCCTGACGCTAACCCTAGTTGTCCTGACGCTAACCCTAGTTGTCCTGACGCTAACCCTAGTTGTCCTGACGCTAACCCTAGTTGTACTGACGCTAACCCTACTTGTCCTGACGCTAACCCTAGTTGTCCTGACGCTAACCCTAGTTGTCCTGACGCTAACCCTACTTGTCCTGACGCTAACCCTAGTTGTCCTGACGCTAACCCTACTTGTCCTGACGTTAACCCTAGTTGTCCTGACGCTAACCCTACTTGTCCTGACGCTAACCCTACTTGTCCTGACGCTAACCCTAGTTGTCCTGACGCTAACCCTAGTTGTCCTGACGCTAACCCTACTTGTCCTGACGCTAACCCTAGTTGTCCTGACGCTAACCCTAATTGTCCTCACGCTAACCCTACTTGTCCTGACGCTAACCCTAGTTGTCCTGACGCTAACCCTAGTTGTCCTGACGCTAACCCTAGTTGTCCTGACGCTAACCCTACTTGTCCTGACGCTAACCCTAGTTGTCCTGACGCTAACCCTAGTTGTCCTGACGCTAACCCTACTTGTCCTGACGCTAACCCTACTTGTCCTGACGCTAACCCTAGTTGTCCTGACGCTAACCCTACTTGTCCTGATAATAACCCTACTTCTCCTGACTCTAACCCTACTTGTCCTGACGCTAACCCTAGTTGTCCTGACGCTAACCCTAGTTGTCCTGACGCTAACCCTACTTGTCCTGACGCTAACCCTACTTGTCCTGACGCTAACCATAGTTGTCCTGACGCTAACCCTACTTGTCCTGACGCTAACCCTACTTGTCCTGACGCTAACCCTAGTTGTCCTGACGCTAACCCTAGTTGTCCTGACGCTAACCCTAGTTGTCCTGACGCTAACCCTAGTTGTCCTGACTCTGTCCCTAGTTGTCCTGACGCTAACCCTAGTTGTCCTGACGCTAACCCGAGTTGTCCTGACGCTAACCCTAGTTGTCCTGACACTGTCCCTAGCTGTCCTGACGCTAACCCTAGTTGTCCTGACGCTAACCCTAGTTGTCCTGACGCTAACCCTACTTGTCCTGACGCTAACCCTAGTTGTCCTGACGCTAACCCTAGTTGTCCTGACGCTAACCCGAGTTGTCCTGACGCTAACCCTAGTTGTCCTGACGCTAACCCTAGTTGTCCTGACGCTAACCCGAGTTGTACTGACGCTAACCCGAGTTGTCCTGACGCTAACCCTAGTTGTCCTGACACTAACCCGAGTTGTCCTGACGCTAACCCGAGTTGTCCTGACGCTAACCCGAGTTGTCCTGACGCTAACCCTAGTTGTCCTGACGCTAACCCGAGTTGTCCTGACGCTAACCCTAGTTGTCCTGACGCTAACCCTAGTTGTCCTGACGATAACCCTAGTTGTCCTGACGCTAACCCTACTTGTCCTGACGCTAACCCTAGTTGTCCTGACGCTAACCCTAGTTGTCCTGACGCTAACCCTAGTTGTCCTGACGCTAATCCTACTTGTCCTGACGCTAACCCTACTTGTCCTGACGCTAACCCTACTTGTCCTGACGCTAACCCTAGTTGTCCTGACGCTAACCCTACTTGTCCTGACGCTAACCCTAGTTGTCCTGACGCTAACCCTAGTTGTCCTGACGCTAACCCTAGTTGTCCTGACGCTAACCCTACTTGTCCTGACGCTAACCCTAGTTGTCCTGACGCTAACCCTACTTGTCCTGACGCTAACCCTAGTTGTCCTGATGCTAACCCTACTTGTCCTGACGCTAACCCTAGTTGTCCTGACGCTAACCCTAGTTGTCCTGACGCTAACCCTACTTGTCCTGACGCCAACCCTAGTTGTCCTGAGGCTAACCCCAGTTTTCCTGACGCTAACCCTAGATGTCCTGACGCTAACAGTAGTTGTCCTGACGCTAACCCTAGTTGTCCTGACGCTAACCCTACTTGTCCTGACGCTAACCCTAGTTGTCCTGACGCTAACCCTAGTTGTCCTGACGCTAACCCTAGTTGTCCTGACGCTAATCCTAGTTGTACTGACGCTAACCCTACTTGTCCTGACGCTAACCCTAGTTGTCCTGACGCTAACCCTAGTTGTCCTGACGCTAACCCTACTTGTCCTGACGCTAACCCTAGTTGTCCTGATGCTAACCCTACTTGTCCTGACGTTAACCCTAGTTGTCCTGACGCTAACCCTAGTTGTCCTGACGCTAACCCTACTTGTCCTGACGCTAACCCTACTTGTCCTGACGCTAACCTAAGTTGTCCTGACGCTAACCCTAGTTGTCCTGACGCTAACCCTAGTTGTCCTGACGCTAACCCTACTTGTCCTGACGCTAACCCTACTTGTCCTGACTCTAACCCTAGTTGTCCTGATGCTAACCCTAGTTGTCCTGACGCTAACCCTACTTGTCCTGACGCTAACCCTAGTTGTCCTGACGCTAACAATAGTTGTCCTGACGCTATCCCTAGTTGTCCTGACGCTAACCCTAGTTGTCCTGACGCTAACCCTAGTTGTCCTGACGCTAACCCTAGTTGTCCTGACGCTAACCCTAGTTGTCCTGACGCTAACCCTAGTTGTCCTGACGCTAACCCTACTTGTCCTGACGCTAACCCTACTTGTCCTGAAGCTAACCCTAGTTGTCCTGACGCTAACCCTAGTTGTCCTGACGCTAACCCTACTTGTCCTGACGCTAAGTCTACTTGTCCTGACGCTAACCCTAGTTGTCCTGACGCTAACCCTACTTGTCCTGACGCTAACCCTACTTGTCCTGACGCTAACCCTAGTTGTCCTGACGCTAACCCTAGTTGTCCTGATGCTAACCATAGATGTCCTGACGCTAACCCTAGTTGTCCTGACGCTAACCCTAGTTGTCCTGACGCTAACCCTAGTTGTCCTGACGCTAACCCTACTTGTCCTAACGCTAACCCTACTTGTCCTGACGCTAACCCTACTTGTCCTGACGCTAACCCTAGTTGTCCTGACGCTAACCCTACTTGTCCTGACGCTAACCCTACTTGTCCTGACGCTAACCCTAGTTGTCCTGACGCTAACCCTAGTTGTCCTGATGCTAACCCTAGTTGTCCTGACGCTAACCCTACTTGTCCTAACGCTAACCCTAGTTGTCCTGACGCTAACCCTAGTTGTCCTGACGCTAACCCTAGTTGTCCTGACACTAACCCTAGTTGTCCTGACGCTAACCCTAGTTGTCCTCACGCTAACCCTACTTGTCCTGACGCTAACCCTACTTGTCCTGACGCTAACCCTAGTTGTCCTGACGCTAACACTAGTTGTCCTGACGCTAACCCTACTTGTCCTGACGCCAACCCTAGTTGTCCTGACGCTAACCCTAGTTGTCCTGAGGCTAACCCCAGTTTTCCTGACGCTAACCCTAGATGTCCTGACGCTAACAGTAGTTGTCCTGACGCTAACCCTAGTTGTCCTGACGCTAACCCTACTTGTCCTGACGCTAACCCTAGTTGTCCTGACGCTAACCCTAGTTGTCCTGACGCTAACCCTAGTTGTCCTGACGCTAACCCTAGTTGTACTGACGCTAACCCTACTTGTCCTGACGCTAACCCTAGTTGTCCTGACGCTAACCCTAGTTGTCCTGACGCTAACCCTACTTGTCCTGACGCTAACCCTAGTTGTCCTGACGCTAACCCTACTTGTCCTGACGTTAACCCTAGTTGTCCTGACGCTAACCCTACTTGTCCTGACGCTAACCCTACTTGTCCTGACGCTAACCCTAGTTGTCCTGACGCTAACCCTAGTTGTCCTGACGCTAACCCTACTTGTCCTGACGCTAACCCTAGTTGTCCTGACGCTAACCCTAATTGTCCTCACGCTAACCCTACTTGTCCTGACGCTAACCCTAGTTGTCCTGACGCTAACCCTAGTTGTCCTGACGCTAACCCTAGTTGTCCTGACGCTAACCCTACTTGTCCTGACGCTAACCCTAGTTGTCCTGACGCTAACCCTAGTTGTCCTGACGCTAACCCTACTTGTCCTGACGCTAACCCTACTTGTCCTGACGCTAACCCTAGTTGTCCTGACGCTAACCCTACTTGTCCTGATAATAACCCTACTTGTCCTGACGCTAACCCTACTTGTCCTGACGCTAACCCTAGTTGTCCTGACGCTAACCCTAGTTGTCCTGACGCTAACCCTACTTGTCCTGACGCTAACCCTACTTGTCCTGACGCTAACCATAGTTGTCCTGACGCTAACCCTACTTGTCCTGACGCTAACCCTACTTGTCCTGACGCTAACCCTAGTTGTCCTGACGCTAACCCTAGTTGTCCTGACGCTAACCCTAGTTGTCCTGACGCTAACCCTAGTTGTCCTGACTCTGTCCCTAGTTGTCCTGACGCTAACCCTAGTTGTCCTGACGCTAACCCGAGTTGTCCTGACGCTAACCCTAGTTGTCCTGACACTGTCCCTAGCTGTCCTGACGCTAACCCTAGTTGTCCTGACGCTAACCCTAGTTGTCCTGACGCTAACCCTAGTTGTCCTGACGCTAACCCTACTTGTCCTGACGCTAACCCTAGTTGTCCTGACGCTAACCCGAGTTGTCCTGACGCTAACCCTAGTTGTCCTGACGCTAACCCTAGTTGTCCTGACGCTAACCCGAGTTGTACTGACGCTAACCCGAGTTGTCCTGACGCTAACCCTAGTTGTCCTGACTCTAACCCGAGTTGTCCTGACGCTAACCCGAGTTGTCCTGACGCTAACCCGAGTTGTCCTGACGCTAACCCTAGTTGTCCTGACGCTAACCCGAGTTGTCCTGACGCTAACCCTAGTTGTCCTGACGCTAACCCGAGTTGTCCTGACGCTAACCCTAGTTGTCCTGACGATAACCCTAGTTGTCCTGACGCTAACCCTACTTGTCCTGACGCTAACCCTAGTTGTCCTGACGCTAACCCTAGTTGTCCTGACGCTAACCCTAGTTGTCCTGACGCTAATCCTACTTGTCCTGACGCTAATCCTACTTGTCCTGACGCTAACCCTACTTGTCCTGACGCTAACCCTACTTGTCCTGACGCTAACCCTAGTTGTCCTGACGCTAACCCTACTTGTCCTGACGCTAACCCTAGTTGTCCTGACGCTAACCCTAGTTGTCCTGACGCTAACCCTAGTTGTCCTGACGCTAACCCTACTTGTCCTGACGCTAACCCTAGTTGTCCTGACGCTAACCCTACTTGTCCTGACGCTAACCCTAGTTGTCCTGATGCTAACCCTACTTGTCCTGACGCTAACCCTAGTTGTCCTGACGCTAACCCTAGTTGTCCTGACGCTAACCCTACTTGTCCTGACGCCAACCCTAGTTGTCCTGACGCTAACCCTAGTTGTCCTGAGGCTAACCCCAGTTTTCCTGACGCTAACCCTAGATGTCCTGACGCTAACAGTAGTTGTCCTGACGCTAACCCTAGTTGTCCTGACGCTAACCCTACTTGTCCTGACGCTAACCCTAGTTGTCCTGACGCTAACCCTAGTTGTCCTGACGCTAACCCTAGTTGTCCTGACGCTAATCCTAGTTGTACTGACGCTAACCCTACTTGTCCTGACGCTAACCCTAGTTGTCCTGACGCTAACCCTAGTTGTCCTGACGCTAACCCTACTTGTCCTGACGCTAACCCTAGTTGTCCTGACGCTAACCCTACTTGTCCTGACGTTAACCCTAGTTGTCCTGACGCTAACCCTACTTGTCCTGACGCTAACCCTACTTGTCCTGACGCTAACCCTAGTTGTCCTGACGCTAGCCCTAGTTGTCCTGACGCTAACCCTACTTGTCCTGACGCTAACCCTAGTTGTCCTGACGCTAACCCTAGTTGTCCTCACGCTAACCCTACTTGTCCTGACGCTAACCCTAGTTGTCCTGACGCTAACCCTAGTTGTCCTGACGCTAACCCTAGTTGTCCTGACGCTAACCCTACTTGTCCTGACGCTAACCCTACTTGTCCTGACGCTAACCCTAGTTGTCCTGACGCTAACCCTACTTGTCCTGACGCTAACCCTAGTTGTCCTGACGCTAACCCTACTTGTCCTGATAATAACCCTACATGTCCTGACGCTAACCCTAGTTGTCCTGACGCTAACCCTACTTGTCCTGACGCTAACCCTAGTTGTCCTGACGCTAACCCTAGTTGTCCTGACGCTAACCCTAGTTGTCCTGACGCTAACCCTAGTTGTCCTGACGCTAATCCTACTTGTCCTGACGCTAACCCTACTTGTCCTGACGCTAACCCTACTTGTCCTGACGCTAACCCTAGTTGTCCTGACGCTAACCCTACTTGTCCTGACGCTAACCCTAGTTGTCCTGACGCTAACCCTAGTTGTCCTGACGCTAACCCTAGTTGTCCTGACGCTAACCCTACTTGTCCTGACGCTAACCCTAGTTGTCCTGACGCTAACCCTACTTGTCCTGACGCTAACCCTAGTTGTCCTGATGCTAACCCTACTTGTCCTGACGCTAACCCTAGTTGTCCTGACGCTAACCCTAGTTGTCCTGACGCTAACCCTACTTGTCCTGACGCCAACCCTAGTTGTCCTGACGCTAACCCTAGTTGTCCTGAGGCTAACCCCAGTTTTCCTGACGCTAACCCTAGATGTCCTGACGCTAACAGTAGTTGTCCTGACGCTAACCCTAGTTGTCCTGACGCTAACCCTACTTGTCCTGACGCTAACCCTAGTTGTCCTGACGCTAACCCTAGTTGTCCTGACGCTAACCCTAGTTGTCCTGACGCTAATCCTAGTTGTACTGACGCTAACCCTACTTGTCCTGACGCTAACCCTAGTTGTCCTGACGCTAACCCTAGTTGTCCTGACGCTAACCCTACTTGTCCTGACGCTAACCCTAGTTGTCCTGATGCTAACCCTACTTGTCCTGACGTTAACCCTAGTTGTCCTGACGCTAACCCTACTTGTCCTGACGCTAACCCTACTTGTCCTGACGCTAACCCTAGTTGTCCTGACGCTAGCCCTAGTTGTCCTGACGCTAACCCTACTTGTCCTGACGCTAACCCTAGTTGTCCTGACGCTAACCCTAGTTGTCCTCACGCTAACCCTACTTGTCCTGACGCTAACCCTAGTTGTCCTGACGCTAACCCTAGTTGTCCTGACGCTAACCCTAGTTGTCCTGACGCTAACCCTACTTGTCCTGACGCTAACCCTACTTGTCCTGACGCTAACCCTAGTTGTCCTGACGCTAACCCTACTTGTCCTGACGCTAACCCTAGTTGTCCTGACGCTAACCCTACTTGTCCTGATAATAACCCTACATGTCCTGACGCTAACCCTAGTTGTCCTGACGCTAACCCTACTTGTCCTGACGCTAACCCTAGTTGTCCTGACGCTAACCCTAGTTGTCCTGACGCTAACCCTACTTGTCCTGACGCTAACCCTACTTGTCCTGACGCTAACCATAGTTGTCCTGACGCTAACCCTACTTGTCCTGACGCTAACCCTACTTGTCCTGACGCTAACCCTAGTTGTCCTGACGCTAACCCTACTTGTCCTGATGCTAACCCTAGTTGTCCTGACGCTAACCCTAGTTGTCCTGACTCTGTCCCTAGTTGTCCTGACGCTAACCCTAGTTGTCCTGACGCTAACCCGAGTTGTCCTGACGCTAACCCTAGTTGTCCTGACACTGTCCCTAGTTGTCCTGACGCTAACCCTAGTTGTCCTGACGCTAACCCTAGTTGTCCTGACGCTAACCCTACTTGTCCTGACGCTAACCCTAGTTGTCGTGACGCTAACCCTAGTTGTCCTGACGCTAACCCGAGTTGTCCTGACGCTAACCCTAGTTGTCCTGACGCTAACCCTAGTTGTCCTGACGCTAACCCGAGTTGTACTGACGCTAACCCGAGTTGTCCTGACGCTAACCCTAGTTGTCCTGACTCTAACCCGAGTTGTCCTGACGCTAACCCGAGTTGTCCTGACGCTAACCCGAGTTGTCCTGACGCTAACCCTAGTTGTCCTGACGCTAACCCGAGTTGTCCTGACGCTAACCCTAGTTGTCCTGACGCTAACCCTAGTTGTCCTGACGATAACCCTAGTTGTCCTGACGCTAACCCTACTTCTCCTGACGCTAACCCTAGTTCTCCTGACGCTAACCCTAGTTGTCCTGACGCTAACCCTAGTTGTCCTGACGCTAATCCTACTTGTCCTGACGCTAACCCTACTTGTCCTGACGCTAACCCTACTTGTCCTGACGCTAACCCTAGTTGTCCTGACGCTAACCCTACTTGTCCTGACGCTAACCCTAGTTGTCCTGACGCTAACCCTAGTTGTCCTGACGCTAACCCTAGTTGTCCTGACGCTAACCCGAGTTGTCCTGACGCTAACCCTAGTTGTCCTGACGCTAACCCGAGTTGTCCTGACGCTAACCCGAGTTGTCCTGACGCTAACCCTAGTTGTCCTGACGCTAACCCTACTTGTCCTGACGCTAACCCTAGTTGTCCTGACGCTAACCCTAGTTGTCCTGACGCTAACCCTAGTTGTCCTGACGCTAATCCTACTTGTCCTGACGCTAACCCTACTTGTCCTGACGCTAACCCTACTTGTCCTGACGCTAACCCTAGTTGTCCTGACGCTAACCCTACTTGTCCTGACGCTAACCCTAGTTGTCCTGACGCTAACCCTAGTTGTCCTGACGCTAACCCTAGTTGTCCTGACGCTAACCCTAGTTGTCCTGACGCTAACCCTAGTTGTCCTGACGCTAACCCTACTTGTCCTGACGCTAACCCTAGTTGTCCTGATGCTAACCCTACTTGTCCTGACGCTAACCCTAGTTGTCTTGACGCTAACTCTAGTTGTCCTGACGCTAACCCTACTTGTCCTGACGCTAACCCTAGTTGTCCTGATGCTGTCCCTAGTTGTCCTGAGGCTAACCCTAGTTGTCCTGACGCTAACCCGAGTTGTCCTGACACTATCCCTAGTAGTCCTGACGCTAACCCTAGTTGTCCTGACGCTAACTCTAGTTGTCCTGACGCTAACCCTAGTTGTCCTGACACTAACCCTAGTTGTCCTGACGCTAACCCTACTTGTCCTGACGCTAACCCTACTTGTCCTGACGCTAACCAAAGTTGTCCTGACGCTAACCCTACTTGTCCTGACGCTAACCCTACTTGTCCTGACGCTAACCCTAGTTGTCCTGACGCTAACCCTACTTGTCCTGACGCTAACCCTAGTTGTCCTGACGCTAACCCTAGTTGTCCTGACGCTAACCCTAGTTGTCCTGACTCTGTCCCTAGTTGTCCTGACGCTAACCCTAGTTGTCCTGACGCTAACCCGAGTTGTCCTGACGCTAACCCTAGTTGTCCTGACACTGTCCCTAGTTGTCCTGACGCTAACCCTAGTTGTCCTGACGCTAACCCTAGTTGTCCTGACGCTAACCCTAGTTGTCCTGACGCTAACCCTACTTGTCCTGACGCTAACCCTAGTTGTCCTGACGCTAACCCTAGTTGTCCTGACGCTAACCCGAGTTGTCCTGACGCTAACCCTAGTTGTCCTGACGCTAACCCTAGTTGTCCTGACGCTAACCCGAGTTGTACTGACGCTAACCCGAGTTGTCCTGACGCTAACCCTAGTTGTCCTGACTCTAACCCGAGTTGTCCTGACGCTAACCCGAGTTGTCCTGACGCTAACCCTAGTTGTCCTGACGCTAACCCTAGTTGTCCTGACGCTAACCCTAGTTGTCCTGACGCTAATCCTACTTGTCCTGACGCTAACCCTACTTGTCCTGACGCTAACCCTACTTGTCCTGACGCTAACCCTAGTTGTCCTGACGCTAACCCTACTTGTCCTGACGCTAACCCTAGTTGTCCTGACGCTAACCCTAGTTGTCCTGACGCTAACCCTAGTTGTCCTGACGCTAACCCTACTTGTCCTGACGCTAACCCTAGTTGTCCTGACGCTAACCCTACTTGTCCTGACGCTAACCCTAGTTGTCCTGATGCTAACCCTACTTGTCCTGACGCTAACCCTAGTTGTCCTGACGCTAACCCTAGTTGTCCTGACGCTAACCCTACTTGTCCTGACGCTAACCCTACTTGTCCTGACGCTAACCCTAGTTGTCCTGACGCTAACCCTAGTTGTCCTGACGCTAACCCTAGTTGTCCTGATGCTGTCCCTAGTTGTCCTGAGGCTAACCCTAGTTGTCCTGACGCTAACCCGAGTTGTCCTGACACTATCCCTAGTAGTCCTGACGCTAACCCTAGTTGTCCTGACGCTAACTCTAGTTGTCCTGACGCTAACCCTAGTTGTCCTGACACTAACCCTAGTTGTCCTGACGCTAACCCTACTTGTCCTGACGCTAACCCTAGTTGTCCTGACGCTAACCCTAGTTGTCCTGACGCTAACCCTAGTTGTCCTGACGCTAACCCGAGTTGTCCTGACGCTAACCCTAGTTGTCCTGACGCTAACCCTAGTTGTCCTGACGCTAACCCGAGTTGTACTGACGCTAACCCGAGTTGTCCTGACGCTAACCCTAGTTGTCCTGACGCTAACCCGAGTTGTCCTGACGTTAACCCGAGTTGTCCTGACGCTAACCCGAGTTGTCCTGACGCTAACCCGAGTTGTCCTGACGCTAACCCGAGTTGTCCTGACGCTAACCCGAGTTGTCCTGACGCTAACCCTAGTTGTCCTGACGCTAACCCGAGTAGTCCTGACGCTAACCCTAGTTGTCCTGACGCTAACCCTAGTTGTCCTGAAGCTAACCCTAGTTGTCCTGACGATAACCCTAGTTGTCCTGACGCTAACCCTACTTGTCCTGACGCTAACCCTAGTTGTCCTGACGCTAACCCTAGTTGTCCTGACGCTAACCCTAGTTGTCCTGACGCTAACCCTAGTTGTCCTGACGCTAACCCTAGTTGTCCTGATGCTAACCCTACTTGTCCTGACGCTAACCCTAGTTGTCCTGACGCTAACCCTACTTGTCCTGACGCTAACCCTAGTTGTCCTGACGCTAACCCTACATGTCCTGACGCTAACCCTAGTTGTCCTGACGCTAACCCTACTTGTCCTGACGCTAACCCTAGTTATCCTGACGCTAAACCTAGTTGTCCTGACGCTAACCCTAGTTGTCCTGACGCTAACCCTAGTTGTCCTGACGCTAACCCTAGCTGTCCTGATGCTAACCCTAGTTGTCCTGACGCTAGCCCTACTTGTCCTGACGCTAACCCTACTTGTCCTGATGCTAACCCTAGTTGTCCTGACGCTGACCCTAGTTGTCCTGACGCTAACCCTACTTGTCCTGACGCTAACCCTACTTGTCCTGACGCTAACCCTACTTGTCCTGACGCTAACCCTAGTTGTACTGACGCTAACCCTACTTGTCCTGACGCTAACCCTAGTTGTCCTGACGCTGACCGTAGTTGTCCTGACGCTAACCCTACTTGTCCTGACGCTAACCCTAGTTGTCCTGACGCTAACCCTAGTTGTCCTGACGCTAACCCTACTTGTCCTGACGCTAACCCTAGTTGTCCTGACGCTAACCCTACTTGTCCTGACGCTAACCTTAGTTGTCCTGACGATAACCCTACTTGTCCTGACGCTAACCCTAATTGTCCTGACGCTAACCCTACTTGTCCTGACGCTAACCCTACTTGTCCTGACGCTAACCCTACTTGTCCTGACACTAATCCTACTTGTCCTGACGCTAACCCTAGTTGTCCTGACGCTAACCCTACTTGTCCTAACGCTAACCCTAGTTGTCCTGACGCTAACCCTAGTTGTCCTGATGCTAACCCTACTTGTCCTGACGCTAACCCTAGTTGTCCTGACGCTAACCCTACTTGTCCTGACGCTAACCCTAGTTGTCCTGACGCTAACCCTAGTTGTCCTGACGATAACCCTAGTTGTCCTGACGCTAACCCGAGTTGTCCTGACGCTAACCCGAGTTGTCCTGACGCTAACCCGAGTTGTCCTGACGCTAACCCTACTTGTCCTGATGCTAACCCTAGTTTTCCTGACGCTAACCCTACTTGGCCTGACGCTAACCCTACTTGTCCTGACGCTAACCCTAGTTGTCCTGACGCTAACCCTAGTTGTCCTGACGCTAACCCTAGTTGTCCTGACGCTAACCCTACTTGTCCTGATGCTAACCCGATTTGTCCTGACGCTAACCCTAGTTGTCCTGACGCTAACCCTAGTTGTCCTGACGCTAACTCTAGTTGTCCTGACGCTAACCCTAGTTGTCCTGACGCTAACCCTAGTTGTCCTGACGCTAACCCTAGTTGTCCTGACGCTAACCCTACTTGTCCTGACGCTAACCCTAGTTGTCCTGACGCTAACCCTACATGTCCTGACGCTAACCCTAGTTGTCCTGACGCTAACCCTACTTGTCCTGACGCTAACCCTAGTTGTCCTGACGCTAAACCTAGTTGTCCTGACGCTAACCCTAGTTGTCCTGACGCTAACCCTAGTTGTCCTGACGCTAACCCTAGCTGTCCTGACGCTAACCCTAGTTGTCCTGACGCTAGCCCTACTTGTCCTGACGCTAACCCTACTTGTCCTGACGCTAACCCTAGTTGTCCTGACGCTGACCCTAGTTGTCCTGACGCTAACCCTACTTGTCCTGACGCTAACCCTACTTGTCCTGACGCTAACCCTACTTGTCCTGACGCTAACCCTAGTTGTCCTGACGCTAACCCTACTTGTCCTGACGCTAACCCTAGTTGTCCTGACGCTGACCGTAGTTGTCCTGACGCTAACCCTACTTGTCCTGACGCTAACCCTAGTTGTCCTGACGCTAACCCTAGTTGTCCTGACGCTAACCCTACTTGTCCTGACGCTAACCCTAGTTGTCCTGATGCTAACCCTACTTGTCCTGACGCTAACCTTAGTTGTCCTGACGCTAACCCTACTTGTCCTGACGCTAACCCTACTTGTCCTGACGCTAACCCTACTTGTCCTGACGCTAACCCTACTTGTCCTGACGCTAACCCTAGTTGTCCTGACGCTAACCCTACTTGTCCTAACGCTAACCCTAGTTGTCCTGACGCTAACCCAAGTTGTCCTGATGCTAACCCTACTTGTCCTGACGCTAACCCTACTTGTCCTGACGCTAACCCTACTTGTCCTGACGCTAACCCTAGTTGTCCTGACGCTAAACCTACTTGTCCTGACGCTAACCCTAGTTGTCCTGACGCTAACCCTAGTTGTCCTGACGATAACCCTAGTTGTCCTGACGCTAACCCGAGTTGTCCTGACGCTAACCCGAGTTGTCCTGACGCTAACCCGAGTTGTCCTGACGCTAACCCCAGTTGTCCTGACTCTAACCCTAGATGTCCTGACGCTAACCCTAGTTTTCCTGACGCTAACCCTAGTTGTCCTGACGCTAACCCTAGTTGTCCTGACGCTAACCCTACTTGTCCTGACGCTAACCCGATTTGTCCTGACGCTAACCCTAGTTGTCCTGACGCTAACCCTAGTTGTCCTGACGCTAACTCTAGTTGTCCTGACGCTAACCCTAGTTGTCCTGACGCTAACCCTAGTTGTCCTGACGCTAACCCTAGTTTTCCTGACGCTAACCCTAGTTGTCCTGACGCTAACCCGAGTAGTCCTGACGCTAACCCTAGTTGTCCTGACGCTAACCCTAGTTGTCCTGACGCTAACCCGAGTTGTACTGACGCTAACCCGAGTTGTCCTGACGCTAACCCTAGTTGTCCTGACGCTAACCCGAGTTGTCCTGACGCTAACCCGAGTTGTCCTGACGCTAACCCGAGTTGTACTGACGCTAACCCGAGTTGTCCTGACGCTAACCCTAGTTGTCCTGACGCTAACCCGAGTTGTCCTGACGCTAACCCTAGTTGTCCTGACGCTAACCCTACTTGTCCTGACGCTAACCCTAGTTGTCCTGATGCTAACCCTACTTGTCCTGACGCTAACCCTAGTTGTCCTGATGCTAACCCTAGTTGTCCTGACGCTAACCCTACTTGTCCTGACGCCAACCCTAGTTGTCCTGACGCTAACCCTAGTTGTCCTGAGGCTAACCCCAGTTTTCCTGACGCTAACCCTAGATGTCCTGACGCTAACAGTAGTTGTCCTGACGCTAACCCTAGTTGTCCTGACGCTAACCCTACTTGTCCTGACGCTAACCCTAGTTGTCCTGACGCTAACCCTACTTGTCCTGACGCTAACCCTAGTTGTACTGACGCTAACCCTACTTGTACTGACGCTAACCCTACTTGTCCTGACGCTAACCCTAGTTGTCCTGACGCTAACCCTAGTTGTCCTGACGCTAACCCTACTTGTCCTGACGCTAACCCTAGTTGTCCTGACGCTAACCCTACTTGTCCTGACGTTAACCCTAGTTGTCCTGACGCTAACCCTACTTGTCCTGACCCTAACCCTACTTGTCCTGACGCTAACCCTAGTTGTCCTGACGCTAACCCTACTTGTCCTGACGCTAACCCTAGTTGTCCTGACGCTAACCCTAGTTGTCCTCACGCTAACCCTACTTGTCCTGACGCTAACCCTAGTTGTCCTGACGCTAACCCTAGTTGTCCTGACGCTAACCCTAGTTGTCCTGACGCTAACCCTACTTGTCCTGACGCTAACCCTAGTTGTCCTGACGCTAACCCTAGTTGTCCTGACGCTAACCCTACTTGTCCTGACGCTAACCCTAGTTGTCCTGACGCTAACCCTACTTGTCCTGATAATAACCCTACTTGTCCTGACGCTAACCCTAGTTGTCCTGACGCTAACCCTACTTGTCCTGACGCTAACCCTAGTTGTCCTGACGCTAACCCTAGTTGTCCTGACGCTAACCCTACTTGTCCTGACGCTAACCCTACTTGTCCTGACGCTAACCATAGTTGTCCTGACGCTAACCCTACTTGTCCTGACGCTAACCCTACTTGTCCTGACGCTAACCCTAGTTGTCCTGACGCTAACCCTACTTGTCCTGACGCTAACCCTAGTTGTCCTGACGCTAACCCTAGTTGTCCTGACTCTGTCCCTAGTTGTCCTGACGCTAACCCTAGTTGTCCTGACGCTAACCCGAGTTGTCCTGACGCTAACCCTAGTTGTCCTGACACTGTCCCTAGTTGTCCTGACGCTAACCCTAGTTGTCCTGACGCTAACCCTACTTGTCCTGACGCTAACCCTAGTTGTCCTGACGCTAACCCTAGTTGTCCTGACGCTAACCCGAGTTGTCCTGACGCTAACCCTAGTTGTCCTGACGCTAACCCTAGTTGTCCTGACGCTAACCCGAGTTGTACTGACGCTAACCCGAGTTGTCCTGACGCTAACCCTAGTTGTCCTGACTCTAACCCGAGTTGTCCTGACGCTAACCCGAGTTGTCCTGACGCTAACCCGAGTTGTCCTGACGCTAACACTAGTTGTCCTGACGCTAACCCGAGTTGTCCTGACGCTAACCCTAGTTGTCCTGACGCTAACCCTAGTTGTCCTGACGATAACCCTAGTTGTCCTGACGCTAACCCTACTTGTCCTGACGCTAACCCTAGTTGTCCTGACGCTAACCCTAGTTGTCCTGACGCTAACCCTAGTTGTCCTGACGCTAATCCTACTTGTCCTGACGCTAACCCTACTTGTCCTGACGCTAACAATACTTGTCCTGACGCTAACCCTAGTTGTCCTGACGCTAACCCTACTTGTCCTGACGCCAACCCTAGTTGTCCTGACGCTAACCCTAGTTGTCCTGAGGCTAACCCCAGTTTTCCTGACGCTAACCCTAGATGTCCTGACGCTAACAGTAGTTGTCCTGACGCTAACCCTAGTTGTCCTGACGCTAACCCTACTTGTCCTGACGCTAACCCTAGTTGTCCTGACGCTAACCCTACTTGTCCTGACGCTAACCCTAGTTGTACTGACGCTAACCCTACTTGTCCTGACGCTAACCCTAGTTGTCCTGACGCTAACCCTAGTTGTCCTGACGCTAACCCTACTTGTCCTGACGCTAACCCTAGTTGTCCTGACGCTAACCCTACTTGTCCTGACGTTAACCCTAGTTGTCCTGACGCTAACCCTACTTGTCCTGACGCTAACCCTACTTGTCCTGACGCTAACCCTAGTTGTCCTGACGCTAACCCTACTTGTCCTGACGCTAACCCTAGTTGTCCTGACGCTAACCCTAGTTGTCCTCACGCTAACCCTACTTGTCCTGACGCTAACCCTAGTTGTCCTGACGCTAACCCTAGTTGTCCTGACGCTAACCCTAGTTGTCCTGACGCTAACCCTACTTGTCCTGACGCTAACCCTAGTTGTCCTGACGCTAACCCTAGTTGTCCTGACGCTAACCCTACTTGTCCTGACGCTAACCCTAGTTGTCCTGACGCTAACCCTACTTGTCCTGATAATAACCCTACTTGTCCTGACGCTAACCCTAGTTGTCCTGACGCTAACCCTACTTGTCCTGACGCTAACCCTAGTTGTCCTGACGCTAACCCTAGTTGTCCTGACGCTAACCCTACTTGTCCTGACGCTAACCCTACTTGTCCTGACGCTAACCATAGTTGTCCTGACGCTAACCCTACTTGTCCTGACGCTAACCCTACTTGTCCTGACGCTAACCCTAGTTGTCCTGACGCTAACCCTACTTGTCCTGACGCTAACCCTAGTTGTCCTGACGCTAACCCTAGTTGTCCTGACTCTGTCCCTAGTTGTCCTGACGCTAACCCTAGTTGTCCTGACGCTAACCCGAGTTGTCCTGACGCTAACCCTAGTTGTCCTGACACTGTCCCTAGTTGTCCTGACGCTAACCCTAGTTGTCCTGACGCTAACCCTACTTGTCCTGACGCTAACCCTAGTTGTCCTGACGCTAACCCTAGTTGTCCTGACGCTAACCCGAGTTGTCCTGACGCTAACCCTAGTTGTCCTGACGCTAACCCTAGTTGTCCTGACGCTAACCCGAGTTGTACTGACGCTAACCCGAGTTGTCCTGACGCTAACCCTAGTTGTCCTGACTCTAACCCGAGTTGTCCTGACGCTAACCCGAGTTGTCCTGACGCTAACCCGAGTTGTCCTGACGCTAACCCTAGTTGTCCTGACGCTAACCCGAGTTGTCCTGACGCTAACCCTAGTTGTCCTGACGCTAACCCTAGTTGTCCTGACGATAACCCTAGTTGTCCTGACGCTAACCCTACTTGTCCTGACGCTAACCCTAGTTGTCCTGACGCTAACCCTAGTTGTCCTGACGCTAACCCTAGTTGTCCTGACGCTAATCCTACTTGTCCTGACGCTAACCCTACTTGTCCTGACGCTAACAATACTTGTCCTGACGCTAACCCTAGTTGTCCTGACGCTAAACCTACTTGTCCTGACGCTAACCCTAGTTGTCCTGACGCTAACCCTAGTTGTCCTGACGCTAACCCTAGTTGTCCTGACGCTAACCCGAGTTGTCCTGACGCGAACCCTAGTTGTCCTGACGCTAACCCGAGTTGTCCTGACGCTAACCCTAGTTGTCCTGACGATAACCCTAGTTGTCCTGACGATAACCCTAGTTGTCCTGACGCTAACCCTACTTGTCCTGACGCTAACCCTAGTTGTCCTGACGCTAACCCTAGTTGTCCTGACGCTAACCCTAGTTGTCCTGACGCTAATCCTACTTGTCCTGACGCTAACCCTACTTGTCCTGACGCTAACCCTACTTGTCCTGACGCTAACCCTAGTTGTCCTGACGCTAACCCTACTTGTCCTGACGCTAACCCTAGTTGTCCTGACGCTAACCCTAGTTGTCCTGACGCTAACCCTAGTTGTCCTGACGCTAACCCTAGTTGTCCTGACGCTAACCCTACTTGTCCTGACGCTAACCCTAGTTGTCCTGATGCTAACCCTACTTGTCCTGACGCTAACCCTAGTTGTCCTGACGCTAACCCTAGTTGTCCTGACGCTAACCCTACTTGTCCTGACGCTAACCCTAGTTGTCCTGATGCTGTCCCTAGTTGTCCTGAGGCTAACCCTAGTTGTCCTGACGCTAACCCGAGTTGTCCTGACGCTATCCCTAGTAGTCCTGACGCTAACCCTAGTTGTCCTGACGCTAACTCTAGTTGTCCTGACGCTAACCCTAGTTGTCCTGACGCTAACCCTAGTTGTCCTGACGCTAACCCTACTTGTCCTGACGCTAACCCTACTTGTCCTGACGCTAACCATAGTTGTCCTGACGCTAACCCTACTTGTCCTGACGCTAACCCTACTTGTCCTGACGCTAACCCTAGTTGTCCTGACGCTAACCCTACTTGTCCTGACGCTAACCCTAGTTGTCCTGACGCTAACCCTAGTTGTCCTGACGCTAACCCTAGTTGTCCTGACTCTGTCCCTAGTTGTCCTGACGCTAACCCTAGTTGTCCTGACGCTAACCCGAGTTGTCCTGACGCTAACCCTAGTTGTCCTGACACTGTCCCTAGTTGTCCTGACGCTAACCCTAGTTGTCCTGACGCTAACCCTAGTTGTCCTGACGCTAATCCTAGTTGTCCTGACGCTAACCCTACTTGTCCTGACGCTAACCCTAGTTGTCCTGACGCTAACCCTAGTTGTCCTGACGCTAACCCGAGTTGTCCTGACGCTAACCCTAGTTGTCCTGACGCTAACCCTAGTTGTCCTGACGCTAACCCGAGTTGTACTGACGCTAACCCGAGTTGTCCTGACGCTAACCCTAGTTGTCCTGACTCTAACCCGAGTTGTCCTGACGCTAACCCGAGTTGTCCTGACGCTAACCCTAGTTGTCCTGACGCTAACCCGAGTTGTCCTGACGCTAACCCTAGTTGTCCTGACGCTAACCCTAGTTGTCCTGACGATAACCCTAGTTGTCCTGACGCTAACCCTACTTGTCCTGACGCTAACCCTAGTTGTCCTGACGCTAACCCTAGTTGTCCTGACGCTAACCCTAGTTGTCCTGACGCTAATCCTACTTGTCCTGACGCTAACCCTACTTGTCCTGACGCTAACCCTACTTGTCCTGACGCTAACCCTAGTTGTCCTGACGCTAACCCTACTTGTCCTGACGCTAACCCTAGTTGTCCTGACGCTAACCCTAGTTGTCCTGACGCTAACCCTACTTGTCCTGACGCTAACCCTAGTTGTCCTGACGCTAACCCTACTTGTCCTGACGCTAACTCTAGTTGTCCTGATGCTAACCCTACTTGTCCTGACGCTAACCCTAGTTGTCCTGACGCTAACCCTAGTTGTCCTGACGCTAACCCTACTTGTCCTGACGCTAACCCTACTTGTCCTGACGCTAACCCTAGTTGTCCTGACGCTAACCCTAGTTGTCCTGACGCTAACCCTAGTTGTCCTGATGCTGTCCCTAGTTGTCCTGAGGCTAACCCTAGTTGTCCTGACGCTAACCCGAGTTGTCCTGACGCTATCCCTAGTAGTCCTGACGCTAACCCTAGTTGTCCTGACGCTAACTCTAGTTGTCCTGACGCTAACCCTAGTTGTCCTGACACTAACCCTAGTTGTCCTGACGCTAACCCTACTTGTCCTGACGCTAACCCTAGTTGTCCTGACGCTAACCCTAGTTGTCCTGACGCTAACCCGAGTTGTCCTGACGCTAACCCTAGTTGTCCTGACGCTAACCCTACTTGTCCTGACGCTAACCCGAGTTGTCCTGACGCTATCCCTAGTAGTCCTGACGCTAACCCTAGTTGTCCTGACGCTAACTCTAGTTGTCCTGACGCTAACCCTAGTTGTCCTGACACTAACCCTAGTTGTCCTGACGCTAACCCTACTTGTCCTGACGCTAACCCTACTTGTCCTGACGCTAACCATAGTTGTCCTGACGCTAACCCTACTTGTCCTGACGCTAACCCTACTTGTCCTGACGCTAACCCTAGTTGTCCTGACGCTAACCCTACTTGTCCTGACGCTAACCCTAGTTGTCCTGACGCTAACCCTAGTTGTCCTGACGCTAACCCTAGTTGTCCTGACTCTGTCCCTAGTTGTCCTGACGCTAACCCTAGTTGTCCTGACGCTGACCCGAGTTGTCCTGACGCTAACCCTAGTTGTCCTGACACTGTCCCTAGTTGTCCTGACGCTAACCCTAGTTGTCCTGACGCTAACCCTAGTTGTCCTGACGCTAACCCTAGTTGTCCTGACGCTAACCCTACTTGTCCTGACGCTAACCCTAGTTGTCCTGACGCTAACCCTAGTTGTCCTGACGCTAACCCGAGTTGTCCTGACGCTAACCCTAGTTGTCCTGACGCTAACCCTAGTTGTCCTGACGCTAACCCGAGTTGTACTGACGCTAACCCGAGTTGTCCTGACGCTAACCCTAGTTGTCCTGACTCTAACCCGAGTTGTCCTGACGCTAACCCGAGTTGTCCTGACGCTAACCCTAGTTGTCCTGACGCTAACCCGAGTTGTCCTGACGCTAACCCTAGTTGTCCTGACGCTAACCCTAGTTGTCCTGACGATAACCCTAGTTGTCCTGACGCTAACCCTACTTGTCCTGACGCTAACCCTAGTTGTCCTGACGCTAACCCTAGTTGTCCTGACGCTAACCCTAGTTGTCCTGACGCTAATCCTACTTGTCCTGACGCTAACCCTACTTGTCCTGACGCTAACCCTACTTGTCCTGACGCTAACCCTAGTTGTCCTGACGCTAACCCTACTTGTCCTGACGCTAACCCTAGTTGTCCTGACGCTAACCCTAGTTGTCCTGACGCTAACCCTAGTTGTCCTGACGCTAACCCTACTTGTCCTGACGCTAACCCTAGTTGTCCTGACGCTAACCCTACTTGTCCTGACGCTAACCCTAGTTGTCCTGATGCTAACCCTACTTGTCCTGACGCTAACCCTAGTTGTCCTGACGCTAACCCTAGTTGTCCTGACGCTAACCCTACTTGTCCTGACGCTAACCCTACTTGTCCTGACGCTAACCCTAGTTGTCCTGACGCTAACCCTAGTTGTCCTGACGCTAACCCTAGTTGTCCTGATGCTGTCCCTAGTTGTCCTGAGGCTAACCCTAGTTGTCCTGACGCTAACCCGAGTTGTCCTGACGCTATCCCTAGTAGTCCTGACGCTAACCCTAGTTGTCCTGACGCTAACTCTAGTTGTCCTGACGCTAACCCTAGTTGTCCTGACACTAACCCTAGTTGTCCTGACGCTAACCCTACTTGTCCTGACGCTAACCCTAGTTGTCCTGACGCTAACCCTAGTTGTCCTGACGCTAACCCGAGTTGTCCTGACGCTAACCCTAGTTGTCCTGACGCTAACCCTACTTGTCCTGACGCTAACCCGAGTTGTACTGACGCTAACCCGAGTTGTCCTGACGCTAACCCTAGTTGTCCTGACGCTAACCCGAGTTGTCCTGACGTTAACCCGAGTTGTCCTGACGCTAACCCGAGTTGTCCTGACGCTAACCCGAGTTGTCCTGACGCTAACCCGAGTTGTCCTGACGCTAACCCGAGTTGTCCTGATGCTAACCCTAGTTGTCCTGACGCTAACCCGAGTAGTCCTGACGCTAACCCTAGTTGTCCTGACGCTAACCCTAGTTGTCCTGACGCTAACCCTAGTTGTCCTGACGATAACCCTAGTTGTCCTGACGCTAACCCTACTTGTCCTGACGCTAACCCTAGTTGTCCTGACGCTAACCCTAGTTGTCCTGACGCTAACCCTAGTTGTCCTGACGCTAACCCTACTTGTCCTGACGCTAACCCTAGTTGTCCTGACGCTAACCCTAGTTGTCCTGACGCTAACCCTAGTTGTCCTGACGCTAACCCTACTTGTCCTGACGCTAACCCTACTTGTCCTGACGCTAACCCTACTTGTACTGACGCTAACCCTAGTTGTCCTGACGCTAACCCTAGTTGTCCTGATGCTAACCCTACTTGTCCTGACGCTAACCCTAGTTGTCCTGACGCTAACCCTACTTGTCCTGACGCTAACCCTAGTTGTCCTGACGCTAACCCTACATGTCCTGACGCTAACCCTAGTTGTCCTGACGCTAACCCTACTTGTCCTGACGCTAACCCTAGTTATCCTGACGCTAAACCTAGTTGTCCTGACGCTAACCCTAGTTGTCCTGACGCTAACCCTAGTTGTCCTGACGCTAACCCTAGTTGTCCTGACGCTAACCCTAGCTGTCCTGATGCTAACCCTAGTTGTCCTGACGCTAGCCCTACTTGTCCTGACGCTAACCCTACTTGTCCTGATGCTAACCCTAGTTGTCCTGACGCTGACCCTAGTTGTCCTGACGCTAACCCTACTTGTCCTGACGCTAACCCTACTTGTCCTGACGCTAACCCTACTTGTCCTGACGCTAACCCTAGTTGTACTGACGCTAACCCTACTTGTCCTGACGCTAACCCTAGTTGTCCTGACGCTGACCGTAGTTGTCCTGACGCTAACCCTACTTGTCCTGACGCTAACCCTAGTTGTCCTGACGCTAACCCTAGTTGTCCTGACGCTAACCCTACTTGTCCTGACGCTAACCCTAGTTGTCCTGACGCTAACCCTACTTGTCCTGACGCTAACCTTAGTTGTCCTGACGATAACCCTACTTGTCCTGACGCTAACCCTAATTGTCCTGACGCTAACCCTACTTGTCCTGACGCTAACCCTACTTGTCCTGACGCTAACCCTACTTGTCCTGACACTAATCCTACTTGTCCTGACGCTAACCCTAGTTGTCCTGACGCTAACCCTACTTGTCCTAACGCTAACCCTAGTTGTCCTGACGCTAACCCTAGTTGTCCTGATGCTAACCCTACTTGTCCTGACGCTAACCCTAGTTGTCCTGACGCTAACCCTACTTGTCCTGACGCTAACCCTAGTTGTCCTGACGCTAAACCTACTTGTCCTGACGCTAACCCTAGTTGTCCTGACGCTAACCCTAGTTGTCCTGACGATAACCCTAGTTGTCCTGACGCTAACCCGAGTTGTCCTGACGCTAACCCGAGTTGTCCTGACGCTAACCCGAGTTGTCCTGACGCTAACCCTACTTGTCCTGACGCTAACCCTAGTTTTCCTGACGCTAACCCTACTTGGCCTGACGCTAACCCTACTTGTCCTGACGCTAACCCTAGTTTTCCTGACGCTAACCCTAGTTGTCCTGACGCTAACCCTAGTTGTCCTGACGCTAACCCTAGTTGTCCTGACGCTAACCCTACTTGTCCTGACGCTAACCCGATTTGTCCTGACGCTAACCCTAGTTGTCCTGACGCTAACCCTAGTTGTCCTGACGCTAACTCTAGTTGTCCTGACGCTAACCCTAGTTGTCCTGACGCTAACCCTAGTTGTCCTGACGCTAACCCTACTTGTCCTGACGCTAACCCTAGTTGTCCTGACGCTAACCCTACATGTCCTGACGCTAACCCTAGTTGTCCTGACGCTAACCCTACTTGTCCTGACGCTAACCCTAGTTGTCCTGACGCTAAACCTAGTTGTCCTGACGCTAACCCTAGTTGTCCTGACGCTAACCCTAGTTGTCCTGACGCTAACCCTAGCTGTCCTGACGCTAACCCTAGTTGTCCTGACGCTAGCCCTACTTGTCCTGACGCTAACCCTACTTGTCCTGACGCTAACCCTAGTTGTCCTGACGCTGACCCTATTTGTCCTGACGCTAACCCTACTTGTCCTGACGCTAACCCTACTTGTCCTGACGCTAACCCTACTTGTCCTGACGCTAACCCTAGTTGTCCTGACGCTAACCCTACTTGTCCTGACGCTAACCCTAGTTGTCCTGACGCTGACCGTAGTTGTCCTGACGCTAACCCTACTTGTCCTGACGCTAACCCTAGTTGTCCTGACGCTAACCCTAGTTGTCCTGACGCTAACCCTACTTGTCCTGACGCTAACCCTAGTTGTCCTGATGCTAACCCTACTTGTCCTGACGCTAACCTTAGTTGTCCTGACGCTAACCCTACTTGTCCTGACGCTAACCCTACTTGTCCTGACGCTAACCCTACTTGTCCTGACGCTAACCCTACTTGTCCTGACGCTAACCCTAGTTGTCCTGACGCTAACCCTACTTGTCCTAACGCTAACCCTAGTTGTCCTGACGCTAACCCAAGTTGTCCTGATGCTAACCCTACTTGTCCTGACGCTAACCCTACTTGTCCTGACGCTAACCCTACTTGTCCTGACGCTAACCCTAGTTGTCCTGACGCTAAACCTACTTGTCCTGACGCTAACCCTAGTTGTCCTGACGCTAACCCTAGTTGTCCTGATGATAACCCTAGTTGTCCTGACGCTAACCCGAGTTGTCCTGACGCTAACACGAGTTGTCCTGACGCTAACCCGAGTTGTCCTGACGCTAACCCCAGTTGTCCTGACTCTAACCCTAGATGTCCTGACGCTAACCCTAGTTTTCCTGACGCTAACCCTAGTTGTCCTGACGCTAACCCTAGTTGTCCTGACGCTAACCCTACTTGTCCTGACGCTAACCCGATTTGTCCTGACGCTAACCCTAGTTGTCCTGACGCTAACCCTAGTTGTCCTGACGCTAACTCTAGTTGTCCTGACGCTAACCCTAGTTGTCCTGACGCTAACCCTAGTTGTCCTGACGCTAACCCTAGTTGTCCTGACGCTAACCCGAGTTGTCCTGACGCTAACCCTAGTTGTCCTGACGCTAACCCTAGTTGTCCTGACGCTAACCCGAGTTGTACTGACGCTAACCCGAGTTGTCCTGACGCTAACCCTAGTTGTCCTGACGCTAACCCGAGTTGTCCTGACGCTAACCCGAGTTGTCCTGACGCTAACCCGAGTTGTCCTGACGCTAACCCGAGTTGTCCTGACGCTAACTTGAGTTGTCCTGACGCTAACCCGAGTTGTCCTGATGCTAACCCGAGTTGTCCTGACGCTAACCCGAGTTGTCCTGACGCTAACCCGAGTTGTCCTGACGCTAACCCTAGTTGTCCTGACGCTAACCCGAGTTGTCCTGACGCTAACCCGAGTTGTCCTGACGCTAACCCGAGTTGTCCTGACGCTAACCCGAGTTGTCCTGACGCTAACCCGAGTTGTCCTGACGCTAACCCTACTTGTCCTGACGCTAACCCTACTTGTCCTGACGCTAACCCTAGTTGTCCTGACGCTAACCCTAGTTGTCCTGACGCTAACCCTACATGTCCTGACGCTAACCCTAGTTGTCCTGACGCTAACCCTACTTGTCCTGACGCTAACCCTATTTGTACTGACGCTAACCCTAGTTGTCCTGACGCTAACCCTAGTTGTCCTGACGCTAACCCTACTTGTCCTGACGCTAACCCTAGTTGTCCTGAAGCTAACCCTACTTGTCCTGACGCTAACCCTAGTTGTCCTGACGCTAACCCTACATGTCCTGACGCTAACCCTAGTTGTCCTGACGCTAACCCTACTTGTCCTGACGCTAACCCTAGTTGTCCTGACGCTAAACCTAGTTGTCCTGACGCTAACCCTAGTTGTCCTGACGCTAACCTTAGTTGTCCTGACGCTAACCCTAGCTGTCCTGATGCTAACCCTAGTTGTCCTGACGCTAGCCCTACTTGTCCTGACGCTAACCCTACTTGTCCTGACGCTAACCCTAGTTGTCCTGACGCTGACCCTAGTTGTCCTGACGCTAACCTTACTTGTCCTGACGCTAACCCTACTTGTCCTGACGCTAACCCTAGTTGTACTGACGCTAACCCTACTTGTCCTGACGCTAACCCTAGTTGTCCTGACGCTGACCGTAGTTGTCCTGACGCTAACCCTACTTGTCCTGACGCTAACCCTAGTTGTCCTGACGCTAACCCTAGTTGTCCTGACGCTAACCCTACTTGTCCTGACGCTATCCCTAGTTGTCCTGATGCTAACCCTACTTGTCCTGACGCTAACCTTAGTTGTCCTGACGATAACCCTACTTGTCCTGACGCTAACCCTACTTGTCCTGACGCTAACCCTACTTGTCCTGACGCTAACCCTACTTGTCCTGACGCTAACACTACTTGTCCTGACACTAACCCTACTTGTCCTGACGCTAACCCTAGTTGTCCTGACGCTAACCCTACTTGTCCTAACGCTAACCCTAGTTGTCCTGACGCTAACCCTAGTTGTCCTGATGCTAACCCTACTTGTCCTGACGCTAACCCTAGTTGTCCTGACGCTAACCCTAGTTGTCCTGACGCTAACCCTAGTTGTCCTGACGCTAAACCTACTTGTCCTGACGCTAACCCTAGTTGTCCTGACGCTAACCCTAGTTGTCCTGACGATAACCCTAGTTGTCCTGACGCTAACCCGAGTTGTCCTGACGCTAACCCGAGTTGTCCTGACGCTAACCCGAGTTGTCCTGACGCTAACCCCAGTTGTCCTGACGCTAACCCTAGATGTCCTGACGCTAACCCTAGTTGTCCTGACGCTAACCCTAGTTGTCCTGACGCTAACCCTAGTTGTCCTGACGCTAACTCTAGTTGTCCTGACGCTAACCCTAGTTGTCCTGACGCTAACCCTAGTTGTCCTGACGCTAACCCTAGTTGTCCTGACGCTAACCCTAGTTGTCCTGACGCTAACCCTAGTTGTCCTGACGCTAACCCTACATGTCCTGACGCTAACCCTAGTTGTCCTGACGCTATCCCTACTTGTCCTGATGCTAACCCTAGTTGTCCTGACGCTAAACCTACTTGTCCTGACGCTAACCCTAGTTGTCCTGACGCTAAACCTACTTGTCCTGACGCTAACCCTACTTGTCCTGACGCTAACCCTAGTTGTCCTGACGCTGACCCTAGTTGTCCTGACGCTAACCCTACTTGTCCTGACGCTAACCCTACTTGTCCTGACGCTAACCCTAGTTGTCCTGACGCTAACCCTACTTGTCCTGACGCTAACCCTAGTTGTCCTGACGCTGACCGTAGTTGTCCTGACGCTAACCCTACTTGTCCTGACGCTAACCCTAGTTGTCCTGACGCTAACCCTAGTTGTCCTGACGCTAACCCTACTTGTCCTGACGCTAACCCTAGTTGTCCTGACGCTAACCCTACTTGTCCTGACGCTAACCCTACTTGTCCTGACGCTAACCCTACTTGTACTGACGCTAACCCTAGTTGTCCTGACGCTAACCCTAGTTGTCCTGATGCTAACCCTACTTGTCCTGACGCTAACCCTAGTTGTCCTGACGCTAACCCTACTTGTCCTGACGCTAACCCTAGTTGTCCTGACGCTAACCCTACATGTCCTGACGCTAACCCTAGTTGTCCTGACGCTAACCCTACTTGTCCTGACGCTAACCCTAGTTATCCTGACGCTAAACCTAGTTGTCCTGACGCTAACCCTAGTTGTCCTGACGCTAACCCTAGTTGTCCTGACGCTAACCCTAGCTGTCCTGATGCTAACCCTAGTTGTCCTGACGCTAGCCCTACTTGTCCTGACGCTAACCCTACTTGTCCTGATGCTAACCCTAGTTGTCCTGACGCTGACCCTAGTTGTCCTGACGCTAACCCTACTTGTACTGACGCTAACCCTACTTGTCCTGACGCTAACCCTACTTGTCCTGACGCTAACCCTAGTTGTACTGACGCTAACCCTACTTGTCCTGACGCTAACCCTAGTTGTCCTGACGCTGACCGTAGTTGTCCTGACGCTAACCCTACTTGTCCTGACGCTAACCCTAGTTGTCCTGACGCTAACCCTACTTGTCCTGACGCTAACCCTAGTTGTCCTGACGCTAACCCTACTTGTCCTGACGCTAACCTTAGTTGTCCTGACGATAACCCTACTTGTCCTGACGCTAACCCTAATTGTCCTGACGCTAACCCTACTTGTCCTGACGCTAACCCTACTTGTCCTGACGCTAACCCTACTTGTCCTGACACTAATCCTACTTGTCCTGACGCTAACCCTAGTTGTCCTGATGCTAACCCTACTTGTCCTAATGCTAACCCTAGTTGTCCTGACGCTAACCCTAGTTGTCCTGATGCTAACCCTACTTGTCCTGACGCTAACCCTAGTTGTCCTGACGCTAACCCTACTTGTCCTGACGCTAACCCTAGTTGTCCTGACGCTAAACCTACTTGTCCTGACGCTAACCCTAGTTGTCCTGACGCTAACCCTAGTTGTCCTGACGATAACCCTAGTTGTCCTGACGCTAACCCGAGTTGTCCTGACGCTAACCCGAGTTGTCCTGACGCTAACCCGAGTTGTCCTGACGCTAACCCTACTTGTCCTGACGCTAACCCTAGTTTTCCTGACGCTAACCCTACTTGGCCTGACGCTAACCCTACTTGTCCTGACGCTAACCCTAGTTTTCCTGACGCTAACCCTAGTTGTCCTGACGCTAACCCTAGTTGTCCTGACGCTAACCGTAGTTGTCCTGACGCTAACCCTACTTGTCCTGACGCTAACCCGATTTGTCCTGACGCTAACCCTAGTTGTCCTGACGCTAACCCTAGTTGTCCTGACGCTAACTCTAGTTGTCCTGACGCTAACCCTAGTTGTCCTGACGCTAACCCTAGTTGTCCTGACGCTAACCCTACTTGTCCTGACGCTAACCCTAGTTGTCCTGACGCTAACCCTACATGTCCTGACGCTAACCCTAGTTGTCCTGACGCTAACCCTACTTGTCCTGACGCTAACCCTAGTTGTCCTGACGCTAAACCTAGTTGTCCTGACGCTAACCCTAGTTGTCCTGACGCTAACCCTAGCTGTCCTGACGCTAACCCTAGTTGTCCTGACGCTAGCCCTACTTGTCCTGACGCTAACCCTACTTGTCCTGACGCTAACCCTAGTTGTCCTGACGCTGACCCTATTTGTCCTGACGCTAACCCTACTTGTCCTGACGCTAACCCTACTTGTCCTGACGCTAACCCTACTTGTCCTGACGCTAACCCTAGTTGTCCTGACGCTAACCCTACTTGTCCTGACGCTAACCCTAGTTGTCCTGACGCTGACCGTAGTTGTCCTGACGCTAACCCTACTTGTCCTGACGCTAACCCTAGTTGTCCTGACGCTAACCCTAGTTGTCCTGACGCTAACCCTACTTGTCCTGACGCTAACCCTAGTTGTCCTGATGCTAACCCTACTTGTCCTGACGCTAACCTTAGTTGTCCTGACGCTAACCCTACTTGTCCTGACGCTAACCCTACTTGTCCTGACGCTAACCCTACTTGTCCTGACGCTAACCCTACTTGTCCTGACGCTAACCCTAGTTGTCCTGACGCTAACCCTACTTGTCCTAACGCTAACCCTAGTTGTCCTGACGCTAACCCAAGTTGTCCTGATGCTAACCCTACTTGTCCTGACGCTAACCCTACTTGTCCTGACGCTAACCCTACTTGTCCTGACGCTAACCCTAGTTGTCCTGACGCTAAACCTACTTGTCCTGACGCTAACCCTAGTTGTCCTGACGCTAACCCTAGTTGTCCTGACGATAACCCTAGTTGTCCTGATGCTAACCCGAGTTGTCCTGACGCTAACCCGAGTTGTCCTGACGCTAACCCGAGTTGTCCTGACGCTAACCCCAGTTGTCCTGACTCTAACCCTAGATGTCCTGACGCTAACCCTAGTTTTCCTGACGCTAACCCTAGTTGTCCTGACGCTAACCCTAGTTGTCCTGACGCTAACCCTACTTGTCCTGACGCTAACCCGATTTGTCCTGACGCTAACCCTAGTTGTCCTGACGCTAACCCTAGTTGTCCTGATGCTAACTCTAGTTGTCCTGACGCTAACCCTAGTTGTCCTGACGCTAACCCTAGTTGTCCTGACGCTAACCCTAGTTGTCCTGACGCTAACCCTAGTTGTCCTGACGCTAACCCGAGTTGTCCTGACGCTAACCCTAGTTGTCCTGACGCTAACCCTAGTTGTCCTGACGCTAACCCGAGTTGTACTGACGCTAACCCGAGTTGTCCTGACGCTAACCCTAGTTGTCCTGACGCTAACCCGAGTTGTCCTGACGCTAACCCGAGTTGTCCTGACGCTAACCCGAGTTGTCCTGACGCTAACCCGAGTTGTCCTGACGCTAACTTGAGTTGTCCTGACGCTAACCCGAGTTGTCCTGATGCTAACCCGAGTTGTCCTGACGCTAACCCGAGTTGTCCTGACGCTAACCCGAGTTGTCCTGACGCTAACCCTAGTTGTCCTGACGCTAACCCGAGTTGTCCTGACGCTAACCCTAGTTGTCCTGACGCTAACCCGAGTTGTCCTGACGCTAACCCGAGTTGTCCTGACGCTAACCCTAGTTGTCCTGACGCTAACCCGAGTAGTCCTGACGCTAACCCTAGTTGTCCTGACGCTAACCCTAGTTGTCCTGACGCTAACCCTAGTTGTCCTGACGATAACCCTAGTTGTCCTGACGCTAACCCTACTTGTCCTGACGCTAACCCTAGTTGTCCTGACGCTAACCCTAGTTGTCCTGACGCTAACCCTAGTTGTCCTGACGCTAACCCTACTTGTCCTGACGCTAACCCTACTTGTCCTGACGCTAACCCTAGTTGTCCTGACGCTAACCCTAGTTGTCCTGACGCTAACCCTACATGTCCTGACGCTAACCCTAGTTGTCCTGACGCTAACCCTACTTGTCCTGACGCTAACCCTATTTGTACTGACGCTAACCCTAGTTGTCCTGACGCTAACCCTAGTTGTCCTGACGCTAACCCTACTTGTCCTGACGCTAACCCTAGTTGTCCTGAAGCTAACCCTACTTGTCCTGACGCTAACCCTAGTTGTCCTGACGCTAACCCTACATGTCCTGACGCTAACCCTAGTTGTCCTGACGCTAACCCTACTTGTCCTGACGCTAACCCTAGTTGTCCTGACGCTAAACCTAGTTGTCCTGACGCTAACCCTAGTTGTCCTGACGCTAACCTTAGTTGTCCTGACGCTAACCCTAGCTGTCCTGATGCTAACCCTAGTTGTCCTGACGCTAGCCCTACTTGTCCTGACGCTAACCCTACTTGTCCTGACGCTAACCCTAGTTGTCCTGACGCTGACCCTAGTTGTCCTGACGCTAACCCTACTTGTCCTGACGCTAACCCTACTTGTCCTGACGCTAACCCTAGTTGTACTGACGCTAACCCTACTTGTCCTGACGCTAACCCTAGTTGTCCTGACGCTGACCGTAGTTGTCCTGACGCTAACCCTACTTGTCCTGACGCTAACCCTAGTTGTCCTGACGCTAACCCTAGTTGTCCTGACGCTAACCCTACTTGTCCTGACGCTATCCCTAGTTGTCCTGATGCTAACCCTACTTGTCCTGACGCTAACCTTAGTTGTCCTGACGATAACCCTACTTGTCCTGACGCTAACCCTACTTGTCCTGACGCTAACCCTACTTGTCCTGACGCTAACCCTACTTGTCCTGACGCTAACCCTACTTGTCCTGACACTAACCCTACTTGTCCTGACGCTAACCCTAGTTGTCCTGACGCTAACCCTACTTGTCCTAACGCTAACCCTAGTTGTCCTGACGCTAACCCTAGTTGTCCTGATGCTAACCCTACTTGTCCTGACGCTAACCCTAGTTGTCCTGACGCTAACCCTAGTTGTCCTGACGCTAACCCTAGTTGTCCTGACGCTAAACCTACTTGTCCTGACGCTAACCCTAGTTGTCCTGATGCTAACCCTAGTTGTCCTGACGATAACCCTAGTTGTCCTGACGCTAACCCGAGTTGTCCTGACGCTAACCCGAGTTGTCCTGACGCTAACCCGAGTTGTCCTGACGCTAACCCCAGTTGTCCTGACGCTAACCCTAGATGTCCTGACGCTAACCCAAGTTGTCCTGACGCTAACCCTAGTTGTCCTGACGCTAACCCTACTTGGCCTGACGCTAACCCTACTTGTCCTGACGCTAACCCTAGTTTTCCTGACGCTAACCCTAGTTGTCCTGACGCTAACCCTAGTTGTCCTGACGCTAACCCTAGTTGTCCTGACGCTAACCCTACTTGTCCTGACGCTAACCCGATTTGTCCTGACGCTAACCCTAGTTGTCCTGACGCTAACCCTAGTTGTCCTGACGCTAACTCTAGTTGTCCTGACGCTAACCCTAGTTGTCCTGACGCTAACCCTAGTTGTCCTGACGCTAACCCTAGTTGTCCTGACGCTAACCCTACTTGTCCTGACGCTAACCCTAGTTGTCCTGACGCTAACCCTACATGTCCTGACGCTAACCCTAGTTGTCCTGACGCTATCCCTACTTGTCCTGACGCTAACCCTAGTTGTCCTGACGCTAAACCTAGTTGTCCTGACGCTAACCCTAGTTGTCCTGACGCTAACCCTAGTTGTCCTGACGCTAACCCTAGCTGTCCTGACGCTAACCCTAGTTGTCCTGACGCTAGCCCTACTTGTCCTGACGCTAACCCTACTTGTCCTGACGCTAACCCTAGTTGTCCTGACGCTGACCCTAGTTGTCCTGACGCTAACCCTACTTGTCCTGACGCTAACCCTACTTGTCCTGACGCTAACCCTACTTGTCCTGACGCTAACCCTAGTTGTCCTGACGCTAACCCTACTTGTCCTGACGCTAACCCTAGTTGTCCTGACGCTGACCGTAGTTGTCCTGACGCTAACCCTACTTGTCCTGACGCTAACCCTAGTTGTCCTGACGCTAACCCTAGTTGTCCTGACGCTAACCCTACTTGTCCTGACGCTAACCCTAGTTGTCCTGATGCTAACCCTACTTGTCCTGACGCTAACCTTAGTTGTCCTGACGCTAACCCTACTTGTCCTGACGCTAACCCTACTTGTCCTGACGCTAACCCTACTTGTCCTGACACTAACCCTACTTGTCCTGACGCTAACCCTAGTTGTCCTGACGCTAACCCTACTTGTCCTAACGCTAACCCTAGTTGTCCTGACGCTAACCCAAGTTGTCCTGATGCTAACCCTACTTGTCCTGACGCTAACCCTACTTGTCCTGACGCTAACCCTACTTGTCCTGACGCTAACCCTAGTTGTCCTGACGCTAAACCTACTTGTCCTGACGCTAACCCTAGTTGTCCTGACGCTAACCCTAGTTGTCCTGACGATAACCCTAGTTGTCCTGACGCTAACCCGAGTTGTCCTGACGCTAACCCGAGTTGTCCTGACGCTAACCCGAGTTGTCCTGACGCTAACCCCAGTTGTCCTGACGCTAACCCTAGATGTCCTGACGCTAACCCTAGTTGTCCTGACGCTAACCCTAGTTGTCCTGACGCTAACCCTACTTGGCCTGACGCTAACCCTACTTGTCCTGACGCTAACCCTAGTTTTCCTGACGCTAATTCTAGTTGTCCTGACGCTAACCCTAGTTGTCCTGACGCTAACCCTACTTGTCCTGACGCTAACCCGATTTGTCCTGACGCTAACCCTAGTTGTCCTGACGCTAACCCTAGTTGTCCTGACGCTAACTCTAGTTGTCCTGACGCTAACCCTAGTTGTCCTGACGCTAACCCTAGTTGTCCTGACGCTAACCCTAGTTGTCCTGACGCTAACCCTAGTTGTCCTGACGCTAACCCGAGTTGTCCTGACGCTAACCCTAGTTGTCCTGACGCAAACCCTAGTTGTCCTGACGCTAACCCGAGTTGTACTGACGCTAACCCGAGTTGTCCTGACGCTAACCCTAGTTGTCCTGACGCTAACCCGAGTTGTCCTGACGCTAACCCGAGTTGTCCTGACGCTAACCCGAGTTGTCCTGACGCTAACCCGAGTTGTCCTGACGCTAACTTGAGTTGTCCTGACGCTAACCCGAGTTGTCCTGATGCTAACCCGAGTTTCCTGACGCTAACCCGAGTTGTCCTGACGCTAACCCTACTTGTCCTGACGCTAACCCTAGTTGTCCTGACGCTAACCCTACATGTCCTGACGCTAACCCTAGTTGTCCTGACGCTATCCCTACTTGTCCTGACGCTAACCCTAGTTGTCCTGACGCTAAACCTAGTTGTCCTGACGCTAACCCTAGTTGTCCTGACGCTAACCCTAGTTGTCCTGACGCTAACCCTAGCTGTCCTGACGCTAACCCTAGTTGTCCTGACGCTAGCCCTACTTGTCCTGACGCTAACCCTACTTGTCCTGACGCTAACCCTAGTTGTCCTGACGCTGACCCTAGTTGTCCTGACGCTAACCCTACTTGTCCTGACGCTAACCCTACTTGTCCTGACGCTAACCCTACTTGTCCTGACGCTAACCCTAGTTGTCCTGACGCTAACCCTACTTGTCCTGACGCTAACCCTAGTTGTCCTGACGCTGACCGTAGTTGTCCTGACGCTAACCCTACTTGTCCTGACGCTAACCCTAGTTGTCCTGACGCTAACCCTAGTTGTCCTGACGCTAACCCTACTTGTCCTGACGCTAACCCTAGTTGTCCTGATGCTAACCCTACTTGTCCTGACGCTAACCTTAGTTGTCCTGACGCTAACCCTACTTGTCCTGACGCTAACCCTACTTGTCCTGACGCTAACCCTACTTGTCCTGACACTAACCCTACTTGTCCTGACGCTAACCCTAGTTGTCCTGACGCTAACCCTACTTGTCCTAACGCTAACCCTAGTTGTCCTGACGCTAACCCAAGTTGTCCTGATGCTAACCCTACTTGTCCTGACGCTAACCCTACTTGTCCTGACGCTAACCCTACTTGTCCTGACGCTAACCCTAGTTGTCCTGACGCTAAACCTACTTGTCCTGACGCTAACCCTAGTTGTCCTGACGCTAACCCTAGTTGTCCTGACGATAACCCTAGTTGTCCTGACGCTAACCCGAGTTGTCCTGACGCTAACCCGAGTTGTCCTGACGCTAACCCGAGTTGTCCTGACGCTAACCCCAGTTGTCCTGACGCTAACCCTAGATGTCCTGACGCTAACCCTAGTTGTCCTGACGCTAACCCTAGTTGTCCTGACGCTAACCCTACTTGGCCTGACGCTATCCCTACTTGTCCTGACGCTAACCCTAGTTTTCCTGACGCTAATTCTAGTTGTCCTGACGCTAACCCTAGTTGTCCTGACGCTAACCCTACTTGTCCTGACGCTAACCCGATTTGTCCTGACGCTAACCCTAGTTGTCCTGACGCTAACCCTAGTTGTCCTGACGCTAACTCTAGTTGTCCTGACGCTAACCCTAGTTGTCCTGACGCTAACCCTAGTTGTCCTGACGCTAACCCTAGTTGTCCTGACGCTAACCCTAGTTGTCCTGACGCTAACCCGAGTTGTCCTGACGCTAACCCTAGTTGTCCTGACGCAAACCCTAGTTGTCCTGACGCTAACCCGAGTTGTACTGACGCTAACCCGAGTTGTCCTGACGCTAACCCTAGTTGTCCTGACGCTAACCCGAGTTGTCCTGACGCTAACCCGAGTTGTCCTGACGCTAACCCGAGTTGTCCTGACGCTAACCCGAGTTGTCCTGACGCTAACTTGAGTTGTCCTGACGCTAACCCGAGTTGTCCTGATGCTAACCCGAGTTGTCCTGACGCTAACCCGAGTTGTCCTGACGCTAACCCTAGTTGTCCTGACGCTAACCCGAGTTGTCCTGACGCTAACCCTAGTTGTCCTGACGCTAACCCTAGTTGTCCTGACGCTAAACCTAGTTGTCCTGACGCTAACCCTAGTTGTCCTGACGATAACCCTAGTTGTCCTGACGCTAACCCTACTTGTCCTGACGCTAAACCTAGTTGTCCTGACGCTAACCCTACTTGTCCTGACGCTAACCCTACTTGTCCTGACGCTAACCCTACTTGTCCTGACGCTAACCCTAGTTGTCCTGACGCTAACCCTAGTTGTCCTGACGCTAACCCTACTTGTCCCGACGCTAACCCTACTTGTCCTGACGCTAACCCTAGTTGTCCTGACGCTAACCCTAGTTGTCCTGACGCTAACCCTACTTGTCCTGACGCTAACCCTAGTTGTCCTGACGCTAACCCTACATGTCCTGACGCTAACCCTAGTTGTCCTGACGCTAACCCTACTTGTCCTGACGCTAACCCTAGTTGTCCTGACGCTAACCCTAGTTGTCCTGACGCTAACCCTAGTTGTCCTGACGCTAACCCGAGTTGTCCTGACGCTAACCCGAGTTGTCCTGACGCTAACCGTAGTTGTCCTGACGCTAACCCTACTTGTCCTGACGCTAACCCTAGTTGTCCTGACGCTAACCCTAGTTGTCCTGACGCTAACCCTACTTGTCCTGACGCTAACCCTAGTTGTCCTGACGCTAACCCTACTTGGCCTGACGCTAACCCTACTTGTCCTGACGCTAACCCTAGTTTTCCTGACGCTAACCCTAGTTGTCCTGACGCTAACCCTAGTTGTCCTGACGCTAACCCTAGTTGTCCTGACGCTAACCCTACTTGTCCTGACGCTAACCCTAGTTGTCCTGACGCTAACCCTAGTTGTACTGACGCTAACCCTACTTGTCCTGATGCTAACCCTACTTGTCCTGACGCTAACCCTAGTTGTCCTGACGCTAACCAAACTTGTCCTGACGCTAACCCTAGTTGTCCTGACGCTAACCCTAGTTGTCCTGACGCTAACCCTACTTGTCCTGACGCTAACCCTAGTTGTCCTGACGCTAACCCTACTTGTCCTGACGCTAACCCTACTTGTCCTGACGCTAACCCTACTTGTCCTGACGCTAACCCGACTTGTCCTGACGCTAACCCTACTTGTCCTGACGCTAACCCTACTTGTCCTGACGCTAACCCTAGTTGTCCTGATGCTAACCCTAGTTGTCCTGACGCTAACCCTCGTTGTCCTGACGCTAACCCTAGTTGTCCTGACGCTGTCCCTAGTTGTCCTGACGCTAACCCTAGTTGTCCTGACGCTAACCCGATTTGTCCTGACGCTAACCCTAGTTGTCCTGACGCTAACTCTAGTTGTCCTGACGCTAACCCTAGTTGCCCTGACGCTAACCCTAGTTGTCCTGACGCTAACCCTACTTGTCCTGACGCTAACCCTAGTTGTCCTGACGCTAACCCTAGTTGTCCTGACGCTAACCCGAGTTGTCCTGACGCTAACCCTAGTTGTCCTGACGCTAACCCTAGTTGTCCTGACGCTAACCCGAGTTGTACTGACGCTAACCCGAGTTGTCCTGACGCTAACCCTAGTTGTCCTGACGCTAACCCGAGTTGTCCTGACGCTAACCCGAGTTGTCCTGACGCTAACCCGAGTTGTCCTGACGCTAACCCGAGTTGTCCTGACGCTAACTTGAGTTGTCCTGACGCTAACCCGAGTTGTCCTGACGCTAACCCGAGTTGTCCTGACGCTAACCCGAGTTGTCCTGAGGCTAACCCTAGTTGTCCTGACGCTAACCCGAGTTGTCCTGACGCTAACCCTAGTTGTCCTGACGCTAACCCTAGTTGTCCTGACGCTAAACCTAGTTGTCCTGACGCTAACCCTAGTTGTCCTGACGATAACCCTAGTTGTCCTGACGCTAACCCTACTTGTCCTGACGCTAACCCTAGTTGTCCTGACGCTAACCCTAGTTGTCCTGACGCTAACCCTAGTTGTCCTGACGCTAACCCTACTTGTCCTGACGCTAACCCTAGTTGTCCTGACGCTAACCCTACTTGTCCTGACGCTAACCCTAGTTGTCCTGACGCTAACCCTAGTTGTCCTGACGCTAACCCTAGTTGTCCTGACGCTAACCCTACTTGTCCTGACGCTAAACCTATTTGTCCTGACGCTAACCCTAGTTGTCCTGACGCTAACCCTAGTTGTCCTGACGCTAATCCTACTTGTCCTGACGCTAACCCTAGTTGTCCTGACGCTAACCCTACTTGTCCTGACGCTAACCCTACTTGTCCTGACGCTAACCCTAGTTGTCCTGACGCTAACCCTAGTTGTCCTGACGCTAACCCTACTTGTCCTGACGCTAACCCTACTTGTCCTGACGCTAACCCTAGTTGTCCTGATGCTAACCCTAGTTGTCCTGACGCTAAACCTAGTTGTCCTGATGCTGTACCTATTTGTCCTGACGCTAACCCTAGTTGTCCTGACGCTAACCCGAGTTGTCCTGACGCTAACCCTAGTTGTCCTGATGCTAACCCTAGTTGTCCTGACGCTAACTCTAGTTGTCCTGACGCTAACCCTAGTTGTCCTGAAGCTAACCCTAGTTGTCCTGACGCTAACCCTACTTGTCCTGACGCTAACCCTAGTTGTCCTGACGCTAACCCTAGTTGTCCTGACGCTAACCCGAGTTGTCCTGACGCTAACCCTAGTTGTTCTGACGCTAACCCTAGTTGTCCTGACGCTAACCCGAGTTGTACTGACGCTAACCCGAGTTGTCCTGACGCTAACCCGAGTTGTCCTGACGCTAACCCGAGTTGTCCTGACGCTAACCCGAGTTGTCCTGACGCTAACCCGAGTTGTCCTGATGCTAACCCGAGTTGTCCTGACGCTAACCCGAGTTGTCCTGACGCTAACCCTAGTTGTCCTGACGCTAACCCGAGTAGTCCTGACGCTAACCCTAGTTGTCCTGACGCTAACCCTAGTTGTCCTGACGCTAAACCTAGTTGTCCTGACGCTAACCCTAGTTGTCCTGACGATAACCCTAGTTGTCCTGACGCTAACCCTTCTTGTCCTGATGCTAACCCTAGTTGTCCTGACGCTAACCCTAGTTGTCCTGACGCTAACCCTAGTTGTCCTGACGCTAACCCTACTTGTCCTGACGCTAACCCTAGTTGTCCTGACGCTAACCCTAGTTGTCCTGACGCTAACCCTAGTTGTCCTGACGCTAACCCTACTTGTCCTGACGCTAACCCTACTTGTCCTGACGCTAACCCTAGTTGTCCTGACGCTAACCCTAGCTGTCCTGACGCTAACCCTAGTTGTCCTGACGCTAGCCCTACTTGTCCTGACGCTAACCCTACTTGTCCTGACGTTAACCCTAGTTGTCCTGACGCTGACCCTAGTTGTCCTGACGCTAACCCTACTTGTCCTGACGCTAAACCTACTTGTCCTGACGCTAACCCTACTTGTCCTGACGCTAACCCTAGTTGTCCTGACTCTAACCCTACTTGTCCTGACGCTAACCCTAGTTGTCCTGACGCTAACCGTAGTTGTCCTGACGCTAACCCTACTTGTCCTGACGCTAACCCTAGTTGTCCTGACGCTAACCCTACTTGTCCTGACGCTAACCCTAGTTGTCCTGACGCTAACCCTAGTTGTACTGACGCTAACCCTACTTGTCCTGATGCTAACCCTACTTGTCCTGACGCTAACCCTAGTTGTCCTGACGCTAACCAAACTTGTCCTGACGCTAACCCTAGTTGTCCTGACGCTAACCCTAGTTGTCCTGACGCTAACCCTACTTGTCCTGACGCTAACCCTAGTTGTCCTGACGCTAACCCTACTTGTCCTGACGCTAACCCTACTTGTCCTGACGCTAACCCTACTTGTCCTGACGCTAACCCGACTTGTCCTGACGCTAACCCTACTTGTCCTGACGCTAACCCTACTTGTCCTGACGCTAACCCTAGTTGTCCTGATGCTAACCCTAGTTGTCCTGACGCTAACCCTCGTTGTCCTGACGCTAACCCTAGTTGTCCTGACGCTGTCCCTAGTTGTCCTGACGCTAACCCTAGTTGTCCTGACGCTAACCCGATTTGTCCTGACGCTAACCCTAGTTGTCCTGACGCTAACTCTAGTTGTCCTGACGCTAACCCTAGTTGTCCTGACGCTAACCCTAGTTGTCCTGACGCTAACCCTACTTGTCCTGACGCTAACCCTAGTTGTCCTGACGCTAACCCTAGTTGTCCTGACGCTAACCCGAGTTGTCCTGACGCTAACCCTAGTTGTCCTGACGCTAACCCTAGTTGTCCTGACGCTAACCCGAGTTGTACTGACGCTAACCCGAGTTGTCCTGACGCTAACCCTAGTTGTCCTGACGCTAACCCGAGTTGTCCTGACGCTAACCCGAGTTGTCCTGACGCTAACCCGAGTTGTCCTGACGCTAACCCGAGTTGTCCTGACGCTAACTTGAGTTGTCCTGACGCTAACCCGAGTTGTCCTGACGCTAACCCGAGTTGTCCTGACGCTAACCCGAGTTGTCCTGAGGCTAACCCTAGTTGTCCTGACGCTAACCCGAGTTGTCCTGACGCTAACCCTAGTTGTCCTGACGCTAACCCTAGTTGTCCTGACGCTAAACCTAGTTGTCCTGACGCTAACCCTAGTTGTCCTGACGATAACCCTAGTTGTCCTGACGCTAACCCTACTTGTCCTGACGCTAACCCTAGTTGTCCTGACGCTAACCCTAGTTGTCCTGACGCTAACCCTAGTTGTCCTGACGCTAACCCTACTTGTCCTGACGCTAACCCTAGTTGTCCTGACGCTAACCCTACTTGTCCTGACGCTAACCCTAGTTGTCCTGACGCTAACCCTAGTTGTCCTGACGCTAACCCTAGTTGTCCTGACGCTAACCCTACTTGTCCTGACGCTAAACCTATTTGTCCTGACGCTAACCCTAGTTGTCCTGACGCTAACCCTAGTTGTCCTGACGCTAATCCTACTTGTCCTGACGCTAACCCTAGTTGTCCTGACGCTAACCCTACTTGTCCTGACGCTAACCCTACTTGTCCTGACGCTAACCCTAGTTGTCCTGACGCTAACCCTAGTTGTCCTGACGCTAACCCTACTTGTCCTGACGCTAACCCTACTTGTCCTGACGCTAACCCTAGTTGTCCTGATGCTAACCCTAGTTGTCCTGACGCTAAACCTAGTTGTCCTGATGCTGTACCTATTTGTCCTGACGCTAACCCTAGTTGTCCTGACGCTAACCCGAGTTGTCCTGACGCTAACCCTAGTTGTCCTGATGCTAACCCTAGTTGTCCTGACGCTAACTCTAGTTGTCCTGACGCTAACCCTAGTTGTCCTGAAGCTAACCCTAGTTGTCCTGACGCTAACCCTACTTGTCCTGACGCTAACCCTAGTTGTCCTGACGCTAACCCTAGTTGTCCTGACGCTAACCCGAGTTGTCCTGACGCTAACCCTAGTTGTTCTGACGCTAACCCTAGTTGTCCTGACGCTAACCCGAGTTGTACTGACGCTAACCCGAGTTGTCCTGACGCTAACCCGAGTTGTCCTGACGCTAACCCGAGTTGTCCTGACGCTAACCCGAGTTGTCCTGACGCTAACCCGAGTTGTCCTGATGCTAACCCGAGTTGTCCTGACGCTAACCCGAGTTGTCCTGACGCTAACCCTAGTTGTCCTGACGCTAACCCGAGTAGTCCTGACGCTAACCCTAGTTGTCCTGACGCTAACCCTAGTTGTCCTGACGCTAAACCTAGTTGTCCTGACGCTAACCCTAGTTGTCCTGACGATAACCCTAGTTGTCCTGACGCTAACCCTTCTTGTCCTGATGCTAACCCTAGTTGTCCTGACGCTAACCCTAGTTGTCCTGACGCTAACCCTACTTGTCCTGACGCTAACCCTAGTTGTCCTGACGCTAACCCTAGTTGTCCTGACGCTAACCCTACTTGTCCTGACGCTAACCCTACTTGTCCTGACGCTAACCCTAGTTGTCCTGACGCTAACCCTAGCTGTCCTGACGCTAACCCTAGTTGTCCTGACGCTAGCCCTACTTGTCCTGACGCTAACCCTACTTGTCCTGACGTTAACCCTAGTTGTCCTGACGCTGACCCTAGTTGTCCTGACGCTAACCCTACTTGTCCTGACGCTAAACCTACTTGTCCTGACGCTAACCCTACTTGTCCTGACGCTAACCCTAGTTGTCCTGACTCTAACCCTACTTGTCCTGACGCTAACCCTAGTTGTCCTGACGCTAACCGTAGTTGTCCTGACGCTAACCCTACTTGTCCTGACGCTAACCCTAGTTGTCCTGACGCTAACCCTAGTTGTCCTGACGCTAACCCTACTTGTCCTGACGCTAACCCTAGTTGTCCTGATGCTAACCCTACTTGTCCTGACGCTAACCCTAGTTGTCCTGACGCTAACCCTACTTGTCCTGACGCTAACCCTACTTGTCCTGACGCTAACCCTACTTGTCCTGACGCTAACCCTACTTGTCCTGACGCTAACCCTACTTGTCCTGACGCTAACCCTAGTTGTCCTGACGCTAACCCTACTTGTCCTAACGCTAACCCTAGTTGTCCTGACGCTAACCCTAGTTGTCCTGATGCTAACCCTACTTGTCCTGACGCTAACCCCAGTTGTCCTGACGCTAACCCTAGATGTCCTGACGCTAACCCTAGTTGTCCTGACGCTAACCCTAGTTGTCCTGACGCTAACCCTACTTGGCCTGACGCTAACCCTACTTGTCCTGACGCTAACCCTAGTTTTCCTGACGCTAACCCTAGTTGTCCTGACGCTAACCCTAGTTGTCCTGACGCTAACCCTACTTGTCCTGACGCTAACCCTAGTTGTCCTGACGCTAACCCTAGTTGTCCTGACGCTAACCCTACTTGTCCTGATGCTAACCCTACTTGTCCTGACGCTAACCCTAGTTGTCCTGACGCTAACCAAACTTGTCCTGACGCTAACCCTAGTTGTCCTGACGCTAACCCTAGTTGTCCTGACGCTAATCCTACTTGTCCTGACGCTAACCCTACTTGTCCTGACGCTAACCCGACTTGTCCTGACGCTAACCCTACTTGTCCTGACGCTAACCCTACTTGTCCTGACGCTAACCCTAGTTGTCCTGATGCTAACCCTAGTTGTCCTGACGCTAACCCTAGTTGTCCTGACGCTAACCCTAGTTGTCCTGACGCTAACCCGATTTGTCCTGACGCTAACCCTAGTTGTCCTGACGCTAACCCTAGTTGTCCTGACGCTAACTCTAGTTGTCCTGACGCTAACACTAGTTGTCCTGACGCTAACCCTAGTTGTCCTGACGCTAACCCTACTTGTCCTGACGCTAACCCTAGTTGTCCTGACGCTAACCCTAGTTGTCCTGACGCTAACCCGAGTTGTCCTGACGCTAACCCTAGTTGTCCTGACGCTAACCCTAGTTGTCCTGACGCTAACCCGAGTTGTACTGACGCTAACCCGAGTTGTCCTGACGCTAACCCGAGTTGTCCTGACGCTAACCCGAGTTGTCCTGACGCTAACCCGAGTTGTCCTGACGCTAACCCGAGTTGTCCTGACGCTAACTTGAGTTGTCCTGACGCTAACCCGAGTTGTCCTGATGCTAACCCGAGTTGTCCTGACGCTAACCCGAGTTGTCCTGACGCTAACCCTAGTTGTCCTGACGCTAACCCTAGTTGTCCTGACGCTAACCCTAGTTGTCCTGACTCTAACCCTAGTTGTCCTGACGCTAAACCTAGTTGTCCTGACGCTAACCCTAGTTGTCCTGACGATAACCCTAGTTGTCCTGACGCTAACCCTAGTTGTCCTGACGCTAACCCTACTTGTCCTGACGCTAACCCTACTTGTCCTGACGCTAACCCTAGTTGTCCTGACGCTAACCCTAGTTGTCCTGACGCTGTCCCTAGTTGTCCTGACTCTAACCCTAGTTGTCCTGACGCTAACCCGATTTGTCCTGACGCTAACCCTAGTTGTCCTGACGCTAACCCTAGTTGTCCTGACGCTAACTCTAGTTGTCCTGACGCTAACACTAGTTGTCCTGACGCTAACCCTAGTTGTCCTGACGCTAACCCTACTTGTCCTGACGCTAACCCTAGTTGTCCTGACGCTAACCCTAGTTGTCCTGACGCTAACCCGAGTTGTCCTGACGCTAACCCTAGTTGTCCTGACGCTAACCCTAGTTGTCCTGACGCTAACCCGAGTTGTACTGACGCTAACCCGAGTTGTCCTGACGCTAACCCGAGTTGTCCTGACGCTAACCCGAGTTGTCCTGACGCTAACCCGAGTTGTCCTGACGCTAACCCGAGTTGTCCTGACGCTAACTTGAGTTGTCCTGACGCTAACCCGAGTTGTCCTGATGCTAACCCGAGTTGTCCTGACGCTAACCCGAGTTGTCCTGACGCTAACCCTAGTTGTCCTGACGCTAACCCTAGTTGTCCTGACGCTAACCCTAGTTGTCCTGACTCTAACCCTAGTTGTCCTGACGCTAAACCTAGTTGTCCTGACGCTAACCCTAGTTGTCCTGACGATAACCCTAGTTGTCCTGACGCTAAACCTACTTGTCCTGACGCTAACCCTAGTTGTCCTGACGCTAACCCTAGTTGTCCTGACGCTAACCCTACTTGTCCTGACGCTAACCCTACTTGTCCTGACGTTAACCCTAGTTGTCCTGACGCTAACCCTACTTGTCCTGACGCTAACCCTAGTTGTCCTGACGGTAACCCTAGTTGTCCTGACGCTAACCCTAGTTGTCCTGACGCTAACCCGAGTTGTCCTGATGCTAACCCGAGTTGTCCTGACGCTAACCGTAGTTGTCCTGACGCTAACCCTACTTGTCCTGACGCTAACCCTAGTTGTCCTAACGCTAACCCTAGTTGTCCTGACGCTAACCCTACTTGTCCTGACGCTAACCCTAGTTGTCCTGATGCTAACCCTACTTGTCCTGACGCTAACCCTAGTTGTCCTGACGCTAACCCTACTTGTCCTGACGCTAACCCTACTTGTCCTGACGCTAACCCTACTTGTCCTGACGCTAACCCTACTTGTCCTGACACTAACCCTACTTGTCCTGACGCTAACCCTAGTTGTCCTGACGCTAACCCTACTTGTCCTAACGCTAACCCTAGTTGTCCTGACGCTAACCCTAGTTGTCCTGATGCTAACCCTACTTGTCCTGACGCTAACCCTAGTTGTCCTGACGCTAACCCTACTTGTCCTGACGCTAACCCTAGTTGTCCTGACGCTAAACCTACTTGTCCTGACGCTAACCCTAGTTGTCCTGACGCTAACCCTAGTTGTTCTGACGATAACCCTAGTTGTCCTGACGCTAACCCGAGTTGTCCTGACGCTAACCCGAGTTGTCCTGACGCTAACCCGAGTTGTCCTGACGCTAACCCGAGTTGTCCTGACGCTAAACCCAGTTGTCCTGACGCTAACCCTAGATGTCCTGACGCTAACCCTAGTTGTCCTGACGCTAACCCTAGTTGTCCTGACGCTAACCCTACTTGGCCTGACGCTAACCCTACTTGTCCTGACGCTAACCCTAGTTTTCCTGACGCTAACCCTAGTTGTCCTGACGCTAACCCTAGTTGTCCTGACGCTAACCCTAGTTGTCCTGACGCTAACCCTACTTGTCCTGACGCTAACCCTAGTTGTCCTGACGCTAACCCTAGTTGTCCTGACGCTAACCCTACTTGTCCTGACGCTAACCCTACTTGTCCTGATGCTAACCCTACTTGTCCTGACGCTAACCCTAGTTGTCCTGACGCTAACCCGAGTAGTCCTGACGCTAACCCTAGTTGTCCTGACGCTAACCCTAGTTGTCCTGACGCTAACCCTAGTTGTCCTGACGCTAACCCTAGTTGTCCTGACGATAACCCTAGTTGTCCTGACGCTAACTCTAGTTGTCCTGACGCTAACCCTAGTTGTCCTGACGCTAACCCTAGTTGTCCTGACGCTAACTCTAGTTGTCCTGACGCTAACCCTAGTTGTCCTGACGCTAACCCTACTTGTCTTGACGCTAACCCTACTTGTCCTGACGCTAACCCTACTTGTCCTGACACTAACCCTACTTGTCCTGACGCTAACCCTAGTTGTCCTGACGCTAACCCTACTTGTCCTGACGCTAACCCTACTTGTCCTGACACTAACCCTACTTGTCCTGACGCTAACCCTAGTTGTCCTGACGCTAAACCTAGTTGTCCTGACGCTAACCCTACTTGTCCTGACGCTAACCCTAGTTGTCCTGACGCTAACCCTAGTTGTCCTGACGCTAACCCTACTTGTCCTGACGCTAACCCTACTTGTCCTGACGCTAACCCTAGTTGTCCTGACGCTAACCCTACTTGTCCTGACGCTAACCCTACTTGTCCTGACGCTAACCCGACTTGTCCTGACGCTAACCCTACTTGTCCTGACGCTAACCCTAGTTGTCCTGATGCTAACCCTAGTTGTCCTGACGCTAACCCTAGTTGTCCTGACGCTAACCCTAGTTGTCCTGACGCTGTCCCTAGTTGTCCTGACGCTAACCCTAGTTGTCCTGACGCTAACCCGATTTGTCCTGACGCTAACCCTAGTTGTCCTGACGCTAACCCTAGTTGTCCTGACGCTAACTCTAGTTGTCCTGACGCTAACCCTAGTTGTCCTGACGCTAACCCTAGTTGTCCTGACGCTAACCCTACTTGTCTTGACGCTAACCCTAGTTGTCCTGACGCTAACCTGAGTTGTCCTGACGCTAACCCTAGTTGTCCTGACGCTAACCCTAGTTGTCCTGACGCTAACCCGAGTTGTACTGACGCTAACCCGAGTTGTCCTGACGCTAACCCTAGTTGTCCTGACGCTAACCCGAGTTGTCCTGACGCTAACCCGAGTTGTCCTGACGCTAACCCGAGTTGTCCTGACGCTAACTTGAGTTGTCCTGACGCTAACCCGAGTTGTCCTGACGCTAACCCGAGTTGTCCTGACGCTAACCCGAGTTGTCCTGACGCTAACCCTAGTTGTCCTGACGCTAACCAGAGTTGTCCTGACGCTAACCCTAGTTGTCCTGACGCTAACCCTAGTTGTCCTGAAGCTAAACCTAGTTGTCCTGACGCCAACCCTAGTTGTCCTGACGATAACCCTAGTTGTCCTGACGCTAACCCTACTTGTCCTGAAGCTAACCCTAGTTGTCCTGACGCTAACCCTAGTTGTCCTGACGCTAACCCTACTTGTCCTGACGCTAACCCTACTTGTCCTGACGCTAACCCTAGTTGTCCTGACGCTAACCCTAGTTGTCCTGACGCTAACCCTACTTGTCCTGACGCTAACCCTACTTGTCCTGACGCTAACCCTACTTGTCCTGACGCTAACCCTAGTTGTCCTGACGCTAACCCTACTTGTCCTGACGCTAACCCTAGTTGTCCTGACGCTAACCCTAGTTGTCCTGATGCTAACCCTACTTGTCCTGACGCTAACCCTAGTTGTCCTGACGCTAACCCTACTTGTCCTGACGCTAACCCGAGTTGTCCTGACGCTAACCCGAGTTGTCCTGACGCTAACCCGAGTTGTCCTGATGCTAACCCTAGTTGTCCTGACGCTAACCCGAGTTGTCCTGATGCTAACCCTAGTTGTCCTGACGCTAACCCTAGTTGTCCTGACGCTAACCCTAGTTGCCTGACGCTAACCCTAGTTGTCCTGACGATAACCCTAGTTGTCCTGATGCTAACCCTAGTTGTCCTGACGCTAACCCTAATTGTCCTGACGCTAACCCTAGTTGTCCTGACGCTAACCCTAGCTGTCCTGACGCTAACCCTAGTTGTCCTGACGCTAGCCCTACTTGTCCTGACACTAACCCTAGTTGTCCTGACGCTAACCCTAGTTGTCCTGACGCTAACCCTAGTTGTCCTGACGCTAACCCTACTTGTCCTGACGCTAACCCTACTTGTCCTGACGCTAACCCTAGTTGTCCTGACGCTAACCCTACTTGTCCTGACGCTAACCCTAGTTGTCCTGACGCTAACCGTAGTTGTCCTGACGCTAACCCTACTTGTCCTGACGCTAACCCTAGTTGTCCTGACGCTAACCCTAGTTGTCCTGACGCTAACCCTAGTTGTCCTGACGCTAACCCTAGTTGTCCTGACGCTAACCCTACTTGTCCTGACGCTAACCCTACTTGTCCTGACGCTAACCCTACTTGTCCTGACGCTAACCCTAGTTGTCCTGACGCTAACCCTAGTTGTCCTGACGCTAACCCTAGTTGTCCTGACGCTAACCCGAGTTGTCCTGACGCTAACCCTAGTTGTCCTGACGCTAACCCTAGTTGTCCTGACGCTAACCCTAGTTGTCCTGACGCTAACCCTAGATGTCCTGATGCTAACCCTAGTTGTCCTGACGCTAACCCTACTTGTCCTGAAGCTAACCCTAGTTGTCCTGACGCTAACCCTAGTTGTCCTGACGCTATCCCTACTTGTCCTGACGCTAACCCTAGTTGTCCTGACGCTAACCCTAGTTGTCCTGACGCTAACCCTACTTGTCCTGACGCTAACCCTAGTTGTCCTGACGCTAACCCTAGTTGTCCTGACGCTAACCCTAGTTGTCCTGACGCTAACCCTACTTGTCCTGACGCTAACCCTAGTTGTCCTGACGCTAACCCTAGTTGTCCTGACGCTAACCCTACTTGGCCTGATGCTAACCCTACTTGTCCTGACGCTAACCCTAGTTGTCCTGACGCTAATCCTACTTGTCCTGACGCTAACCCTAGTTGTCCTGACGCTAACCCTAGTTGTCCTGACGCTAACCCTACTTGTCCTGACGCTAACCCTACTTGTCCTGACGCTAACCCTAGTTGTCCTGACGCTAACCCTACTTGTCCTGACGCTAACCCTAGTTGTCCTGACGCTAACCCTACTTGTCCTGACGCTAACCCTAGTTGTCCTGACGCTAACCCTAGTTGTCCTGACGCTAACCCTACTTGTCCTGACGCTAACTCTAGTTGTCCTGACGCTAACCCTAGTTGTCCTGACGCTAACCCTAGTTGTCCTGACGCTAACCCTAGTTGTCCTGATGCTAACCCTAGTTGTCCTGACGCTAACCCTAGTTGTCCTGATGCTAACCCTAGTTGTCCTGACGCTAACCCTAGTTGTCCTGACGCTAACCCTAGTTGTCCTGACGCTAACCCTACTTGTCCTGACGCTAACCCTACTTGTCCTGACGCTAACCCGAGTTGTCCTGACGCTAACCCGAGTTGTCCTGACGCTAACTCGAGTTGTCCTGACGCTAACCCTAGTTGTCCTGACGCTAACCCTACTTGTCCTGACGCTAACCCTACTTGTCCTGACGCTAACCCTAGTTGTCCTGACGCTAACCCTACTTGTCCTGACGCTAACCCTACTTGTCCTGACGCTAACCCTAGTTGTCCTGATGCTAACCCTACTTGTCCTGACTCTAACCCTACTTGTCCTGACGCTAACCCTAGTTGTCCTGACGCTAACCCTAGTTGTCCTGACGCTAACCCTACTTGTCCTGACGCTAACCCTAGTTGTCCTGACGCTAACCCTACTTGTCCTGACGCTAACCCTACTTGTCCTGACGCTAACCCTAGTTGTCCTGTCGCTAACCCTAGTTGTCCTGACTCTAACCCTAGTTGTCCTGACGCTAACCCTAGTTGTCCTGACGCTAACCCTACTTGTCCTGACGCTGACCCGAGTTGTCCTGACGCTAACCCGAGTTGTCCTGAAACTAACCCGAGTTGTCCTGACGTCAACTCGAGTTGTCCTGACGCTAACCCGAGTTGTCCTGATGCTAACCCTAGTTGTCCTGACGCTAATCCGAGTTGTCCTGACGCTAACCCTAGTTGTCCTGACGCTAACCCTAGTTGTCCTGACGCTAACTCTAGTTGTCCTGATGCTAACCCTAGTTGTCCTGACGCTAACCCTAGGTGTCCTGACGCTAACCCTACTTGTCCTGACGCTAACCCTAGTTGTCCTGACGCTAACCCTAGTTGTCCTGACGCTAACCCGAGTTGTCCTGACGCTAACCCTTGTTGTCCTGACGCTAACCCTAGCTGTCCTGACGCTAACCCGAGTTGTCCTGACGCTAACCCTAGTTGTCCTGACGCTAACCCGAGTTGTCCTGACGCTAACCCTAGTTGTCCTGACGCTAACCCGAGTTGTCCTGACGCTAACCCGAGTTGTCCTGACGCTAACCCGAGTTGTCCTGACGATAACCCTAGTTGTCCTGACGCTAACCCTACTTGTCCTGACGCTAACCCTAGTTGTCCTGACGCTAACACTAGTTGTCCTGACGCTAACCCTAGTTGTCCTGACGCTAACCCTAGTTGTCCTGACGCTAACCCTAGTTGTCCTGACGCTAACCCTACTTGTCCTGACGCTAAGCCTACTTGTCCTGACGCTAACCCTAGTTGTCCTGACGCTAACCCTAGTTGTCCTGACGCTAACCCTACTTGTCCTGACGCTAACCCTACTTGTCCTGATGCTAACCCTACTTGTCCTGACGCTAACCCTACTTGTCCTGACGCTAACCCTAGTTGTCCTGACGCTAACCCTAGTTGTCGTGACTAGTGTTGAGCGATACCTTCCGATATCAGGAAATATCGTATCGGATTGGATCGGGCCGATACCCAAAAAGTATCGGATATCGCCGATTCCGATACCGGAAACCAATGCAAGTCAATGGGACACAAATATCGGAATGAAAATAAACCCTTTCTTTCCTTGTAGGTTAATTCTACATGAAGTAAAACAACTAAGAATAATGTAGAATGACATGAAAAGCCGGCAATTCATCAGCGGCATTCACCGGTACCCGACAATTTACAACAGAAAGAATAGAGCTTCACACATAGATTAGATAGATAGAAACATGTCAGTCACATATATATGAAGTACAGTGACAGTGTTGCTTACTGTACTTGTCATTTAGTGTAAAGGATTTATTAAAAAAAATATTAGTGTTTTCGTGCACCGTCTCTTTAAAAAAGCCGGCCGGCAATTCAGCATCTGTACCCGACAATTTATAACAGACAGAATAGAGCTTCACACATAGATTAGATAGATAGAAACATGTCAGTCACATATATAAGAAGTACAGTGACAGTGTTGCTTACAGAACTTGTCATTTAGTGTAAAGGATTTATTTAAAAAAATAATAGTGTTTTCATGCACCGTCTCTTTAAGAAAGCCGGCCGGCAATTCAGCATCTGTACCCGACAATTTAGAATAGAAGGAATAGAGAATCACACATAGATTAGATAGATAGAAACATGTCAGTCACATATATATGAAGTACAGTGACAGTGTTGATTACTGTACTTGTCATTTAGTGTTAAAATAAAGGATTTATTTAAAAAAAAATTGGCGTGGGGTTCCCCTTAATTTTAGGCTCTAGCGGAGGTTAAGCAGACAGCTGGGGCAAATGTTTGAAGCCTGGGAAGGGGGTAATACCCACGGAGCTTCCCAGGCTACTAATATCAGCCCCCAGCTGAATACCTAGCCTTTACTAGCTATTAAAATGGGGGACCCCCCCAAAAAAATGACGTGGGGTCCCCCCTAATTTAATAGCTAGCACAGGCTAGGCAGACAGCTGGGGGCTGATATTAATAGCCCAGGAAGGGTGCCATGAATATTGGCCCCCTCCCAGGCTAGAAACACCAGCCGTCAGCCGCCCCAGAAATGGCGCATCCATAGGATGCGCCAATTCTGGCACTTAGCCTCGCTCTTCCACGCTGCCCTGGTGCGGTGGCAGGGGGTAATAGGGTTGGGGTTGATGTCAGCTTATAATGCCAGCTGACATCAAGCCCAGGTTAGTAATGGAGAGGCGTCTATAAGACACCCCCATTACTAACCCCATAGTCAAAGTTAAAAGAAAACACAAACACCCAGAATAAAGTCCTTTAATTGAAATAAAGACACAATTCTTTATTGTTCTAAATTAAACCATACTTACCATCACGCCCATTCCAGCTGAAGCCAACGATCTCCTGCAATAAAAGAAAAATAATAAAGCAACCTCATCCTTACCTTTCGATGGTTCCCAGGACAGCTCCAGCTCTGCTACATCGAGATGACAGGCTGGACCGCAGCAGAAAGCTGCCATCCAGCCTGTCATCCCGCAGACACTGAGAAGCGCAGGCATGCTTGCGCTCCTCAGTGTCTCTCTGTGACGTCATCCAGATGAGCCGAGTTCATGTCCAATGAACTCAGCTCACCTCATGCACGTCACTGACAGCGTGGGAAAATTCTCCTGCACTCAGCGCTTCAGCGTGAGAATTCTCCCACGCTGTCAGTGACATACATGAGGTGAGGTCATGTCCAATGAACTCAGCTCACCTCATGCACGTCACTGACAGCGTGGGAAAATTCTCACGCTGAAGTGCTGAGTGCAGGAGAATTTTCCCACGCTGTCAGTGACGTACATGAAGTGAGCGGAGTTCATTGGACATGACCTCGGCTCATCTGGATGCCGTCACAGCCAGACACTGAGGAGTGGAAGTATGCCTGCGCTTCTCAGTGTCTGCGGGATGACAGGATGGATGGCAGCGTTCTGCTGCGGTCCAGCCTGTCATCTCGATGTAGCAGAGCTGAAGCTGTCATGGGAACCATGGAAAGGTAAGGATGAGGTTGCTTTATTATTTTACTTTTATTGCAGGAGATCGTTGGCTTCAGCTGGAATGGGCGTGGTGGTAAGTATGGTTTAATTTAGAACAATAAAGAATTGTGTGTTTATTTCAATTAAAGGACTTTTTTCTGGGTGTTGTGTTTTTTTAAATACTTTACTAGAAATTCATGGTGGTCATGTCTAATATTGGCGTGACCCCATGAATTTTGGGCTTAGGGCCAGCTGATAATGCCAAGCTGGCCTTAACCCCTTTATTACCCAGTGAGCCACCGCACCAGGGCCCTGGATGAGTTGGGTACAGCGCCAGAAGATGGCGCTTCTATGAACGCGCCATTTTCTGGGGCGGCTGCGGACTGCAATTTGCAGCGGGGGTGGCCCAGAAAGCTTGGGTCTCCCTGCGCTGCGGATTCCAGCCCCCAGCTGCCTAGTTGTATCTGGCTGGGCACAAAAATAGGGCGAAGCCCCACGCATTTTTTTTCTTAATTATTTCATGAAATTCATGGAATAATTAAGAAAAAAAGGGCTTCCCTATATTGTTGTGTCCAACCAGGTACAAATAGGCAGCTGGTGGTTGGGGGCAGCCCATTCCTGCCTGCTGTACCTGGCTGGACACAAATATAGTGCGAAGCCCCACGTCAATTTTTTTTTAATTATTTCATGAAATAATTTTTTTAAAAAAGGGCTTCCCTATATTGTTGTGTCCGGCCAGGTACAAATAGGCAGCTGGTGGTTGGGGGCAGCCTGTTCCTGCCTGCTGTACCTGGCTGGACACAAATATAGGGCGAAGCCCCACGTCAATTTTTTTTAAAATAAGTCCTTTATTTTAACACTAAATGACATTTGAGGAGTTAATAAAGATGCAGTCCCTAAATTATTATTTATTTTTTAATTAATTTTTCCCAAAACTTTTGACGTGGGCTTCGCCATATTTTTGTATGCCAGCCAGGTACAGCATCCAGCTTCTATGAACGCGCCATTTTCCGGGGTGGCTGCGGACTGCAATTTTCAGCGGGGGGAGGGGGGGGGGGCAGAAAGCTTGGGCCTCCCTGCGCTGCAGATTCCATCCCCCAGCTGCCTAGTTGTACCTGGCTGGACACAAAAATAGGGAGAAGCTTCACGTATTTTTTTTTTTTAATTATTTCATGAAATTCATGAAATAATTAAGAAAAAAAGGGCTTCCCTATATTGTTGTGTCCAACCAGGTACAAATAGGCAGCTGGTGGTTGGGGGCAGCCCGTTCCTGCCTGCTGTACCTGGCTGGACACAAATATAGTGCGAAGCCCCACGTCAATTTTTTTTAAATCATTTCAGGAAATTCATGAAATAATTTAAAAAAATTGATGTGGGGCTTCGCCCTATATTTGTGTCCAGTCAGGTACAGCAGGCAGGAACGGGCTGCCCCCAACCACCAGCAGCCTATTTGTACCTAGCCGGACACAACAATATAGGGAAGCCCTTTTTTTCTGAATTATTCCATGAATTTCATGAATTTAAAAAAAAAAAAACGTGGAGCTTCGCCCTATTTTTGTGTCCAGCCAGGTACAACTAGGCAGCTGGGGGCTGGAATCTGCAGCGCAGGGAGGCCCAAGCTTTCTGGGCCCCACCCGCTGCAAATTGCAGTCCGCAGCCGCCCCGGAAAATGGCGCGTTCATAGAAGCGCCATCTTCTGGCGCTGTACCCAACTCATCCAGGGCCCTGATGCGGTGGCTCACTGGGTAATAAAGGGGTTAAGGCCAGCTTGGCATTATCAGCTGGCCCTAAGCCCGAAATTCATGGGGTCACGCCAATATTAGACATGACCACCATGAATTTCTAGTAAAGTATTTAAAAAAAACACAAACACCCAGAAAAAAGTCCTTTAATTGAAATAAACACACAATTCTTTATTGTTCTAAATTAAACCATACTTACCATCACGCCCATTCCAGCTGAAGCCAACGATCTCCTGCAATAAAAGAAAAATAATAAAGCAACCTCATCCTTACCTTTCCATGGCTCCCACGACGGCTCCAGCTCTGCTACATCGAGATGACAGGCTGGACCGCAGCAGAACGCTGCCATCCAGCCTGTCATCCCGCAGACACTGAGAAGCGCAGGCATACTTCCACTCCTCAGTGTCTGGCTGTGACGGCATCCAGATGAGCCGACAATGAACTCGGCTCACCTCATGTACGTCACTGACAGCGTGGGAGAATTCTCCTGCACTCAGCGCTTCAGCGTGAGAATTTTCCCACGCTGTCAGTGACGTGCATGAGGTGAGGTCATGTCCCATGAACTCGGCGCACCTCATGCACGTCACTGACAGCGTGGGAGAATTCTCACGCTGAAGCGCTGAGTGCAGGAGAATTTTCCCACGCTGTCAGTGACGTGCATGAGGTGAGCTGAGTTCATTGGACATGACCTCGGCTCATCTGGATGACGTCACAGAAAGACACTGAGGAGTGGAAGTATGCCTGCGCTTCTCAGTGTCCGCGGGATGACAGGCTGGATGGCAGCGTTCTGCTGCGGTCCAGCCTGTCATCTCGATGTAGCAGAGCTGAAGCTGTCCTGGGAACCATGGAAAGGTAAGGATGAGGTTGCTTTATTATTTTACTTTTATTGCAGGAGATCGTTGGCTTCAGCTGGAATGGGTGTGGCGGTAAGTATGGTTTAATTTAGAACAATAAAGAATTGTGTCTTTATTTCAATTAAAGGACTTTTTTCTGGGTGTTTGTGTTTTTTTTAAATACTTTACTAGAAATTCATGGCGGTCATGTCTAATATTGGCGTGACCCCATGAATTTCGGGCTTAGGGCCAGCTGATAATGCCAAGCTGGCCTTAACCCCTTTATTACCCAGTGAGCCACCGCACCAGGGCCCTGGATGAGTTGGGTACAGCGCCAGAAGATGGCGCTTCTATGAACGCGCCATTTTCCGGGGCGGCTGCGGACTGCAATTTGCAGCGGGTGGGACCCAGAAAGCTTGGGTCTCCCTGCGCTGCAGATTCCAGCCCCCAGCTGCCTAGTTGTACCTGGCTGGACACAAAAATAGGGCGAAGCGCCACACATTTTTTTTTTTAATTATTTCATGAAATTCATGGAATAATTAAGAAAAAAAGGGCTTCCCTATATTGTTGTGTCCGGCTAGGTACAAATAGGCAGCTGGTGGTTGGGGGCAGCCCGTTCCTGCCTGCTGTACCTGGCTGGACACAATTATAGGGCGAAGCCCCACATAATTTTTTTTTAATTATTTCATGAATTTCCTGAAATAATTAAAAAAAAATTGACGTGGGGCTTCGCCCTATATTTGTGTCCAGCCAGGTACAGCAGGCAGGAACGGGCTGCCCCCAACCACCAGCTGCCTATTTGTACCTAGCCGGACACAACAATATAGGGAAGCCCTTTTTTTCTTAATTATTCCATGAATTTCATGAAATAATTAAAAAAAAAAAAACGTGGAGCTTCTCCCTATTTTTGTGTCCAGCCAGGTACAACTAGGCAGCTGGGGGATGGAATCTGCAGCGCAGGGAGGCCCAAGCTTTCTGCCCTCCCCCCCCCCGCTGAAAATTGCAGTCCGCAGCCGCCCCGGAAAATGGCGCGTTCATAGAAGCTGGATGCTGTACCTGGCTGGCATACAAAAATATGGCGAAGCCCACGTCAAAAGTTTTGGGAAAAATTTATTAAAAAATAAATAATAATTTAGGGACTGCATCTTTATTAAGTCCTCAAATGTCATTTAGTGTTAAAATAAAGGATTTATTTAAAAAAAAAATGGCGTGGGATCCCCCATAATTTTAGTCTCTAGCGGAGGTTAAGCAGACGGCTGGGGCAGATGTTTGAAGCCTGGGAAGGGGGTAAAACCCACGGAGCTTCCCAGGCTACTAATATCAGCCCCCAGCTGAATACCTAGCCTTTACTAGCTATTAAAATGGGGGACCCCCCAAAAAAAAATGACGTGGGGTCCCCTCTATTTTAATAGCTAGCAAAGGCTAGGCAGACAGCTGGGGGCTGATATTAATAGCTCAGGAAGGGTGCCATGAATATTGGCCCCCTCCCAGGCTAGAAACACCAGCCGTCAGCCGCCCCAGAAATGGCGCATCCATAGGATGCGCCAATTCTGGCACTTAGCCTCGCTCTTCCACGCTGCCCTGGTGCGGTGGCAGGGGGTAATAGTGGTGGGGTTCATGTCAGCGCCAGCTGCCATGAAGCCCAGGTTAGTAATGATGGCCGTCTATATGACACCCCCATTACTAACCTACAAAGTGTTAAAAAGAAAAAACACACTACACCCAGAAAAAAATAATTTATTTGAAATAAAACACCATTTTATTTAATTCTTAGTTTACTAAAAAAAAAATAGTTACCTGTCCACGTTCCTGCGCTGATCTCCCATGCACAGCTGTCACATCTGGAGATGGTGACAGCTGTGCATGGCTGCTGTAAGCTCAGGCTGCCGGGAACACGTCCGCTCCCGGCAGCGGGAGCCACTGACTGAGGTCACCGGAGTGCATTCAGGCAGCGCAGCTCCGGAGACCTCCTTTACGGCAGTGCTGTACCGTGGGAATTTCTCACGATACAGCAGTGCCGTAAAGGAGCTAACCGGAGCAGCGCTGCCTGAACTCCGGTGAACCCTTACGGCCCCGTCATTCTAGCGGCGGCAGCGGTTCAGAGCGGTCACATTCTATGTGGCTGCTCTGAACTGGAGATCTTCGTGGGACACTCGTGGACTACTACGGAGGGGTAAGGATAAGGTTGTGGTTTATTATTTTATATTTTATTACAGGAGATCGATGGCTTCGGGGAATTAGGTGTCTTGGTGAGTATAGGTGTAGTTTTTTATTTTTTACTTTATTTTAGGTGGCGATCGGCGGGGACAGGTAATGTATGAACTAATTTCTTTTAGGTAACCACTGGCCACCAATGACATGTATTTAACATTTATTGGGGACACAGTAGGGCAATTTAAATAGCAGGATCAGGCTGATGGGAACTACTGCTCCCATCGAGCTGATCCTGCTGGCAGGAGTGGACGGGGGACAGACATAGGCCGATGGGAGTAGTAGTGTCACATCGGCCTATGTCTGCCTGCACACACACCCCGCACACATCGCACACACACCCCGCACACACACCCGCACACACACACACCCGCACACACACACACCCGCACACACACACCCGCACACATCGCACAGACACCCCGCACACATCGCACAGACACCCCGCACACACACCCCGCACACACACACACCCGCACACACACACCCCGCACACACACTAATCATGACGGGTCTGGGAGGTGAGGCTGACCTGTGCGGCCGTGGGAAAGTTCATGTGAGTTCATGCAGTCAAGCATGAACTCACATGAACCCTCTGAGGGCACCGCGGCTACTTCAAATGAACAGCTGATCGGCATCACCTGATACCTCAGCTGTTCATTTGAAATAACCGGCGGGAAAGCGCAGCACAGAACGGGAAAGCCGGCGGTGAAGTCTTTTCACTGCCGGCTTCCCCGCCCGGGTCCTTCGCTCCCTGCTCCTTGGTGCTGTGCTCCCCGCCCGGTCCTAATTTACGATCGGGATGGGAGGTGGCGAGGGGAGCGGAGGATCGGGGTGGGAGGCTGCGGGGAAGCAGTATGGGGCTGCGTGATTGTTTAAAAGCCGGCGGCTTTTTACCGCGCGCCGGCTTTTAAACAATCAGGAGAATTCTCCCACGCTGGGATGGCATTCTGATGACAAGCTGGATCGCAGCTGAGCGCTGCCATCCAGCTTGTCATCCTTCAGAGACACTGCAGAGCGCAGGCATTATGGGAACTTCCGATTCCGGTATTCGATATTATAAAAGTATCGGAATTAAGTATCGGAATTCCGATACAGTGAATATCGGCCGATACCCGATATTTCAGTATCGGAATGCTCAACACTAGTCGTGACGCTAACCCTACTTGTCCTGACGCTAACCCTAGTTGTCCTGACGATAACCCTACTTGTCCTGACGCTAACCCTAGTTGTCCTGACGCTAACCCTACATGTCCTGACGCTAACCCTAGTTGTCCTGACGCTAACCATACTTGTCCTGATGCTAACCCTAGTTGTCCTGACGCTAACCCGAGTTGTCCTGATGCTAACCCTAGTTGTCCTGACGCTAACCCGAGTTGTCCTGACGCTAACCCTAGTTGTCCTGACGCTAACCCTAGTTGTCCTGACGCTAACCCTAGTTGCCTGACGCTAACCCTAGTTGTCCTGACGCTAACCCTAGTTGTCCTGACGCTAACCCTAGTTGTCCTGACGCTAACCTAACTGTCCTGACGCTAACCCTAGTTGTCCTGACGCTAACCCTACTTGTCCTGACGCTAACCCTACTTGTCCTGACGCTAACCCTAGTTGTCCTGACGCTAACCCTAGTTGTCCTGACGCTAACCCTAGTTGTCCTGACGCTAACCCTACTTCTCCTGACGCTAACCCTAGTTGTCCTGACGCTAACTCTAGTTGTCCTGACGCTAACCCTAGTTGTCCTGACGCTAACCCTAGTTGTCCTGATGCTAACCCTAGTTGTCCTGACGCTAACCCTAGTTGTCCTGATGCTAACCCTAGTTGTCCTGATGCTAACCCTAGTTGTCCTGACGCTAACCCTAGTTGTTCTGACGCTAACCCTACTTGTCCTGACGCTAACCCTACTTGTCCTGACGCTAACCCGAGTTGTCCTGACGCTAACCCGAGTTGTCCTGACGCTAACTCGAGTTGTCCTGACGCTAACCCTAGTTGTCCTGACGCTAACCCTACTTGTCCTGACGCTAACCCTACTTGTCCTGACGCTAACCCTAGTTGTCCTGACGCTAACCCTACTTGTCCTGACGCTAACCCTACTTGTCCTGACGCTAACCCTAGTTGTCCTGATGCTAACCCTACTTGTCCTGACGCTAACCCTACTTGTCCTGACGCTAACCCTAGTTGTCCTGACGCTAACCCTAGTTGTCCTGACGCTAACCCTACTTGTCCTGACGCTAACCCTAGTTGTCCTGACGCTAACCCTACTTGTCCTGACGCTAACCCTACTTGTCCTGACGCTAACCCTAGTTGTCCTGTCGCTAACCCTAGTTGTCCTGACGCTAACCCTAGTTGTCCTGACGCTAACCCTAGTTGTCCTGACGCTAACCCTACTTGTCCTGACGCTGACCCGAGTTGTCCTGACGCTAACCCGAGTTGTCCTGAAACTAACCCGAGTTGTCCTGACGCCAACTCGAGTTGTCCTGACGCTAACCCGAGTTGTCCTGACGCTAACCCTAGTTGTCCTGACGCTAATCCGAGTTGTCCTGACGCTAACCCTAGTTGTCCTGACGCTAACCCTAGTTGTCCTGACGCTAACTCTAGTTGTCCTGATGCTAACCCTAGTTGTCCTGACGCTAACCCTAGGTGTCCTGACGCTAACCCTACTTGTCCTGACGCTAACCCTAGTTGTCCTGACGCTAACCCTACTTGTCCTGACGCTAACCCGAGTTGTCCTGACGCTAACCCTAGTTGTCCTGACGCTAACCCTAGCTGTCCTGACGCTAACCCGAGTTGTCCTGACGCTAACCCTAGTTGTCCTGACGCTAACCCGAGTTGTCCTGACGGTAACCCTAGTTGTCCTGACGCTAACCCGAGTTGTCCTGACGCTAACCCGAGTTGTCCTGACGCTAACCCGAGTTGTCCTGACGCTAACCCTAGTTGTCCTGACGCTAACCCGAGTTGTCCTGACGCTAACCCTAGTTGTCCTGACGATAACCCTAGTTGTCCTGACGCTAACCCTAGTTGTCCTGACGCTAACCCTAGTTGTCCTGACGATAACCCTAGTTGTCCTGACGCTAACCCTACTTGTCCTGACACTAACCCTAGTTGTCCTGACGCTAACACTAGTTGTCCTGACGCTAACCCTAGTTGTCCTGACGCTAACCCTACTTGTCCTGACGCTAAGCCTACTTGTAATGACGCTAACCCTAGTTGTCCTGACGCTAACCCTAGTTGTCCTGACGCTAACCCTACTTGTCCTGACGCTAACCCTACTTGTCCTGATGCTAACCCTACTTGTCCTGACGCTAACCCTACTTGTCCTGACGCTAACCCTAGTTGTCCTGACGCTAACCCTAGTTGTCGTGACGCTAACCCTACTTGTCCTGACGCTAACCCTAGTTGTCCTGACGATAACCCTACTTGTCCTGACGCTAACCCTAGTTGTCCTGACGCTAACCCTACATGTCCTGACGCTAACCCTAGTTGTCCTGACGCTAACCCTACTTGTCCTGACGCTAACCCTAGTTGTCCTGACGCTAACCCGAGTTGTCCTGACGCTAACCCGAGTTGTCCTGACGCTAACCCGAGTTGTCCTGACGCTAACCCTAGTTGTCCTGACGCTAACCCTAGTTGTCCTGACGCTAACCCGAGTTGTCCTGACGCTAACCCTAGTTGTCCTGACGCTAACCCTAGTTGTCCTGACGCTAACCCTAGTTGCCTGACGCTAACCCTAGTTGTCCTGACGCTAACCCTAGTTGTCCTGACGCTAACCCTAGTTGTCCTGACGCTAACCTAACTGTCCTGACGCTAGCCCTAGTTGTCCTGACGCTAACCCTACTTGTCCTGACGCTAACCCTACTTGTCCTGACGCTGACCCGAGTTGTCCTGACGCTAACCCGAGTTGTCCTGAAACTAACCCGAGTTGTCCTGACGCCAACTCGAGTTCTCCTGACGCTAACCCGAGTTGTCCTGACGCTAACCCTAGTTGTCCTGACGCTAATCCGAGTTGTCCTGACGCTAACCCTAGTTGTCCTGATGCTAACCCTAGTTGTCCTGACGCTAACTCTAGTTGTCCTGATGCTAACCCTAGTTGTCCTGACGCTAACCCTAGGTGTCCTGACGCTAACCCTACTTGTCCTGACGCTAACCCTAGTTGTCCTGACGCTAACCCTAGTTGTCCTGACGCTAACCCGAGTTGTCCTGACGCTAACCCTAGTTGTCCTGACGCTAACCCTAGCTGTCCTGACGCTAACCCGAGTTGTCCTGACGCTAACCCTAGTTGTCCTGACGCTAACCCGAGTTGTCCTGACGCTAACCCTAGTTGTCCTGACGCTAACCCGAGTTGTCCTGACGCTAACCCGAGTTGTCCTGACGCTAACCCGAGTTGTCCTGACGCTAACCCTAGTTGTCCTGACGCTAACCCGAGTTGTCCTGACGCTAACCCTAGTTGTCCTGACGATAACCCTAGTTGTCCTGACGCTAACCCTAGTTGTCCTGACGCTAACCCTAGTTGTCCTGACGATAACCCTAGTTGTCCTGACGCTAACCCTACTTGTCCTGACACTAACCCTAGTTGTCCTGACGCTAACACTAGTTGTCCTGACGCTAACCCTAGTTGTCCTGACGCTAACCCTAGTTGTCCTGACGCTAACCCTACTTGTCCTGACGCTAAGCCTACTTGTCCTGACGCTAACCCTAGTTGTCCTGACGCTAACCCTAGTTGTCCTGACGCTAACCCTACTTGTCCTGACGCTAACCCTACTTGTCCTGATGCTAACCCTACTTGTCCTGACGCTAACCCTACTTGTCCTGACGCTAACCCTAGTTGTCCTGACGCTAACCCTAGTTGTCGTGACTCTAACCCTACTTGTCCTGACGCTAACCCTAGTTGTCCTGACGATAACCCTACTTGTCCTGACGCTAACCCTACATGTCCTGACGCTAACCCTACATGTCCTGACGCTAAACCTAGTTGTCCTGACGCTAACCCTACTTGTCCTGACGCTAACCCTAGTTGTCCTGACGCTAACCCGAGTTGTCCTGACGCTAACCCGAGTTGTCCTGACGCTAACCCTAGTTGTCCTGACGCTAACCCGAGTTGTCCTGACGCTAACCCTAGTTGTCCTGACGCTAACCCTAGTTGTCCTGACGCTAACCCTAGTTGCCTGACGCTAACCCTAGTTGTCCTGACGCTAACCCTAGTTGTCCTGACGCTAACCCGAGTTGTCCTGACGCTAACCCTACTTGTCCTGACGCTAACCCTACTTGTCCTGACGCTAACCCTAGTTGTCCTGACGCTAACCCTAGTTGTCCTGACGCTAACCCTACTTGTCCTGACGCTAACCCTACTTGTCCTGACGCTAACCCTACTTGTCCTGAGGCTAACCCTACTTGTCCTGACGCTAACCCTAGTTGTCCTGACGCTAACCCTAGTTGTCCTGACGCTAACCCTAGTTGTCCTGACGCTAACCCTACTTGTCCTGACGCTAACCCTAGTTGTCCTGACGCTAACCCTAGTTGTCCTGATGCTAACCCTACTTGTCCTGACGCTAACCCTAGTTGTCCTGATGCTAACCCTACTTGTCCAGACGCTAACCCTAGTTGTCCTGACGCTAACCCTAGTTGTCCTGACGCTAACCCTAGTTGTCCTGACGCTAACCCTACTTGTCCTGACGCTAACCCTACTTGTCCTGACGCTAACCCTACTTGTCCTGACGCTAACCCTAGTTGTCCTGACGATAACCCTAGTTGTCCTGACGCTAACCCTAGTTGTCCTGACGCTAACCCGAGTTGTCCTGACGCTAACCCGAGTTGTCCTGACGCTAACCCTAGTTGTCCTGACGCTAACCCTAGTTGTCCTGACGCTAACCCTAGTTGTCCTGACGCTAACCCTAGTTGTCCTGACGCTAACCCTAGTTGTCCTGACGCTAACCCTAGTTGTCCTGATGCTAACCCTAGTTGTCCTGACGCTAACCCTAGTTGTCCTGACGCTAACCCTACTTGTCCTGACGCTAACCCTACTTGTCCTGACGCTAACCCTACTTGTCCTGACGCTAACCCTACTTGTCCTGACGCTAACCCTACTTGTCCTGACGCTAACCCTAGTTGTCCTGACGCTAACCTAGTTGTCCTGACGCTAACCGTACTTTCCTGACGCTAACCCTAGTTGTCCTGACGCTAACCCTAGTTGTCCTGACGCTAACCCTACTTGTCCTGACGCTAACCCTAGTTGTCCTGACGCTAACCCTAGATGTCCTGACGCTAACCCTACTTGTCCTGACGCTAACCCTAGTTGTCCTGACGCTAACCCTAGTTGTCCTGACGCTAACCCTACTTGTCCTGACGCTAACCCTAGTTGTCCTGACGCTAACCCTACTTGTCCTGACGCTAACCCTAGTTGTGCTGACGCTAACCCTAGTTGTCCTGACGCTAACCCTAGTTGTCCTGACGCTAACCCTACTTGTCCTGACGCTAACTCTACTTGTCCTGACGCTAACCCTAGTTGTCCTGACGCTAACTCTACTTGTCCTGACGCTAACCCTAGTTGTCCTGACGCTAACCCTAGTTGTCCTGACGCTAACCCTACTTGTCCTGACACTAACCCTAGTTGTCCTGACGCTAACACTAGTTGTCCTGACGCTAACCCTAGTTGTCCTGACGCTAACCCTAGTTGTCCTGACGCTAACCCTAGTTGTCCTGACGCTAACCCTACTTGTCCTGACGCTAAGCCTACTTGTAATGACGCTAACCCTAGTTGTCCTGACGCTAACCCTAGTTGTCCTGACGCTAACCCTACTTGTCCTGACGCTAACCCTACTTGTCCTGATGCTAACCCTACTTGTCCTGACGCTAACCCTACTTGTCCTGACGCTAACCCTAGTTGTCCTGACGCTAACCCTAGTTGTCGTGACGCTAACCCTACTTGTCCTGACGCTAACCCTAGTTGTCCTGACGATAACCCTACTTGTCCTGACGCTAACCCTAGTTGTCCTGACGCTAACCCTACATGTCCTGACGCTAACACTAGTTGTCCTGACGCTAACCCTACTTGTCCTGACGCTAACCCTAGTTGTCCTGACGCTAACCCGAGTTGTCCTGACGCTAACCCTAGTTGTCCTGACGCTAACCCGAGTTGTCCTGACGCTAACCCTAGTTGTCCTGACGCTAACCCTAGTTGTCCTGACGCTAACCCTAGTTGCCTGACGCTAACCCTAGTTGTCCTGACGCTAACCCTAGTTGTCCTGACGCTAACCCTAGTTGTCCTGACGCTAACCTAACTGTCCTGACGCTAACCCTAGTTGTCCTGACGCTAACCCTACTTGTCCTGACGCTAACCCTACTTGTCCTGACGCTAACCCTAGTTGTCCTGACACTAACCCTAGTTGTCCTGACGCTAACCCTAGTTGTCCTGACGCTAACCCTACTTGTCCTGACGCTAACCCTACTTGTCCTGACGCTAACCCTACTTGTCCTGACGCTAACCCTAGTTGTCCTGACGCTAACCCTAGTTGTCCTGACGCTAACCCTAGTTGTCCTGACGCTAACCGAGTTGTCCTGACGCTAACCCTACTTGTCCTGACGCTAACCCTACTTGTCCTGACGCTAACCCTAGTTGTCCTGATGCTAACCCTACTTGTCCTGACGCTAACCCTAGTTGTCCTGATGCTAACCCTACTTGTCCAGACGCTAACCCTAGTTGTCCTGACGCTAACCCTAGTTGTCCTGACGCTAACTCTAGTTGTCCTGACGCTAACCCTACTTGTCCTGACGCTAACCCTACTTGTCCTGACGCTAACCCTACTTGTCCTGACGATAACCCTAGTTGTCCTGACGCTAACCCTAGTTGTCCTGACGCTAACCCGAGTTGTCCTGACGCTAACCCGAGTTGTCCTGACGCTAACCCTAGTTGTCCTGACGCTAACCCTAGTTGTCCTGACGATAACCCTAGTTGTCCTGACGCTAACCCTAGTTGTCCTGACGCTAACCCTAGTTGTCCTGACGCTAACCCTAGTTGTCCTGACGCTAACCCTACTTGTCCTGACGCTAACCCTAGTTGTGCTGACGCTAACCCTAGTTGTCCTGACGCTAACCCTAGTTGTCCTGACGCTAACCCTACTTGTCCTGACGCTAGCCCTAGTTGTCCTGACGCTAACCCTAGATGTCCTGACGCTAACTCTACTTGTCCTGACGCTAACCCTAGTTGTCCTGACGCTAACCCGAGTTGTCCTGACGCTAACCCGAGTTGTCCTGACGCTAACTCTAGTTGTCCTGACGCTAACCCTAGTTGTCCTGACGCTAACCCGATTTGTCCTGACGCTAACCCTAGTTGTCCTGACGCTAACCCTAGTTGTCCTGACGCTAACCCGAGTTGTCCTGACGTTAACCCGAGTTGTCCTGACGCTAACCCGAGTTGAAATGACGCTAACCCGAGTTGTCCTGACGCTAACCCTAGTTGTCCTGACGCTAACCCTAGTTGTCCTGACGCTAACCCTAGTTGTCCTGACGCTAACCCGATTTGTCCTGATGCTAACCCGAGTTGTCCGGACGCTAACCCGAGTTGTCCTGACGCTAACCCTACTTGTCCTGACGCTAACCCTACTTGTCCTGACGCTAACCCTAGTTGTCCTGACGCTAACCCTAGTTGTCCTGACACTAACCCTAGTTGTCGTGACGCTAACCCTAGTTGTCGTGACGCTAACCCTAGTTGTCCTGACGCTAACCCTAGTTGTCCTGACGCTAACCCTAGTTGTCCTGACGCTAACCCTACTTGTCCTGACGCTAACCCTAGTTGTCCTGACGCTAACCCTACTTGTCCTGAGGCTAACCCTAGTTGTCCTGACGCTAACCCTAGTCGTCCTGACGCTAACCCTACTTGTCCTGACGCTAACCCTAGTTGTCCTGACGCTAACCCTAGTTGTCCTGACGCGAAACCTAGTTGTCCTGACGCTAACCCTAGTTGTCCTGACGCTAACCCTAGTTGTCCTGACGCTAACCCTAGTTGTCCTGACGCTAGTTGTCCTGATGCTAACCCTAGTTGTCCTGACACTAACCCTACTTGTCCTGACGCTAACCCTACTTGTCCTGACGCTAACCTTAGTTGTCCTGACGCTAACCCTACTTGTCCTGACGCTAACCCTAGTTGTCCTGACGCTAACCCTAGTTGTCCTGACGCTAACACTAGTTGTCCTGACGCTAACCCTAGTTGTCCTGACGCTAGTTGTCCTGATGCTAACCCTAGTTGTCCTGACACTAACCCTACTTGTCCTGACGCTAACCCTACTTGTCCTGACGCTAACCCTACTTGTCCTGACGCTAACCTTAGTTGTCCTGACGCTAACCCTACTTGTACTGACGCTAACCCTAGTTGTCCTGACGCTAACCCTAGTTGTCCTGACGCTAACACTAGTTGTCCTGACGCTAACCCTAGTTGTCCTGACGCTAACCCTACTTGTCCTGACGCTAACCCTAGTTGTCCTGACGCTAACCCTAGATGTCTTGACGCTAACCCTACTTGTCCTGACACTAACCCTAGTTGTCCTGACGCTAACCCGAGTTGTCCTGACGCTAACCCGAGTTGTCCTGACGCTAACCCTAGTTGTCCTGACGCTAACCCTAGTTGTCCTGACGCTAACCCGAGTTTTCCTGACGCTAACCCGAGTTGTCCTGACGCTAACCCGAGTTGTCCTGACGCTAACCCGAGTTGTCCTGACGCTAACCCTAGTTGTCCTGACGCTAACCCGATTTGTCCTGACGCTAACCCGAGTTGTCCTGACGCTAACCCTAGTTGTCCTGACGCTAACCCGAGTTGTCCTGACACTAACCCTACTTGTCCTGACGCTGACCCTAGTTGTCCTGACGCTAACCCTAGTTGTCCTGACGCTAACCCTAGTTGTCCTGACGCTAACCCGATTTGTCCTGATGCTAACCCGAGTTGTCCGGACGCTAACCCGAGTTGTCCTGACGCTAACCCTACTTGTCCTGACGCTAACCCTACTTGTCCTGACGCTAACCCTAGTTGTCCTGACGCTAACCCTAGTTGTCCTGACGCTAACCCTAGTTGTCCTGACGCTAACCCTAGTTGTCGTGACGCTAACCCTAGTTGTCGTGACGCTAACCCTAGTTGTCCTGACGCTAACCCTAGTTGTCCTGACGCTAACCCTACTTGTCCTGACGCTAACCCTAGTTGTCCTGACGCTAACCCTAGTTGTCCTGACGCTAACCCTAGTTGTCCTGACGCTAACCCTACTTGTCCTGAGGCTAACCCTAGTTGTCCTGACGCTAACCCTAGTCGTCCTGACGCTAACCCTACTTGTCCTGACGCTAACCCTAGTTGTCCTGACGCTAACCCTAGTTGTCCTGACGCTAACCCTAGTTGTCCTGACGCTAACCCTAGTTGTCCTGACGCTAACCCTAGTTGTCCTGACGCTAGTTGTCCTGATGCTAACCCTAGTTGTCCTGACACTAACCCTACTTGTCCTGACGCTAACCCTACTTGTCCTGACGCTAACCTTAGTTGTCCTGACGCTAACCCTACTTGTCCTGACGCTAACCCTAGTTGTCCTGACGCTAACCCTAGTTGTCCTGACGCTAACACTAGTTGTCCTGACGCTAACCCTAGTTGTCCTGACGCTAACCCTACTTGTCCTGACGCTAACCCTAGTTGTCCTGACGCTAACCCTAGATGTCTTGACGCTAACCCTACTTGTCCTGACACTAACCCTAGTTGTCCTGACGCTAACCCGAGTTGTCCTGACGCTAACCCGAGTTGTCCTGACGCTAACCCTAGTTGTCCTGACGCTAACCCTAGTTGTCCTGACGCTAACCCGAGTTTTCCTGACGTTAACCCGAGTTGTCCTGACGCTAACCCGAGTTGTCCTGACGCTAACCCGAGTTGTCCTGACGCTAACCCTAGTTGTCCTGACGCTAACCCGATTTGTCCTGACGCTAACCCGAGTTGTCCTGACGCTAACCCTAGTTGTCCTGACGCTAACCCGAGTTGTCCTGACACTAACCCTACTTGTCCTGACGCTGACCCTAGTTGTCCTGACGCTAACCCTAGATGTCTTGACGCTAACCCTACTTGTCCTGACACTAACCCTAGTTGTCCTGACGCTAACCCGAGTTGTCCTGACGCTAACCCGAGTTGTCCTGACGCTAACCCTAGTTGTCCTGACGCTAACCCGATTTGTCCTGACGCTAACCCTAGTTGTCCTGACGCTAACCCTACTTGTCCTGACGCTAACCCTAGTTGTCCTGACGCTAACCCTAGATGTCCTGACGCTAACCCTACTTGTCCTGACGCTAACCCTAGTTGTCCTGACGCTAACCCTAGTTGTCCTGACGCTAACCCTACTTGTCCTGACGCTAACCCTAGTTGTCCTGACGCTAACCCTACTTGTCCTGACGCTAACCCTAGTTGTGCTGACGCTAACCCTAGTTGTCCTGACGCTAACCCTAGTTGTCCTGACGCTAACCCTACTTGTCCTGACGCTAGCCCTAGTTGTCCTGACGCTAACCCTAGATGTCCTGACGCTAACTCTACTTGTCCTGACGCTAACCCTAGTTGTCCTGACGCTAACCCGAGTTGTCCTGACGCTAACCCGAGTTGTCCTGACGCTAACTCTAGTTGTCCTGACGCTAACCCTAGTTGTCCTGACGCTAACCCGATTTGTCCTGACGCTAACCCTAGTTGTCCTGACGCTAACCCTAGTTGTCCTGACGCTAACCCGAGTTGTCCTGACGTTAACCCGAGTTGTCCTGACGCTAACCCGAGTTGAAATGACGCTAACCCGAGTTGTCCTGACGCTAACCCTAGTTGTCCTGACGCTAACCCTAGTTGTCCTGACGCTAACCCGATTTGTCCTGATGCTAACCCGAGTTGTCCGGACGCTAACCCGAGTTGTCCTGACGCTAACCCTACTTGTCCTGACGCTAACCCTACTTGTCCTGACGCTAACCCTAGTTGTCCTGACGCTAACCCTAGTTGTCCTGACGCTAACCCTAGTTGTCCTGACGCTAACCCTAGTTGTCGTGACGCTAACCCTAGTTGTCGTGACGCTAACCCTAGTTGTCCTGACGCTAACCCTAGTTGTCCTGACGCTAACCCTAGTTGTCCTGACGCTAACCCTACTTGTCCTGACGCTAACCCTAGTTGTCCTGACGCTAACCCTACTTGTCCTGAGGCTAACCCTAGTTGTCCTGACGCTAACCCTAGTCGTCCTGACGCTAACCCTACTTGTCCTGACGCTAACCCTAGTTGTCCTGACGCTAACCCTAGTTGTCCTGACGCGAAACCTAGTTGTCCTGACGCTAACCCTAGTTGTCCTGACGCTAACCCTAGTTGTCCTGACGCTAGTTGTCCTGATGCTAACCCTAGTTGTCCTGACACTAACCCTACTTGTCCTGACGCTAACCCTACTTGTCCTGACGCTAACCTTAGTTGTCCTGACGCTAACCCTACTTGTCCTGACGCTAACCCTAGTTGTCCTGACGCTAACCCTAGTTGTCCTGACGCTAACACTAGTTGTCCTGACGCTAACCCTAGTTGTCCTGACGCTAACCCTACTTGTCCTGACGCTAACCCTAGTTGTCCTGACGCTAACCCTAGATGTCTTGACGCTAACCCTACTTGTCCTGACACTAACCCTAGTTGTCCTGACGCTAACCCGAGTTGTCCTGACGCTAACCCGGGTTGTCCTGACGCTAACCCTAGTTGTCCTGACGCTAACCCTAGTTGTCCTGACGCTAACCCGAGTTTTCCTGACGTTAACCCGAGTTGTCCTGACGCTAACCCGAGTTGTCCTGACGCTAACCCGAGTTGTCCTGACGCTAACCCTAGTTGTCCTGACGCTAACCCGATTTGTCCTGACGCTAACCCGAGTTGTCCTGACGCTAACCCTAGTTGTCTTGACGCTAACCCGAGTTGTCCTGACACTAACCCTACTTGTCCTGACGCTGACCCTAGTTGTCCTGACGCTAACCCTAGATGTCTTGACGCTAACCCTACTTGTCCTGACACTAACCCTAGTTGTCCTGACGCTAACCCGAGTTGTCCTGACGCTAACCCGAGTTGTCCTGACGCTAACCCTAGTTGTCCTGACGCTAACCCGATTTGTCCTGACGCTAACCCGATTTGTCCTGACGCTAACCCTAGTTGTCCTGACGCTAACCCGAGTTTTCCTGACGTTAACCCGAGTTGTCCTGATGCTAACCCGAGTTGTCCTGACGCTAACCCTAGTTGTCCTGACGCTAACCCGAGTTGTCCTGATGCTAACCCTAGTTGTCCTGACGCTAACCCGAGTTGTCCTGACACTAACCCTACTTGTCCTGACGCTAACCCGAGTTGTCCTGACGCTAACCCGAGTTGTCCTGGCGCTAACCCGAGTTATCCTGACGCTAACCCTAGTTGTCCTGACGCTAACCCTACTTGTCCTGACGCTAACCCTACTTGTCCTGACGCTAACCCTAGTTGTCCTGACGCTAACCCTAGTTGTCCTGACGCTAACCCTAGTTGTCCTGACGCTAACCCTAGTTGTCCTGACGCTAACCCTAGTTGTCGTGACGCTAACCCTAGTTGTCGTGACGCTAACCCTAGTTGTCCTGACGCTAACCCTAGTTGTCGTGACGCTAACCCTAGTTGTCCTGACGCTAACCCTAGTTGTCCTGACGCTAACCTTAGTTGTCCTGACGCTAACCCTAGTTGTCGTGACGCTAACCCTAGTTGTCCTGACGCTAACCCTAGTTGTCCTGACGCTAACCCTAGTTGTCCTGACGCTAACCCTAGTTGTCCTGACGCTAACCCTATATGTCCTGACGCTAACCCTACTTGTCCTGACGCTAACCCTACTTGTCCTGACGCTAACCCTAGTTGTCCTGACGCTAACCCTAGTTGTCCTGACGCTAACCCTAGTTGTCCTGACGCTAACCCTAGTTGTCCTGACGCTAACCCTAGTTGTGCTGACGCTAACCCTAGTTGTCCTGACGCTAACCCTACTTGTCCTGACGCTAACCCTAGTTGTCCTGACGCTAACCCTAGATGTCCTGACGCTAACTCTACTTGTCCTGACGCTAACCCTAGTTGTCCTGACGTTAACCCGAGTTGTCCTGACGCTAACCCGAGTTGTCCTGACGCTAACTCTAGTTGTCCTGACGCTAACCCGATTTGTCCTGACGCTAACCCTAGTTGTCCTGACGCTAACCCTAGTTGTCCTGACGCTAACCCGAGTTGTCCTGACGTTAACCCGAGTTGTCCTGACGCTAACCCGAGTTGAAATGACGCTAACCCGAGTTGTCCTGACGCTAACCCTAGTTGTCCTGACGCTAACCCGATTTGTCCTGACGCTAACCCTAGTTGTCCTGACGCTAACCCTAGTTGTCCTGACGCTAACCCGAGTTTTCCTGACGTTAACCCGAGTTGTCCTGACGCTAACCCGAGTTGTCCTGACGCTAACCCTAGTTGTCCTGACGCTAACCCTAGTTGTCCTGACGCTAACCCGAGTTGTCCTGACGCTAACCCTAGTTGTCCTGACGCTAACCCGAGTTGTCCTGACCATAACCCTACTTGTCCTGACGCTAACCCGAGTTGTCCTGACGCTAACCCGAGTTGTCCTGGCGCTAACCCGAGTTGTCCTGACGCTAACCCTGGTTGTCCTGACGCTAACCCTACTTGTCCTGACGCTAACCCTACTTGTCCTGACGCTAACCCTAGTTGTCCTGACGCTAACCCTAGTTGTCGTGACGCTAACCCTAGTTGTCGTGACGCTAACCCTAGTTGTCCTGACGCTAACCCTAGTTGTCGTGACGCGAACCCTAGTTGTCGTGACGCTAACCCGATTTGTCCTGACGCTAACCCTAGTTGTCCTGACGCTAACCCTAGTTGTCCTGACGCTAACCCGAGTTGTCCTGACGTTAACCCGAGTTGTCCTGACGCTAACCCGAGTTGAAATGACGCTAACCCGAGTTGTCCTGACGCTAACCCTAGTTGTCCTGACGCTAACCCTAGTTGTCCTGACGCTAACCCTAGTTGTCCTGACGCTAACCCTAGTTGTCCTGACGCTAACCCTAGTTGTCCTGACGCTAACCCTAGTTGTCGTGACGCTAACCCTAGTTGTCGTGACGCTAACCCTAGTTGTCCTGACGCTAACCCTAGTTGTCGTGACGCTAACCCTAGTTGTCCTGACGCTAACCCTAGTTGTCCTGACGCTAACCTTAGTTGTCCTGACGCTAACCCTAGTTGTCGTGACGCTAAACCTAGTTGTCCTGACGCTAACCCTAGTTGTCCTGATGCTAACCCTACTTGTCCTGACGCTAACCCTAGTTGTCCTGACGCTAACCCTAGATGTCCTGACGCTAACCCTACTTGTCCTGACGCTAACCCTAGTTGTCCTGACGCTAACCCTACTTGTCCTGACGCTAACCCTACTTGTCCTGACGCTAACCCTAGTTGTCCTGACGCTAACCCTACTTGTCCTGACGCTAACCCTAGTTGTGCTGACGCTAACCCTAGTTGTCCTGACGCTAACCCTACTTGTCCTGACGCTAACCCTAGTTGTCCTGACGCTAACCCTAGATGTCCTGACGCTAACTCTACTTGTCCTGACGCTAACCCTAGTTGTCCTGACGTTAACCCGAGTTGTCCTGACGCTAACCCGAGTTGTCCTGACGCTAACTCTAGTTGTCCTGACGCTAACCCTAGTTGTCCTGACGCTAACCCGATTTGTCCTGACGCTAACCCTAGTTGTCCTGACGCGAACCCTTGTTGTCCTGACGCTAACCCGAGTTGTCCTGACGTTAACCCGAGTTGTCCTGACGCTAACCCGAGTTGAAATGACGCTAACCCGAGTTGTCCTGACGCTAACCCTAGTTGTCCTGACGCTAACCCGATTTGTCCTGACGCTAACCCTAGTTGTCCTGACGCTAACCCTAGTTGTCCTGACGCTAACCCGAGTTTTCCTGACGTTAACCCGAGTTGTCCTGACGCTAACCCGAGTTGTCCTGACGCTAACCCTAGTTGTCCTGACGCTAACCCTAGTTGTCCTGACGCTAACCCGAGTTGTCCTGACGCTAACCCTAGTTGTCCTGACGCTAACCCGAGTTGTCCTGACACTAACCCTACTTGTCCTGACGCTAACCCGAGTTGTCCTGACGCTAACCCGAGTTGTCCTGGCGCTAACCCGAGTTGTCCTGACGCTAACCCTAGTTGTCCTGACGCTAACCCTACTTGTCCTGACGCTAACCCTACTTGTCCTGACGCTAACCCTAGTTGTCCTGACGCTAACCCTAGTTGTCGTGACGCTAACCCTAGTTGTCCTGACGCTAACCCTAGTTGTCCTGACGCTAACCCTAGTTGTCGTGACGCGAACCCTAGTTGTCGTGACGCTAACCCTAGTTGTCCTGACGCTAACCCTAGTTGTCGTGACGCTAACCCTAGTTGTCCTGACGCTAACCCTAGTTGTCCTGACGCTAACCTTAGTTGTCCTGACGCTAACCCTAGTTGTCGTGACGCTAACCCTAGTTGTCCTGACGCTAACCCTAGTTGTCCTGATGTTAACCCTAGTTGTCCTGACGCTAACCCTAGTTGTCCTGACGCTAACCCTACTTGTCCTGACGCTAACCCTACTTGTCCTGACGCTAACCCTACTTGTCCTGACGCTAACCCTACTTGTCCTGACGCTAACCCTAGTTGTCCTGACGCTAACCCTACTTGTCCTGACGCTAACCCTAGTTGTCCTGACGCTAACCCTACTTGTCCTGACGCTAACCCTAGTTGTCCTGACGCTAACCCTAGATGTCCTGACGCTAACCCTACTTGTCCTGACGCTAACCCTAGTTGTCCTGACGCTAACCCTAGTTGTCCTGACGCTAACCCTACTTGTCCTGACGCTAACCCTAGTTGTCCTGACGCTAACCCTACTTGTCCTGACGGTAACCCTAGTTGTGCTGACGCTAACCCTAGTTGTCCTGACGCTAACCCTAGTTGTCCTGACGCTAACCCTACTTGTCCTGACGCTAACCCTAGTTGTCCTGACGCTAACCCTAGATGTCCTGACGCTAACTCTACTTGTCCTGACGCTAACCCTAGTTGTCCTGACGCTAACCCGAGTTGTCCTGACGCTAACCCGAGTTGTCCTGACGCTAACCCGAGTTGTCCTGACGCTAACTCTAGTTGTCCTGACGCTAACCCTAGTTGTCCTGACGCTAACCCTAGTTGTCCTGACGCTAACCCTAGTTGTCCTGACGCTAACCCGAGTTGTCCTGACGTTAACCCGAGTTGTCCTGACGCTAACCCGAGTTGAAATGACGCTAACCCGAGTTGTCCTGACGCTAACCCTAGTTGTCCTGACGCTAACCCTAGTTGTCCTGACGCTAACCCTAGTTGTCCTGACGCTAACCCGATTTGTCCTGACGCTAACCCGAGTTGTCCGGACGCTAACCCGAGTTGTCCTGACGCTAACCCTACTTGTCCTGACGCTAACCCTACTTGTCCTGACGCTAACCCTACTTGTCCTGACGCTAACCCTAGTTGTCCTGACGCGAAACCTAGTTGTCCTGACGCTAACCCTAGTTGTCCTGACGCTAACCCTAGTTGTCCTGACGCTAACCCTAGTTGTCCTGACGCTAGTTGTCCTGATGCTAACCCTAGTTGTCCTGACACTAACCCTACTTGTCCTGACGCTAACCCTACTTGTCCTGACGCTAACCCTAGTTGTCCTGACGCTAACCCTAGTTGTCCTGACGCTAACCCTACTTGTCCTGACGCTAACCCTAGTTGTCCTGACGCTAACCCTAGTTGTCCTGACGCTAACCCTACTTGTCCTGACGCTAACCCTAGTTGTCCTGACGCTAACCCTACTTGTCCTGAGGCTAACCCTAGTTGTCCTGACGCTAACCCTAGTCGTCCTGACGCTAACCCTACTTGTCCTGACGCTAACCCTAGTTGTCCTGACGCTAACCCTAGTTGTCCTGACGCGAAACCTAGTTGTCCTGACGCTAACCCTAGTTGTCCTGACGCTAACCCTAGTTGTCCTGACGCTAACACTAGTTGTCCTGACGCTAACCATAGTTGTCCTGACGCTAACCCTACTTGTCCTGACGCTAACCCAAGTTGTCCTGACGCTAACCATAGATGTCTTGACGCTAACCCTACTTGTCCTGACGCTAACCCTAGTTGTCCTGACGCTAACCCGAGTTGTCCTGACGCTAACCCGAGTTGTCCTGACGCTAACCCGAGTTGAAATGACGCTAACCCGAGTTGTCCTGACGCTAACCCTAGTTGTCCTGACGCTAACCCTAGTTGTCCTGACGCTAACCCTAGTTGTCCTGACGCTAACCCGATTTGTCCTGACGCTAACCCGAGTTGTCCTGACGCTAACCCGAGTTGTCCGGACGCTAACCCGAGTTGTCCTGACGCTAACCCTACTTGTCCTGACGCTAACCCTACTTGTCCTGATGCTAACCCTACTTGTCCTGACGCTAACCCTAGTTGTCCTGACGCTAACCCTAGTTGTCCTGACGCTAACCCTAGTTGTCCTGACACTAACCCTAGTTGTCCTGACGCTAACCCTAGTTGTCCTGACGCTAACCCTAGTTGTCCTGACGCTAACCCTACTTGTCCTGACGCTAACCCTAGTTGTCCTGACGCTAACCCTACTTGTCCTGAGGCTAACCCTAGTTGTCCTGACGCTAACCCTAGTTGTCCTGACGCTAACCCTACTTGTCCTGACGCTAACCCTAGTTGTCCTGACGCTAACCCTAGTTGTCCTGACGCGATACCTAGTTGTCCTGAAGCTAACCCTAGTTGTCCTGACGCTAACCCTAGTTGTCCTGACGCTAACCCTAGTTGTCTTGACGCTAGTTGTCCTGATGCTAACCCTAGTTGTTCTGACACTAACCCTACTTGTCCTGACGCTAACCCTACTTGTCCTGACGCTAAACCTAGTTGTCCTGACGCTAACCCTAGTTGTCCTGACGCTAACCCTACTTGTCCTGACGCTAACCCTAGTTGTCCTGACGCTAACCCTAGTTGTCCTGACGCTAACACTAGTTGTCCTGACGCTAACCATAGTTGTCCTGACGCTAACCCTTCTTGTCCTGACGCTAACCCAAGTTGTCCTGACGCTAACCATAGATGTCTTGACGCTAACCCTACTTGTCCTGACACTAACCCTAGTTGTCCTGACGCTAACCCGAGATGTCCTGACGCTAACCCGAGTTGTCCTGACGCTAACCCTAGTTGTCCTGACTCTAACCCTAGTTGTCCTGACGCTAACCCGAGTTTTCCTGACGTTAACCCGAGTTGTCCTGACGCTAACCCAAGTTGTCCTGACGCTAACCCGAGTTGTCCTGACGCTAACCCTAGTTGTCCTGACGCAACCCGATTTGTCCTGACGCTAACCCGAGTTGTCCTGACGCTAACCCTAGTTGTCCTGACGCTAACCCGAGTTGTCCTGACACTAACCCTACTTGTCCTGACGCTGACCCTAGTTGTCCTGACGCTAACCCTAGATGTCTTGACGCTAACCCTACTTGTCCTGACACTAACCCTAGTTGTCCTGACGCTAACCCGAGTTTTCCTGACGCTAAACCGAGTTGTCCTGACGCTAACCCTAGTTGTCCTGACGCTAACCCGATTTGTCCTGACGCTAACCCTAGTTGTCCTGACGCTAACCCTAGTTGTCCTGACGCTAACCCGAGTTTTCCTGACGTTAACCCGAGTTGTCCTGACGCTAACCCGAGTTGTCCTGACGCTAACCCTAGTTGTCCTGACGCTAACCCTAGTTGTCCTGACGCTAACCCGAGTTGTCCTGACGCTAACCCTAGTTGTCCTGACGCTAACCCGAGTTGTCCTGACGCTAACCCGAGTTGTCCTGACGCTAACCCTAGTTGTCCTGACGCTAACCCTACTTGTCCTGACGCTAACCCTAGTTGTCCTGACGCTAACCCTAGTTGTCCTGACGCTAACCCTAGTTGTCCTGACGCTAACCCTAGTTGTCCTGACGCTAACCCTAGTTGTCGTGACGCTAACCCTAGTTGTCGTGACGCTAACCCTAGTTGTCGTGACGCTAACCCTAGTTGTCCTGACGCTAACCTTAGTTGTCCTGACGCTAACCCTAGTTGTCGTGACGCTAACCCTAGTTGTCCTGACGCTAACCCTAGTTGTCCTGATGTTAACCCTAGTTGTCCTGACGCTAACCCTAGTTGTCCTGACGCTAACCCTAGTTGTCCTGACGCTAACCCTACTTGTCCTGACGCTAACCCTACTTGTCCTGACGCTAACCCTACTTGTCCTGACGCTAACCCTAGTTGTCCTGACGCTAACCCTACTTGTCCTGACGCTAACCCTAGTTGTCCTGACGCTAACCCTAGTTGTCCTGACGCTAACCCTACTTGTCCTGACGCTAACCCTAGTTGTCCTGACGCTAACCCTAGTTGTCCTGACGCTAACCCTACTTGTCCTGACGCTAACCCTAGTTGTCCTGACGCTAACCCTAGATGTCCTGACGCTAACCCTACTTGTCCTGACGCTAACCCTAGTTGTCCTGACGCTAACCCTAGTTGTCCTGACGCTAACCCTACTTGTCCTGACGCTAACCCTAGTTGTCCTGACGCTAACCCTACTTGTCCTGACGCTAACCCTAGTTGTGCTGACGCTAACCCTAGTTGTCCTGACGCTAACCCTAGTTGTCCTGACGCTAACCCTAGTTGTCCTGACGCTAACCCTACTTGTCCTGACGCTAACCCTAGTTGTCCTGACGCTAACCCTAGATGTCCTGACGCTAACTCTACTTGTCCTGACGCTAACCCGAGTTGTCCTGACGCTAACCCGAGTTGTCCTGACGCTAACTCTAGTTGTCCTGACGCTAACCCTAGTTGTCCTGACGCTAACCCGATTTGTCCTGACGCTAACCCTAGTTGTCCTGACGCTAACCCTAGTTGTCCTGACGCTAACCCGAGTTGTCCTGACGCTAACCCGAGTTGTCCGGACGCTAACCCGAGTTGTCCTGACGCTAACCCTACTTGTCCTGACGCTAACCCTACTTGTCCTGACGCTAATCCTAGTTGTCCTGACGCTAACCCTAGTTGTCCTGACGCTAACCCTAGTTGTCCTGACGCTAACCCTAGTTGTCCTGACACTAACCCTAGTTGTCGTGACGCTAACCCTAGTTGTCGTGACGCTAACCCTAGTTGTCCTGACGCTAACCCTAGTTGTCCTGACGCTAACCCTACTTGTCCTGACGCTAACCCTAGTTGTCCTGACGCTAACCCTACTTGTCCTGAGGCTAACCCTAGTTGTCCTGACGCTAACCCTAGTCGTCCTGACGCTAACCCTACTTGTCCTGACGCTAACCCTAGTTGTCCTGACGCTAACCCTAGTTGTCCTGACGCGAAACCTAGTTGTCCTGACGCTAACCCTAGTTGTCCTGACGCTAACCCTAGTTGTCCTGACGCTAACCCTAGTTGTCCTGACGCTAGTTGTCCTGATGCTAACCCTAGTTGTCCTGACACTAACCCTACTTGTCCTGACGCTAACCCTACTTGTACTGACGCTAACCCTAGTTGTCCTGACGCTAACCCTAGTTGTCCTGACGCTAACCCTACTTGTCCTGACGCTAACCCTAGTTGTCCTGACGCTAACCCTAGTTGTCCTGACGCTAACACTAGTTGTCCTGACGCTAACCATAGTTGTCCTGACGCTAACCCTACTTGTCCTGACGCTAACCCAAGTTGTCCTGACGCTAACCATAGATGTCTTGACGCTAACCCTACTTGTCCTGACACTAACCCTAGTTGTCCTGACGCTAACCCGAGTTGTCCTGACGCTAACCCAAGTTGTCCTGACGCTAACCCTAGTTGTCCTGACGCTAACCCTAGTTGTCCTGACGCTAACCCGAGTTTTCCTGACGTTAACCCGAGTTGTCCTGACGCTAACCCGAGTTGTCCTGACGCTAACCCGAGTTGTCCTGACGCTAACCCTAGTTGTCCTGACGCTAACCCGATTTGTCCTGACGCTAACCCGAGTTGTCCTGACGCTAACCCTAGTTGTCCTGACGCTAACCCGAGTTGTCCTGACACTAACCCTACTTGTCCTGACGCTGACCCTAGTTGTCCTGACGCTAACCCTAGATGTCTTGACGCTAACCCTACTTGTCCTGACACTAACCCTAGTTGTCCTGACGCTAAACCGAGTTGTCCTGACGCTAACCCGAGTTGTCCTGACGCTAACCCTAGTTGTCCTGACGCTAACCCGATTTGTCCTGACGCTAACCCTAGTTGTCCTGACGCTAACCCTAGTTGTCCTGACGCTAACCCGAGTTTTCCTGACGTTAACCCGAGTTGTCCTGACGCTAACCCGAGTTGTCCTGACGCTAACCCTAGTTGTCCTGACGCTAACCCTAGTTGTCCTGACGCTAACCCGAGTTGTCCTGACGCTAACCCTAGTTGTCCTGACGCTAACCCGAGTTGTCCTGACACTAACCCTACTTGTCCTGACGCTAACCCGAGTTGTCCTGATGCTAACCCGAGTTGTCCTGACGCTAACCCTAGTTGTCCTGACGCTAACCCTACTTGTCCTGACGCTAACCCTACATGTCCTGACGCTAACCCTAGTTGTCCTGACGCTAACCCTAGTTGTCCTGAGCTAAGCCTAGTTGTCGTGACGCTAACCCTAGTTGTCCTGACGCTAACCCTAGTTGTCCTGACGCTAACCCTAGTTGTCGTGACGCTAACCCTAGTTGTCGTGACGCTAACCCTAGTTGTCCTGACGCTAACCCTAGTTGTCGTGACGCTAACCCTAGTTGTCCTGACGCTAACCCTAGTTGTCCTGACGCTAACCTTAGTTGTCCTGACGCTAACCCTAGTTGTCCTGACGCTAACCCTAGTTGTCGTGACGCTAACCCTAGTTGTCCTGACGCTAACCCTAGTTGTCCTGACGCTAACCCTAGTTGTCCTGACGCTAACGCTAGTTGTCCTCACGCTAACCCTAGTTGTCGTGATGCCAACCCTAGTTGTCCTGATGCTAACCCTAGTTGTCGTGACGCTAACCCTAGTTGTCCTGACGCTAACCCTAGTTGTCCTGACGCTAACCCTAGTTGTCCTGACGCTAAACCTAGTTGTCCTGACGCTAACCCTAGTTGTCCTGACGCTAACCCTAGTTGTCCTGACGGTAACCCTAGTTGTCCTGACGCTAACCCTAGTTGTCCTGACGCTAACCCGAGTTGAAATGACGCTAACCCGAGTTGTCCTGACGCTAACCCTAGTTGTCCTGACGCTAACCCTAGTTGTCCTGACGCTAACCCTAGTTGTCCTGACGCTAACCCGATTTGTCCTGACGCTAACCCGAGTTGTCCTGACGCTAACCCGAGTTGTCCGGACGCTAACCCGAGTTGTCCTGACGCTAACCCTACTTGTCCTGACGCTAACCCTACTTGTCCTGATGCTATCCCTACTTGTACTGACGCTAACCCTTGTTGTCCTGACGCTAACCCTAGTTGTCCTGACGCTAACCCTAGTTGTCCTGACACTAACCCTAGTTGTCCTGACGCTAACCCTAGTTGTCCTGACGCTAACCCTAGTTGTCCTGACGCTAACCCTAGTTGTCCTGACGCTAACCCTACTTGTCCTGACGCTAACCCTAGTTGTCCTGACGCTAAATCTACTTGTCCTGAGGCTAACCCTAGTTGTCCTGACGCTAACCCTTGTCGTCCTGACGCTAACCCTACTTGTCCTGACGCTAACCCTAGTTGTCCTGACGCTAACCCTAGTTGTCCTGACGCGAAACCTAGTTGTCCTGACGCTAACCCTAGTTGTCCTGACGCTAACCCTAGTTGTCCTGACGCTAACCCGAGTTGTCCTGACGCTAGTTGTCCTGATGCTAACCCTAGTTGTTCTGACACTAACCCTACTTGTCCTGACGCTAACCCTACTTGTCCTGACGCTAACCCTAGTTGTCCTGACGCTAACCCTAGTTGTCCTGACGCTAACCCTACTTGTCCTGACGCTAACCCTAGTTGTCCTGACGCTAACCCTAGTTGTCCTGACGCTAACACTAGTTGTCCTGACGCTAACCATAGTTGTCCTGACGCTAACCCTACTTGTCCTGACGCTAACCCAAGTTGTCCTGACGTTAACCCGAGTTGTCCTGACGCTAACCCTAGTTGTCCTGACGCTAACCCGAGTTTTCCTGACGTTAACCCGAGTTGTCCTGACGCTAACCCAAGTTGTCCTGACGCTAACCCGAGTTGTCCTGACGCTAACCCTAGTTGTCCTGACGCAACCCGATTTGTCCTGACGCTAACCCGAGTTGTCCTGACGCTAACCCTAGTTGTCCTGACGCTAACCCGAGTTGTCCTGACACTAACCCTACTTGTCCTGACGCTGACCCTAGTTGTCCTGACGCTAACCCTAGATGTCTTGACGCTAACCCTACTTGTCCTGACACTAACCCTAGTTGTCCTGACGCTAACCCGAGTTGTCCTGACGCTAACCCGAGTTGTCCTGACGCTAACCCTAGTTGTCCTGACGCTAACCCGATTTGTCCTGACGCTAACCCTAGTTGTCCTGACGCTAACCCTAGTTGTCCTGACGCTAACCCGAGTTTTCCTGACGTTAACCCGAGTTGTCCTGACGCTAACCCGAGTTGTCCTGACGCTAACCCTAGTTGTCCTGACGCTAACCCTAGTTGTCCTGACGCTAACCCGAGTTGTCCTGACGCTAACCCTAGTTGTCCTGACGCTAACCCGAGTTGTCCTGACGCTAACCCGAGTTGTCCTGACGCTAACCCTAGTTGTCCTGACGCTAACCCTACTTGTCCTGACGCTAACCCTACTTGTCCTGACGCTAACCCTAGTTGTCCTGACGCTAACCCTAGTTGTCCTGACGCTAACCCTAGTTGTCCTGACGCTAACCCTAGTTGTCGTGACGCTAACCCTAGTTGTCGTGACGCTAACCCTAGTTGTCCTGACGCTAACCCTAGTTGTCCTGACGCTAACCTTAGTTGTCCTGACGCTAACCCTAGTTGTCGTGACGCTAACCCTAGTTGTCCTGACGCTAACCCTAGTTGTCCTGATGTTAACCCTAGTTGTCCTGACGCTAACCCTAGTTGTCCTGACGCTAACCCTACTTGTCCTGACGCTAACCCTAGTTGTCCTGACGCTAACCCTAGTTGTCCTGACGCTAACCCTACTTGTCCTGACGCTAACCCTAGTTGTCCTGACGCTAACCCTAGTTGTCCTGACGCTAACACTAGTTGTCCTGACGCTAACCATAGTTGTCCTGACGCTAACCCTACTTGTCCTGACGCTAACCCAAGTTGTCCTGACGCTAACCATAGATGTCTTGACGCTAACCCTACTTGTCCTGACACTAACCCTAGTTGTCCTGACGCTAACCCGAGTTGTCCTGACGCTAACCCGAGTTGTCCTGACGCTAACCCTAGTTGTCCTGACGCTAACCCTAGTTGTCCTGACGCTAACCCGCGTTTTCCTGACGTTAACCCGAGTTGTCCTGACGCTAACCCAAGTTGTCCTGACGCTAACCCGAGTTGTCCTGACGCTAACCCTAGTTGTCCTGACGCAACCCGATTTGTCCTGACGCTAAGCCGAGTTGTCCTGACGCTAACCCTAGTTGTCCTGACGCTAACCCGAGTTGTCCTGACACTAACCCTACTTGTCCTGACGCTGACCCTAGTTGTCCTGACGCTAACCCTAGATGTCTTGACGCTAACCCTACTTGTCCTGACACTAACCCTAGTTGTCCTGACGCTAACCCGAGTTGTACTGACGCTAACCCGAGTTGTCCTGACACTAACCCTAGTTGTCCTGACGCTAACCCGATTTGTCCTGACGCTAACCCTTGTTGTCCTGACGCTAACCCTAGTTGTCCTGACGCTAACCCGAGTTTTCCTGACGTTAACCCGAGTTGTCCTGACGCTAACCCGAGTTGTCCTGACGCTAACCCTAGTTGTCGTGACGCTAACCCTAGTTGTCCTGACGCTAACCCTAGTTGTCCTGACGCTAACCTTAGTTGTCCTGACGCTAACCCTAGTTGTCGTGACGCTAACCCTAGTTGTCCTGATGCTAACCCTAGTTGTCCTGATGTTAACCCTAGTTGTCCTGACGCTAACCCTAGTTGTCCTGACGCTAACCCTACTTGTCCTGACGCTAACCCTACTTGTCCTGACGCTAACCCTACTTGTCCTGACGCTAACCCTAGTTGTCTTGACGCTAACCCTACTTGTCCTGACGCTAACCCTAGTTGTCCTGACGCTAACCCTAGTTGTCCTGACGCTAACCCTACTTGTCCTGACGCTAACCCTAGTTGTCCTGACGCTAACCCTAGTTGTCCTGACGCTAACCCTACTTGTCCTGACGCTAACCCTAGTTGTCCTGACGCTAACCCTAGATGTCCTGACGCTAACCCTACTTGTCCTGACGCTAACCCTAGTTGTCCTGACGCTAACCCTAGTTGTCCTGACGCTAACCCTACTTGTCCTGACGCTAACCCTAGTTGTCCTGACGCTAACCCTACTTGTCCTGACGCTAACCCTAGTTGTGCTGACGCTAACCCTAGTTGTCCTGACGCTAACCCTAGTTGTCCTGACGCTAACCCTAGTTGTCCTGACGCTAACCCTACTTGTCCTGACGCTAACCCTAGTTGTCCTGACGCTAACCCTAGATGTCCTGACGCTAACTCTACTTGTCCTGACGCTAACCCTAGTTGTCCTGACGCTAACCCGAGTTGTCCTGACGCTAACCCGAGTTGTCCTGACGCTAACTCTAGTTGTCCTGACGCTAACCCTAGTTGTCCTGACGCTAACCCGATTTGTCCTGACGCTAACCCTAGTTGTCCTGACGCTAACCCTAGTTGTCCTGACGCTAACCCGAGTTGTCCTGACGCTAACCCGAGTTGTCCGGACGCTAACCCGAGTTGTCCTGACGCTAACCCTACTTGTCCTGACGCTAACCCTACTTGTCCTGACGCTAACCCTAGTTGTCCTAACGCTAACCCTAGTTGTCCTGACGCTAACCCTAGTTGTCCTGACGCTAACCCTATTTGTCCTGACACTAACCCTAGTTGTCGTGACGCTAACCCTAGTTGTCGTGACGCTAACCCTAGTTGTCCTGACGCTAACCCTAGTTGTCCTGATGCTAACCCTACTTGTCCTGACGCTAACCCTAGTTGTCCTGACGCTAACCCTACTTGTCCTGAGGTTAACCCTAGTTGTCCTGACGCTAACCCTAGTCGTCCTGACGCTAACCCTACTTGTCCTGACGCTAACCCTAGTTGTCCTGACGCTAACCCTAGTTGTCCTGACGCGAAACCTAGTTGTCCTGACGCTAACCCTAGTTGTCCTGACGCTAACCCTAGTTGTCCTGACGCTAACCCTAGTTGTCCTGACGCTAACCCTAGTTGTCCTGACGCTAGTTGTCCTGATGCTAACCCTAGTTGTCCTGACACTAACCCTACTTGTCCTGACGCTAACCCTACTTGTCCTGACGCTAACACTAGTTGTCCTGACGCTAACCCTAGTTGTCCTGACGCTAACCCTACTTGTCCTGACGCTAACCCTAGTTGTCCTGACGCTAACCCTAGTTGTCCTGACGCTAACACTAGTTGTCCTGACGCTAACCATAGTTGTCCTGACGCTAACCCTACTTGTCCTGACGCTAACCCAAGTTGTCCTGACGCTAACCATAGATGTCTTGACGCTAACCCTACTTGTCCTGACACTAACCCTAGTTGTCCTGACGCTAACCCGAGTTGTCCTGACGCTAACCCGAGTTGTCCTGACGCTAACCCAAGTTGTCCTGACGCTAACCCTAGTTGTCCTGACGCTAACCCGAGTTTTCCTGACGTTAACCCGAGTTGTCCTGACGCTAACCCGAGTTGTCCTGACGCTAACCCTAGTTGTCCTGACGCTAACCCTAGTTGTCCTGACGCTAACCCGATTTGTCCTGACGCTAACCCGAGTTGTCCTGACGCTAACCCTAGTTGTCCTGACGCTAACCCGAGTTGTCCTGACACTAACCCTACTTGTCCTGACGCTGACCCTAGTTGTCCTGACGCTAACCCTAGATGTCTTGACGCTAACTCTACTTGTCCTGACACTAACCCTAGTTGTCCTGACGCTAACCCGAGTTGTCCTGACGCTAACCCGAGTTGTCCTGACGCTAACCCTAGTTGTCCTGACGCTAACCCGATTTGTCCTGACGCTAACCCTAGTTGTCCTGACGCTAACCCGAGTTTTCCTGACGTTAACCCGAGTTGTCCTGACGCTAACCCGAGTTGTCCTGACGCTAACCCTAGTTGTCCTGACGCTAACCCGAGTTGTCCTGACGCTAACCCTAGTTGTCCTGACGCTAACCCGAGTTGTCCTGACACTAACCCTACTTGTCCTGACGCTAACACGAGTTGTCCTGATGCTAACCCGAGTTGTCCTGACGCTAACCCTAGTTGTCCTGACGCTAACCCTACTTGTCCTGACGCTAACCCTACTTGTCCTGACGCTAACCCTACTTGTCCTGACGCTAACCCTAGTTGTCCTGACGCTAACCCGAGTTGTCCTGACGCTAACCCTAGTTGTCCTGACGCTAACCCGAGTTGTCCTGACACTAACCCTACTTGTCCTGACGCTAACCCGAGTTGTCCTGATGCTAACCCGAGTTGTCCTGACGCTAACCCTAGTTGTCCTGACGCTAACCCTAGTTGTCCTGACGCTAACCCTACTTGTCCTGACGCTAACCCTAGTTGTCCTGACGCTAACCCTAGTTGTCCTGACGCTAACCCTAGTTGTCCTGACGCTAACCCTAGTTGTCGTGACGCTAACCCTAGTTGTCGTGACGCTAACCCTAGTTGTCCTGACGCTAACCCTAGTTGTCGTGACGCTAACCCTAGTTGTCCTGACGCTAACCTTAGTTGTCCTGACGCTAACCCTAGTTGTCCTGCCGCTAACCCTAGTTGTCGTGACGCTAACCCTAGTTGTCCTGACGCTAACCCTAGTTGTCCTGACGCTAACCCTAGTTGTCCTGACGCTAACGCTAGTTGTCCTCACGATAACCCTAGTTGTCGTGATGCCAACCCTAGTTGTCCTGATGCTAACCCTAGTTGTCATGACGCTAACCCTAGTTGTCCTGACGCTAACCCTAGTTGTCCTGACGCTAACCCTAGTTGTCCTGACGCTAAACCTAGTTGTCCTGACGCTAACCCTAGTTGTCCTGACGCTAACCCTAGTTGTCCTGACGGTAACCCTAGTTGTCCTGACGCTAACCCTAGTTGTCCTGACGCTAACCCTAGTTGTCCTGACGCTAACCGTAGTTGTCGTGACGCTAACCCTAGTTGTCCTGATGCTAACCCTAGTTGTCCTGACGCTAACCCTAGTTGTCCTGACGCTAACCCTACTTGTCCTGACGCTAACCCTAGTTGTCCTGACGCTAACCCTAGTTGTCCTGACGCTAACCCTACTTGTCCTGACGCTAACCCTACTTGTCCTGATGCTAACCCTACTTGTCCTGACGCTAACCCTACTTGTAGTGACGCTAACCCTAGTTGTCCTGACGCTAACCCTACTTGTCGTGACGCTAACCCTACTTGTCCTGACACTAACCCTAGTTGTCCTGACGCTAACCCTAGTTGTCCTGACGATAACCCTACTTGTCCTGACGCTAACCCTAGTTGTCCTGACGCTAACCCTACATGTCCTGACGCTAACCCTAGTTGTCCTGACGCTAACCCTACTTGTCCTGACGCTAACCCTAGTTGTCCTGACGCTAACCCTACATGTCCTGACGCTAACCCGAGTTGTCCTGACGCTAACCCTAGTTGTCCTGACGCTAACCCGAGTTGTCCTGACGCTAACCCTTGTTGTCCTGACGCTAACCCTAGTTGTCCTGACGCTAAGCCTAGTTGCCTGACGCTAACCCTAGTTTTCCTGACGCTAACCCTAGTTGTCCTGATGCTAACCCTAGTTGTCCTGACGCTAACCCTAGTTGTCCTGACGCTAACCCTAGTTGTCCTGACGCTAACCCTAGCTGTCCTGACGCTAACCCTAGTTGTCCTGACGCTAACCCTAGTTGTCCTGACGCTAACCCTACTTGTCCTGACGCTAACCCTACTTGTCCTGACGCTAACCCTAGTTGTCCTGATGCTAACCCTAGTTGTCCTGACGCTAACCCTACTTGTCCTGACGCTAACCCTACTTGTCCTGACGCTAACCCTACTTGTCCTGAAGCTAACCCTAGTTGTCCTGACGCTAACCCTACTTGTCCTGACGCTAACCCTAGTTGTCCTGACGCTAACCGTAGTTGTCCTGACGCTAACCCTACTTGTCCTGACGCTAACCCTAGTTGTCCTGACGCTAACCCTACTTGTCCTGACGCTAACCCTAGTTGTCCTGATGCTAACCCTACTTGTCCTGACGCTAACCCTAGTTGTCCTGACGCTAACCCTACTTGTCCTGACGCTAACCCTACTTGTCCTGACGCTAACCCTAGTTGTCCTGACGATAACCCTAGTTGTCCTGACGCTAACCCTAGTTGTCCTGACGCTAACCCGAGTTGTCCTGACGCTAACCCGAGTTGTCCTGACGCTAACCCTAGTTGTCCTGACGCTAACCCTAGTTGTCCTGACGCTAACCCTAGTTGTCCTGACGATAACCCTAGTTGTCCTGACGCTAACCCTAGTTGTCCTGACGCTAACCCTATTTGTCCTGACGCTAACCCTAGTTGTCCTGACGCTAACCCTAGTTGTCCTGACGCTAACCCTAGTTGTCCTGACGCTAACCCTACTCGTCCTGACGCTAACCCTACTCGTCCTGACGCTAACCCTACTTGTCCTGACGCTAACCCTACTCGTCCTGACGCTAACCCTACTCGTCCTGACGCTAACCCTGCTTGTCCTGACGCTAACCCTACTTGTCCTGACGCTAACCCTAGTTGTCCTGACGCTAACCCTAGTTGTCCTGACGCTAACCCTACTTGTCCTGACGCTAACCCTACTTGTCCTGACGCTAACCCTAGTTGTACTGACGATAACCCTACTTGTCCTGACGCTAACCCTAGTTGTCCTGACGCTAACCCTACATGTCCTGACGCTAACCCTAGTTGTCCTGACGCTATCCCAAGTTGTCCTGACGCTAACCCGAGTTGTCCTGACGCTAACCCTAGTTGTCCTGACGCTAACCCTAGTTGTCCTGACGCTAACCCTAGTTGTCCTGACGCTAACCCTAGTTGTCCTGACGCTAACCCGAGTTGTCCTGACGCTAACCCTAGTTGTCCTGACGCTAACCCGAGTTGTCCTGACGCTAACCCTTGTTGTCCTGACGCTAACCCTAGTTGTCCTGACGCTAACCCTAGTTGCCTGATGCTAACCCTAGTTGTCCTGACGCTAACCCTAGTTGTCCTGACGCTAACCCTAGTTGTCCTGACGCTAACCCTAGTTGTCCTGACGCTAACCCTAGCTGTCCTGACGCTAACCCTAGTTGTCCTGACGCTAAACCTACTTGTCCTGACGCTAACCCTACTTGTCCTGACGCTAACCCTAGTTGTCCTGACGCTAACCCTAGTTGTCCTGACGCTAACCCTACTTGTCCTGACGCTAACCCTACTTGTCCTGATGCTAACCCTACTTGTCCTGACGCTAACCCTAGTTGTCCTGACGCTAACCCTAGTTGTCCTGACGCTAACCGTAGTTGTCCTGACGCTAACCGTAGTTGTCCTGACGCTAACCCTACTTGTCCTGACGCTAACCCTAGTTGTCCTGACGCTAACCCTAGTTGTCCTGATGCTAACCCTACTTGTCCTGACGCTAACCCTAGTTGTCCTGATGCTAACCCTAGTTGTCCTGACGCTAACCCTACTTGTCCTGACGCTAACCCTAGTTGTCCTGAAGCTAACCCTAGTTGTCCTGACGCTAACCGTAGTTGTCCTGACGCTAACCCTACTTGTCCTGACGCTAACCCTAGTTGTCCTGACGCTAACCCTAGTTGTCCTGATGCTAACCCTACTTGTCCTGACGCTAACCCTAGTTGTCCTGATGCTAACCCTACTTGTCCTGACGCTAACCCTAGTTGTCCTGACGCTAACCCTAGTTGTCCTGACGCTAACACTAGTTGTCCTGACGCTAACCCTAGTTGTCCTGACGCTAACCCTACTTGTCCTGACGCTAACCCTACTTGTCCTGACGCTAACCCTACTTGTCCTGACGCTAACCCTACTTGTCCTGACACTAACCCTAGTTGTCCTGACGCTAACCCTAGTTGTCCTGACGCTAACCTTACTTGTCCTAACGCTAACCCTTGTTGTCCTGACGCTAACCCTAGTTGTCCTGATGCTAACCCTACTTGTCCTGACGCTAACCCTAGTTGTCCTGACGCTAACCCTACTTGTCCTGACGCTAACCCTAGTTGTCCTGACGCTAACCCTACTTGTCCTGACGCTAACCCTACTTGTCCTGACGCTAACCCTAGTTGTCCTGACGATAACCCTAGTTGTCCTGACGCTAACCCTAGTTGTCCTGACGCTAACCCGAGTTGTCCTGACGCTAACCCGAGTTGTCCTGACGCTAACCCTAGTTGTCCTGACGCTAACCCTAGTTGTCCTGACGCTAACCCTAGTTGTCCTGACGCTAACCCTAGTTGTCCTGACGATAACCCTAGTTGTCCTGACGCTAACCCTAGTTGTCCTGATGCTAACCCTATTTGTCCTGACGCTAACCCTAGTTGTCCTGATGCTAACCCTAGTTGTCCTGACGCTAACCCTAGTTGTCCTGACGCTAACCCTACTTGTCCTGACGCTAACCCTACTTGTCCTGACGCTAACCCTACTTGTCCTGACGCTAACCCTAGTTGTCCTGACGCTAACCCTACTTGTCCTGACGCTAACCCTAGTTGTCCTGACGCTAACCCTAGTTGTCCTGACGCTAACCCTAGTTGTCCTGACGCTAACCCTAGTTGTCCTGACGCTAACCCTAGATGTCCTGACGCTAACCCTACTTGTCCTGACGCTAACCCTAGTTGTCCTGACGCTAACCCTAGTTGTCCTGACGCTAACCCTAGTTGTCCTGACGCTAACCCTACTTGTCCTGACGCTAACCCTAGTTGTCCTGACGCTAACCCTACTTGTCCTGACGCTAACCCTAGTTGTGCTGACGCTAACCCTAGTTGTCCTGACGCTAACCCTAGTTGTCCTGACGCTAACCCTAGTTGTCCTGACGCTAGTTGTCCTGATGCTAACCCTAGTTGTCCTGACACTAACCCTACTTGTCCTGACGCTAACCCTACTTGTCCTGACGCTAACCCTAGTTGTCCTGACGCTAACCCTAGTTGTCCTGACGCTAACCCTACTTGTCCTGACGCTAACCCTAGTTGTCCTGATGCTAACCCTAGTTGTCCTGACGCTAACACTAGTTGTCCTGACGCTAACCCTAGTTGTCCTGACGCTAACCCTACTTGTCCTGACGCTAACCCTAGTTGTCCTGACGCTAACCCTAGATGTCTTGACGCTAACCCTACTTGTCCTGACACTAACCCTAGTTGTCCTGACGCTAACCCGAGTTGTCCTGACGCTAACCCGAGTTGTCCTGATGCTAACCCTAGTTGTCCTGACGCTAACCCTAGTTGTCCTGACGCTAACACTAGTTGTCCTGACGCTAACCCTAGTTGTCCTGACGCTAACCCTACTTGTCCTGACGCTAACCCTAGTTGTCCTGACGCTAACCCTAGATGTCTTGACGCTAACCCTACTTGTCCTGACACTAACCCTAGTTGTCCTGACGCTAACCCGAGTTGTCCTGACGCTAACCCTAGTTGTCCTGACGCTAACCCTACTTGTCCTGACGCTAACCCTAGTTGTCCTGACGCTAACCCTAGTTGTCCTGACGCTAACCCTAGTTGTCCTGACGCTAGTTGTCCTGATGCTAACCCTAGTTGTCCTGACACTAACCCTACTTGTCCTGACGCTAACCCTACTTGTCCTGACGCTAACCCTAGATGTCTTGACGCTAACCCTACTTGTCCTGACACTAACCCTAGTTGTCCTGACGCTAACCCGAGTTGTCCTGACGCTAACCCGAGTTGTCCTGATGCTAACCCTAGTTGTCCTGACGCTAACCCTAGTTGTCCTGACGCTAACACTAGTTGTCCTGACGCTAACCCTAGTTGTCCTGACGCTAACCCTACTTGTCCTGACGCTAACCCTAGTTGTCCTGACGCTAACCCTAGATGTCTTGACGCTAACCCTACTTGTCCTGACACTAACCCTAGTTGTCCTGACGCTAACCCGAGTTGTCCTGACGCTAACCCTAGTTGTCCTGACGCTAACCCTAGTTGTCCTGACGCTAACCCTACTTGTCCTGACGCTAACCCTAGTTGTCCTGACGCTAACCCTAGTTGTCCTGACGCTAACCCTAGTTGTCCTGACGCTAGTTGTCCTGATGCTAACCCTAGTTGTCCTGACACTAACCCTACTTGTCCTGACGCTAACCCTACTTGTCCTGACGCTAACCCTACTTGTCCTGACGCTAACCCTAGTTGTCCTGACGCTAACCCTACTTGTCCTGACGCTAACCCTAGTTGTCCTGACGCTAACCCTAGATGTCCTGACGCTAACCCTACTTGTCCTGACGCTAACCCTAGTTGTCCTGACGCTAACCCTAGTTGTCTTGACGCTAACCCTAGTTGTCCTGATGCTAACCCTACTTGTCCTGACGCTAACCCTAGTTGTCCTGACGCTAACCCTACTTGTCCTGACGCTAACCCTACTTGTCCTGACGCTAACCCTAGTTGTCCTGACGCTAACCCTAGTTGTCCTGACGCTAACCCTAGTTGTCCTGACGCTAGTTGTCCTGATGCTAACCCTAGTTGTCCTGACACTAACCCTACTTGTCCTGACGCTAACCCTACTTGTCCTGACGCTAACCCTAGTTGTCCTGACGCTAACCCTAGTTGTCCAGACGCTAACCCTACTTGTCCTGACGCTAACCCTAGTTGTCCTGACGCTAACCCTAGTTGTCCTGACGCTAACACTAGTTGTCCTGACGCTAACCCTAGTTGTCCTGACGCTAACCCTACTTGTCCTGACGCTAACCCTAGTTGTCCTGACGCTAACCCTAGATGTCTTGACGCTAACCCTACTTGTCCTGACACTAACCCTAGTTGTCCTGACGCTAACCCGAGTTGTCCTGACGCTAACCCGAGTTGTCCTGATGCTAACCCTAGTTGTCCTGACGCTAACCCTAGTTGTCCTGACGCTAACCCGATTTGTCCTGACGCTAACCCTAGTTGTCCTGACGCTAACCCTAGTTGTCCTGACGCTAACCCGAGTTTTCCTGACGTTAACCCGAGTTGTCCTGACGCTAACCCGAGTTGTCCTGACGCTAACCCTAGTTGTCCTGACGCTAACCCTAGTTGTCCTGACGCTAACCCGAGTTGTCCTCACACTAACCCTACTTGTCCTGACGCTAACCCTAGTTGTCCTGACGCTAACCCTAGATGTCTTGACGCTAACCCTACTTGTCCTGACACTAACCCTAGTTGTCCTGACGCTAACCCGAGTTGTCCTGACGCTAACCCGAGTTGTCCTGACGCTAACCCTAGTTGTCCTGACGCTAACCCGATTTGTCCTGTCGCTAACCCTAGTTGTCCTGACGCTAACCCTAGTTGTCCTGACGCTAACCCGAGTTTTCCTGACGTTAACCCGAGTTGTCCTGACGCTAACCCGAGTTGTCCTGACGCTAACCCGAGTTGTCCTGACGCTAACCCTAGTTGTCCTGACGCTAACCCTAGTTGTCCTGACGCTAACCCGAGTTGTCCTGACGCTAACCCTACTTGTCCTGACGCTAACCCGAGTTGTCCTGACGCTAACCCTAGTTGTCCTGACGCTAACCCTACTTGTCCTGACGCTAACCCTAGTTGTCCTGACGCTAACCCTAGATGTCTTGACGCTAACCCTACTTGTCCTGACACTAACCCTAGTTGTCCTGACGCTAACCCGAGTTGTCCTGACGCTAACCCGAGTTGTCCTGATGCTAACCCTAGTTGTCCTGACGCTAACCCTAGTTGTCCTGACGCTAACCCGATTTGTCCTGACGCTAACCCTAGTTGTCCTGACGCTAACCCTAGTTGTCCTGACGCTAACCCGAGTTTTCCTGACGTTAACCCGAGTTGTCCTGACGCTAACCCGAGTTGTCCTGACGCTAACCCTAGTTGTCCTGACGCTAACCCTAGTTGTCCTGACGCTAACCCGAGTTGTCCTGACACTAACCCTACTTGTCCTGACGCTAACCCTAGTTGTCCTGACGCTAACCCTAGATGTCTTAACGCTAACCCTACTTGTCCTGACGCTAACCCGAGTTTTCCTGACGTTAACCCGAGTTGTCCTGACACTAACCCTACTTGTCCTGACGCTAACCCTACTTGTCCTGACGCTAACCCTAGTTGTCCTGACGCTAACCCTACTTGTCCTGACGCTAACCCTACTTGTCCTGACGCTAACCCTAGTTGTACTGACGATAACCCTACTTGTCCTGACGCTAACCCTAGTTGTCCTGACGCTAACCCTACATGTCCTGACGCTAACCCTAGTTGTCCTGACGCTAACCCTACTTGTCCTGACGCTAACCCTAGTTGTCCTGACGCTAACCCAAGTTGTCCTGACGCTAACCCGAGTTGTCCTGACGCTAACCCTAGTTGTCCTGACGCTAACCCTAGTTGTCCTGACGCTAACCCTACTTGTCCTGACGCTAACCCTAGTTGTCCTGACGCTAACCCGAGTTGTCCTGACGCTAACCCGAGTTGTCCTGACGCTAACCCGAGTTGTCCTGACGCTAACCCTTGTTGTCCTGACGCTAACCCTAGTTGTCCTGACGCTAACCCTAGTTGCCTGATGCTAACCCTAGTTGTCCTGACGCTAACCCTAGTTGTCCTGATGCTAACCCTAGTTGTCCTGACGCTAACCCTAGTTGTCCTGACGCTAACCCTAGCTGTCCTGACGCTAACCCTAGTTGTCCTGACGCTAAACCTACTTGTCCTGACGCTAACCCTACTTGTCCTGACGCTAACCCTAGTTGTCCTGACGCTAACCCTAGTTGTCCTGACGCTAACCCTAGTTGTCCTGACGCTAACCCTACTTGTCCTGACGCTAACCCTACTTGTCCTGACGCTAACCCTAGTTGTCCTGACGCTAACCCTAGTTGTCCTGACGCTAACCCTACTTGTCCTGACGCTAACCCTACTTGTCCTGACGCTAACCCTAGTTGTCCTGACGCTAACCCTAGTTGTCCTGACGCTAACCCTACTTGTCCTGACGCTAACCCTAGTTGTCCTGACGCTAACCCTACTTGTCCTGACGCTAACCCTAGTTGTCCTGATGCTAACCCTAGTTGTCCTGACGCTAACACTAGTTGTCCTGACGCTAACCCTAGTTGTCCTGACGCTAACCCTACTTGTCCTGACGCTAACCCTACTTGTCCTGACGCTAACCCTACTTGTCCTGACGCTAACCCTACTTGTCCTGACGCTAACCCTACTTGTCCTGACACTAACCCTAGTTGTCCTGACGCTAACCCTAGTTGTCCTGACGCTAACCTTACTTGTCCTAACGCTAACCCTTGTTGTCCTGACGCTAACCCTAGTTGTCCTGATGCTAACCCTACTTGTCCTGACGCTAACCCTAGTTGTCCTGACGCTAACCCTACTTGTCCTGACGCTAACCCTAGTTGTCCTGACGCTAACCCTACTTGTCCTGACGCTAACCCTACTTGTCCTGACGCTAACCCTAGTTGTCCTGACGATAACCCTAGTTGTCCTGACGCTAACCCTAGTTGTCCTGACGCTAACCCGAGTTGTCCTGACGCTAACCCGAGTTGTCCTGACGCTAACCCTAGTTGTCCTGACGCTAACCCTAGTTGTCCTGACGCTAACCCTAGTTGTCCTGACGCTAACCCTAGTTGTCCTGACGCTAACCCTAGTTGTCCTGATGCTAACCCTATTTGTCCTGACGCTAACCCTAGTTGTCCTGATGCTAACCCTAGTTGTCCTGACGCTAACCCTAGTTGTCCTGACGCTAACCCTACTTGTCCTGACGCTAACCCTACTTGTCCTGACGCTAACCCTACTTGTCCTGACGCTAACCCTAGTTGTCCTGACGCTAACCCTACTTGTCCTGACGCTAACCCTAGTTGTCCTGACGCTAACCCTAGTTGTCCTGACGCTAACCCTACTTGTCCTGACGCTAACCCTAGTTGTCCTGACGCTAACCCTAGTTGTCCTGACGCTAACCCTAGTTGTCCTGACGCTAACCCTAGTTGTCCTGACGCTAACCCTAGATGTCCTGACGCTAACCCTACTTGTCCTGACGCTAACCCTAGTTGTCCTGACGCTAACCCTAGTTGTCCTGACGCTAACCCTAGTTGTCCTGACGCTAACCCTACTTGTCCTGACGCTAACCCTAGTTGTCCTGACGCTAACCCTACTTGTCCTGACGCTAACACTAGTTGTGCTGACGCTAACCCTAGTTGTCCTGACGCTAACCCTAGTTGTCCTGACGCTAACCCTAGTTGTCCTGACGCTAGTTGTCCTGATGCTAACCCTAGTTGTCCTGACGCTAACCCTACTTGTCCTGACGCTAACCCTACTTGTCCTGACGCTAACCCTAGTTGTCCTGACGCTAACCCTAGTTGTCCTGACGCTAACCCTAGTTGTCCTGACGCTAACCCTAGTTGTCCTGATGCTAACCCTAGTTGTCCTGACGCTAACACTAGTTGTCCTGACGCTAACCCTAGTTGTCCTGACGCTAACCCTACTTGTCCTGACGCTAACCCTAGTTGTCCTGACGCTAACCCTAGATGTCTTGACGCTAACCCTACTTGTCCTGACACTAACCCTAGTTGTCCTGACGCTAACCCGAGTTGTCCTGACGCTAACCCGAGTTGTCCTGATGCTAACCCTAGTTGTCCTGACGCTAACCCTAGTTGTCCTGACGCTAACACTAGTTGTCCTGACGCTAACCCTACTTGTCCTGACGCTAACCCTACTTGTCCTGACGCTAACCCTAGTTGTCCTGACGCTAACCCTAGATGTCTTGACGCTAACCCTACTTGTCCTGACACTAACCCTAGTTGTCCTGACGCTAACCCGAGTTGTCCTGACGCTAACCCTAGTTGTCCTGACGCTAACCCTAGTTGTCCTGACGCTAACCCTACTTGTCCTGACGCTAACCCTAGTTGTCCTGACGCTAACCCTAGTTGTCCTGATGCTAACCCTAGTTGTCCTGACGCTAGTTGTCCTGATGCTAACCCTAGTTGTCCTGACACTAACCCTACTTGTCCTGACGCTAACCCTACTTGTCCTGACGCTAACCCTAGATGTCTTGACGCTAACCCTACTTGTCCTGACACTAACCCTAGTTGTCCTGACGCTAACCCGAGTTGTCCTGACGCTAACCCGAGTTGTCCTGATGCTAACCCTAGTTGTCCTGACGCTAACCCTAGTTGTCCTGACGCTAACACTAGTTGTCCTGACGCTAACCCTAGTTGTCCTGACGCTAACCCTACTTGTCCTGACGCTAACCCTAGTTGTCCTGACGCTAACCCTAGATGTCTTGACGCTAACCCTACTTGTCCTGACACTAACCCTAGTTGTCCTGACGCTAACCCGAGTTGTCCTGATGCTAACCCTAGTTGTCCTGACGCTAACCCTAGTTGTCCTGACGCTAACCCTACTTGTCCTGACGCTAACCCTAGTTGTCCTGACGCTAACCCTAGTTGTCCTGACGCTAACCCTAGTTGTCCTGACGCTAGTTGTCCTGATGCTAACCCTAGTTGTCCTGACACTAACCCTACTTGTCCTGACGCTAACCCTACTTGTCCTGACGCTAACCCTAGTTGTCCTGACACTAACCCTAGTTGTCCTGACGCTAACCCTACTTGTCCTGACGCTAACCCTAGTTGTCCTGACGCTAACCCTAGATGTCCTGACGCTAACCCTACTTGTCCTGACGCTAACCATAGTTGTCCTGACGCTAACCCTAGTTGTCTTGACGCTAACCCTAGTTGTCCTGATGCTAACCCTACTTGTCCTGACGCTAACCCTAGTTGTCCTGACGCTAACCCTACTTGTCCTGACGCTAACCCTAGTTGTGCTGACGCTAACCCTAGTTGTGCTGACGCTAACCCTAGTTGTCCTGACGCTAACCCTAGTTGTCCTGACGCTAACCCTAGTTGTCCTGACGCTAACCCTAGTTGTCCTGACGCTAGTTGTCCTGATGCTAACCCTAGTTGTCCTGACACTAACCCTACTTGTCCTGACGCTAACCCTACTTGTCCTGACGCTAACCCTAGTTGTCCTGACGCTAACCCTAGTTGTCCAGACGCTAACCCTACTTGTCCTGACGCTAACCCTAGTTGTCCTGACGCTAACCCTAGTTGTCCTGACGCTAACACTAGTTGTCCTGACGCTAACCCTAGTTGTCCTGACGCTAACCCTACTTGTCCTGACGCTAACCCTAGTTGTCCTGACGCTAACCCTAGATGTCTTGACGCTAACCCTACTTGTCCTGACACTAACCCTAGTTGTCCTGACGCTAACCCGAGTTGTCCTGACGCTAACCCGAGTTGTCCTGATGCTAACCCTAGTTGTCCTGACGCTAACCCTAGTTGTCCTGACGCTAACCCGATTTGTCCTGACGCTAACCCTAGTTGTCCTGACGCTAACCCTAGTTGTCCTGACGCTAACCCGAGTTTTCCTGACGTTAACCCGAGTTGTCCTGACGCTAACCCGAGTTGTCCTGACGCTAACCCTAGTTGTCCTGACGCTAACCCTAGTTGTCCTGACGCTAACCCGAGTTGTCCTCACACTAACCCTACTTGTCCTGACGCTAACCCTAGTTGTCCTGACGCTAACCCTAGATGTCTTGACGCTAACCCTACTTGTCCTGACACTAACCCTAGTTGTCCTGACGCTAACCCGAGTTGTCCTGACGCTAACCCGAGTTGTCCTGACGCTAACCCTAGTTGTCCTGACGCTAACCCGATTTGTCCTGTCGCTAACCCTAGTTGTCCTGACGCTAACCCTAGTTGTTCTGACGCTAACCCGAGTTTTCCTGACGTTAACCCGAGTTGTCCTGACGCTAACCCGAGTTGTCCTGACGCTAACCCTAGTTGTCCTGACGCTAACCCTAGTTGTCCTGACGCTAACCCTAGTTGTCCTGACGCTAACCCGAGTTGTCCTGACGCTAACCCTACTTGTCCTGACGCTAACCCTACTTGTCCTGACGCTAACCCGAGTTGTCCTGACGCTAACCCTAGTTGTCCTGACGCTAACCCTACTTGTCCTGACGCTAACCCTAGTTGTCTTGACGCTAACCCTACTTGTCCTGACACTAACCCTAGTTGTCCTGACGCTAACCCGAGTTGTCCTGACGCTAACCCGAGTTGTCCTGATGCTAACCCTAGTTGTCCTGACGCTAACCCTAGTTGTCCTGACGCTAACCCGATTTGTCCTGACGCTAACCCTAGTTGTCCTGACGCTAACCCTAGTTGTCCTGACGCTAACCCGAGTTTTCCTGACGTTAACCCGAGTTGTCCTGACGCTAACCCGAGTTGTCCTGACGCTAACCCTAGTTGTCCTGACGCTAACCCTAGTTGTCCTGACGCTAACCCGAGTTGTCCTGACACTAACCCTACTTGTCCTGACGCTAACCCTAGTTGTCCTGACGCTAACCCTAGATGTCTTGACGCTAACCCTACTTGTCCTGACACTAACCCTAGTTGTCCTGACGCTAACCCGAGTTTTCCTGACGTTAACCCGAGTTGTCCTGACACTAACCCTACTTGTCCTGACGCTAACCCTAGTTGTCCTGACGTTAACCCTAGATGTCTTGACGCTAACCCTACTTGTCCTGACACTAACCCTACTTGTCCTGACGCTAACCCGAGTTGTCCTGACGCTAACCCGAGTTGTCCTGACGCTAACCCGAGTTGTCCTGACGCTAACCCTAGTTGTCCTGACTCTAACCCTACTTGTCCTGACGCTAACCCTACTTGTCCTGACGCTAACCCTATTTGTCCTGACGCTAACCCTAGTTGTCCTGACGCTAACCCTAGTTGTCGTGACGCTAACCCTAGTTGTCCTGACGCTAACCCTAGTTGTCCTGACGCTAACCCTAGTTGTCGTGACGCTAACCCTAGTTGTCGTGACACTAACCCTAGTTGTCCTGACGCTAACCCTAGTTGTCGTGACGCTAACCCTAGTTGTCCTGTCGCTAACCCTAGTTGTCCTGACGCTAACCCTAGTTGTCCTGACGCTAACCCTAGTTGTCCTGACGCTAACCCTAGTTGTCCTGACGCTAACCCTAGTTGTCGTGACGCTAACCCTAGTTGTCCTGACGCTAACCCTAGTTGTCCTGACGCTAACCCTAGTTGTCCTGACGCTAACCCTAGTTGTCCTGACGCTAACCCTAGTTGTCCTGACGCTAACCCTAGTTGTCGTGACGCCAACCCTAGTTGTCCTGACGCTAACGCTAGTTGTCGTGACGCTAACCCTAGTTGTCCTGACGCTAACCCTAGTTGTCCTGACGCTAACCCTAGTTGTCCTGACGCTAAACCTAGTTGTCCTGACGCTAACCCTAGTTGTCCTGACGCTAACCCTAGTTGTCCTGACGCTAACCCTAGTTGTCCTGACGCTAAACCTAGTTGTCCTGACGCTAACCCTAGTTGTCCTGACGCTAACCCTAGTTGTCCTGACGCTAACCCTAGTTGTCCTGACGCTAACCCTAGTTGTCCTGACGCTAACCCTAGTTGTCGTGACGCCAACGCTAGTTGTCGTGACGCCAACGCTAGTTGTCCTGATGCTAACCCTAGTTGTCGTGACGCTAACCCTAGTTGTCCTGACGCTAACCCTAGTTGTCCTGACGCTAACCCTAGTTGTCCTGACGCTAACCCTAGTTGTCCTGACGCTAAACCTAGTTGTCCTGACGCTAACCCTAGTTGTCCTGACGCTAACCCTAGTTGTCCTGACGGTAACCCTAGTTGTCCTGACGCTAACCCTAGTTGTCCTGACGCTAACCATAGTTGTCCTGACGCTAACCCTAGTTGTCGTGACGCTAACCCTAGTTGTCCTGACGCTAACCCTAGTTGTCGTGACGCTAACCCTAGTTGTCCTGATGCTAACCCTAGTTGTCCTGACGCTATTCCTAGATGTCCTGACGCTAACCCTAGTTGTCGTGACGCTAACCCTAGTTGTCTTGACGCTAACCCTAGTTGTCGTGACGCTAACCCTAGTTGTCCTGACGCTAACCCTAGTTGTCCTGACGCTAAACCTAGTTGTCCTGACGCTAACCCTAGTTGTCCTGACGCTAACCCTAGTTGTCCTGATGCTAACCCTAGTTGTCCTGACGCTAACCCTACTTGTCCTGACGCTAACCCTAGTTGTCCTGACGCTAACCCTAGTTGTCTTGACGCTAACCCTAGTTGTCCTGATGCTAACCCTACTTGTCCTGACGCTAACCCTAGTTGTCCTGACGCTAACCCTACTTGTCGTGACGCTAACCCTAGTTGTCGTGACGCTAACCCTAGTTGTCTTGACGCTAACCCTAGTTGTCGTGACGCTAACCCTAGTTGTCCTGACGCTAACCCTAGTTGTCCTGACGCTAACCCTAGTTGTCCTGACGCTAACCCTAGTTGTCCTGACGCTAACCCTAGTTGTCCTGACGCTAACCCTAGTTGTCGTGACGCTAACCCTAGTTGTCGTGACGCTAACCCTAGTTGTCCTGACGCTAACCCTAGTTGTCCTGACGGTAACCCTAGTTGTCCTGACGCTAACCCTAGTTGATCTGACGCTAACCCTAGTTGTCCTGACGCTAACCCTAGTTGTCGTGACGCTAACCCTAGTTGTCCTGACGCTAACCCTAGTTGTTGTGACGCTAACCCTAGTTGTCCTGACGCTAACCCTAGTTGTCGTGACGCTAACCCTAGTTGTCCTGACGCTAACCCTAGTTGTCCTGACGCTAACCCTAGATGTCCTGACGCTAACCCTAGTTGTCGTGACGCTAACCCTAGTTGTCTTGACGCTAACCCTAGTTGTCGTGACGCTAACCCTAGTTGTCCTGACGCTAACCCTAGTTGTCCTGACGCTAACCCTAGTTGTCCTGACGCTAACCCTAGTTGTCCTGACGGTAACCCTAGTTGTCCTGACGCTAACCCTAGTTGTCGTGACGCTAACCCTAGTTGTCGTGACGCTAACCCTAGTTGTCCTGACGCTAACCCTAGTTGTCCTGACGCTAACCCTAGTTGTTCTGACGCTAACCCTAGTTGTCGTGATGCTAACCCTATTTGTCCTGACGCTAACCCTAGTTGTCGTGACGCTAACCCTAGTTGTCGTGAAGCTAACCCTAGTTGTCCTGACGCTAACCCTAGTTGTCCTGACGCTAACCCTAGTTGTCGTGACGCTAACTCTAGTTGTCCTGACGCTAACCCTAGTTGTCGTGACGCTAACCCTAGTTGTCCTGACGCTAACCCTAGTTGTCCTGACGCTAACCCTAGTTGTCCTGACGCTAACCCTAGTTGTCCTGACGCTAACCCTAGTTGTCCTGACGCTAACCCTAGTTGTCCTGACGCTAACCCTAGTTGTCCTGACGCTAACCCTACTTGTCCTGACGCTAACCCTAGTTGTCCTGACGCTAACCCTAGATGTCCTGACGCTAACCCTAGTTGTCCTGACGCTAACCCTAGTTGTCGTGACGCTAACCCTAGTTGTCTTGACGCTAACCCTAGTTGTCGTGACGCTAACCCTAGTTGTCCTGACGCTAACCCTAGTTGTCCTGACGCTAACCCTAGTTGTCCTGACGCTAACCCTAGTTGTCCTGACGGTAACCCTAGTTGTCCTGACGCTAACCCTAGTTGTCGTGATGCTAACCCTAGTTGTCGTGACGCTAACCCTAGTTGTCCTGACGCTAACCCTAGTTGTCCTGACGCTAACCCTAGTTGTTCTGACGCTAACCCTAGTTGTCGTGATGCTAACCCTATTTGTCCTGACGCTAACCCTAGTTGTCGTGACGCTAACCCTAGTTGTCGTGAAGCTAACCCTAGTTGTCCTGACGCTAACCCTAGTTGTCCTGACGCTAACCCTAGTTGTCGTGACGCTAACTCTAGTTGTCCTGACGCTAACCCTAGTTGTCCTGACGCTAACCCTAGTTGTCGTGACGCTAACCCTAGTTGTCCTGACGCTAACCCTAGTTGTCCTGACGCAAACCCTAGTTGTCCTGACGCTAACCCTAGTTGTCCTGAAGCTAACCCTAGTTGTCCTGACGCTAACCCTAGTTGTCCTGACGCTAACCCTAGTTGTCCTGACGGTAACCCTAGTTGTCCTGACGCTAGCCCTAGTTGTCCTGACGCTAACCCTAGTTGTCGGGACGCTAACCCTAGTTGTCCTGACGCTAACCCTAGTTGTCCTGACGCTAACCCTAGTTGTCCTGACACTAACCCTAGTTGTCCTGACGCTAACCCTAGTTGTCGTGACGCTAACCCTAGTTGTCCTGACGCTAACCCTAGTTGTCCTGACGCTAACCCTAGTTGTCCTGACGCTAACCCTAGTTGTCGGGACGCTAACCCTAGTTGTCCTGACGCTAACCCTAGTTGTCCTGACGCTAACCCTAGTTGTCCTGACGCTAACCCTAGTTGTCGTGACGCTAACCCTAGTTGTCCTGACGCTAACCCTAGTTGTCGTGACGCTAACCCTAGTTGTCGTGACGCTAACCCTAGTTGTCCTGACGCTAACCCTAGTTGTCCTGACGCTAACCCTACTTGTCCTGACGCTAACCCTACTTGTCCTGACGCTAACCCTAGTTGTCCTGACGCTAACCCTACTTGTCCTGACGTTAACCCTACTTGTCCTGACGCTAACCTCACTTGGCCTGACGCTAACTCTACTTGTCCTGACGCTAACCCTAGTTGTCCTGACGCTAACCCTAGTTGTCCTGACACTAACCCTACTTGTCCTGACGCTGACCCTACTTGTCCTGACGCTAACCCTATTTGTCCTGACGCTAACCCTAGTTGTCCTGACGCTAACCCTAGTTGTCCTGACGCTAACCCTAGTTGTCCTGACGCTAACCCTAGTTGTCCTGACGCTAACCCTAGTTGTCCTGACGCTAACCCTAGTTGTCCTGACGCTAACCCTAGTTGTCCTGACGCTAACCCTACTTGTCCTGACGCTAACCCTAGTTGTCCTGACGCTAACCCTAGTTGTCCTGACGCTAACCCTAGTTGTCCTGACGCTAACCCTAGTTGTCCTGACGCTAACCCGAGTTGTCCTGACGCTAACCCGAGTTGTCCTGACGCTAACTCGAGTTGTCCTGACGCTAACCCTAGTTGTCCTGACGCTAACCCTACTTGTCCTGACGCTAACCCTACTTGTCCTGACGCTAACCCTAGTTGTCCTGACGCTAACCCTACTTGTCCTGACGCTAACCCTACTTGTCCTGACGCTAACCCTAGTTGTCCTGATGCTAATCCTAGTTGTCCTGACGCTAACCCTACTTGTCCTGACGCTAACCCTAGTTGTCCTGACGCTAACCCTAGTTGTCCTGACGCTAACCCTAGTTGTCCTGACGCTAACCCTAGTTGTCCTGACGCTAACCCTACTTGTCCTGACGCTAACCCTAGTTGTCCTGACGCTAACCCTAGATGTCCTGACGCTAACCCTAGTTGTCCTGACGCTAACCCTAGTTGTCCTGACGCTAACCCTAGTTGTCCTGATGCTAACCCTAGTTGTCCTGACACTAACCCTAGTTGTCCTGACGCTAACCCTAGTTGTCCTGACGCTAACCCTACTTGTCCTGACGCTAACCCTAGTTGTCCTGACGCTAACCCTAGTTGTCCTGACGCTAACCCTAGTTGTCCTGACGCTAACCCTAGTTGTCCTGACGCTAACCCGAGTTGTCCTGACGCTAACCCGAGTTGTCCTGACGCTAACTCGAGTTGTCCTGACGCTAACCCTAGTTGTCCTGACGCTAACCCTACTTGTCCTGACGCTAACCCTACTTGTCCTGACGCTAACCCTACTTGTCCTGACGCTAACCCTACTTGTCCTGACGCTAACCCTAGTTGTCCTGACGCTAATCCTAGTTGTCCTGACGCTAACCCTAGTTGTCCTGACGCTAACCCTAGTTGTCCTGACGCTAACCCTAGTTGTCCTGACGCTAACCCTAGTTGTCCTGACGCTAACCCTACTTGTCCTGACGCTAACCCTAGTTGTCCTGACGCTAACCCTAGATGTCCTGACGCTAACCCTAGTTGTCCTGACGCTAACCCTAGTTGTCCTGACGCTAACCCGAGTTGTCCTGACGCTAACCCGAGTTGTCCTGACGCTAACCCTAGTTGTCCTGACGCTAACCCTAGTTGTCCTGACGCTAACCCGATTTGTCCTGACGCTAACCCTAGTTGTCCTAACGGTAACCCTAGTTGTCCTGACGCTAACCCGAGTTGTCCTGACGTTAACCCGAGTTGTCCTGACGCTAACCCGAGTTGTCCTGACGCTAACCCTAGTTGTCCTGACGCTAACCCTAGTTGTCCTGACGCTATCCCGAGTTGTCCTGACGCTAACCCGAGTTGTCCTGACGCTAACCCTAGTTGTCCTGACGCTAACCCTAGTTGTCCTGACGCTAACCCGAGTTGTCCTGATGCTAACCCTAGTTGTCCTGACGCTAACCCTAGTTGTCCTGACGCTAACCCGATTTGTCCTGACGCTAACCCTAGTTGTCCTAACGGTAACCCTAGTTGTCCTGACGCTAACCCGAGTTGTCCTGACGTTAACCCGAGTTGTCCTGACGCTAACCCGAGTTGTCCTGACGCTAACCCTAGTTGTCCTGACGCTAACCCTAGTTGTCCTGACGCTATCCCGATTTGTCCTGACGCTAACCCTACTTGTCCTGACGCTAACCCTACTTGTCCTGACACTAACCCTAGTTGTCCTGACGCTAACCCTAGTTGTCCTGACGCTAACCCTAGTTGTCCTGACGCTAACCCTAGTTGTCCTGACACTAACCCTAGTTGTCGTGACGCTAACCCTAGTTGTCGTGACGCTAACCCTAGTTGTCCTGACGCTAACCCTAGTTGTCCTGACGCTAACCCTAGTTGTCCTGACGCTAACCCTAGTTGTCCTGATGCTAACCCTACTTGTCCTGAGGCTAACCCTAGTTGTCCTGACGCTAACCCTAGTTGTCCTGACGCTAACCCTAGTTGTCCTGACGCTAACCCTAGTTGTCCTGACGCTAACCCTAGTTGTCCTGACGCTAAACCTAGTTGTCCTGATGCTAACACTAGTTGTCCTGACGCTAACCCTAGTTGTCCTGACGCTAACCCTAGTTGTCCTGACGCTAACCCTAGTTGTCCTGACGCTAACCCTAGTTGTCCTGACACTAATCCTACTTGTCCTGACGCTAACCCTACTTGTCCTGACGCTAACCCTACTTGTCCTGACGCTAACCCTAGTTGTCCTGACGCTAACCCTACTTGTCCTGACGCTAACCCTACTTGTCCTGACGCTAACCCTAGTTGTCCTGACGCTAACCCTAGTTGTCCTGACGCTAACCCTAGTTGTCCTGACGCTAACCCTAGTTGTCCTGACGCTAACCCTAGTTGTCCTGATGCTAACCCTACTTGTCCTGAGGCTAACCCTAGGTGTCCTGATGCTAACCCTAGTTGTCCTGACGCTAACCCTAGTTGTCCTGACGCTAACCCTAGTTGTCCTGACGCTAACCCTAGTTGTCCTGACGCTAAACCTAGTTGTCCTGACGCTAACCCTAGTTGTCCTGACGCTAACCCTAGTTGTCCTGACGCTAACCCTAGTTGTCCTGACGCTAACCCTAGTTGTCCTGACACTAATCCTACTTGTCCTGACGCTAACCCTACTTGTCCTGACGCTAACCCTAGTTGTCCTGACGCTAACCCTAGTTGTCCTGACGCTAACCCTAGTTGTCCTGACGCTAACCCTAGTTGTCCTGATGCTAACCCTAGTTGTCGTGACGCTAACCCTAGTTGTCCTGACGCTAACCCTAGTTGTCGTGACGCTAACCCTAGTTGTCGTGACGCTAACCCTAGTTGTCCTGACGCTAACCCTAGTTGTCGTGACGCTAACCCTAGTTGTCCTGACGCTAACCCTAGTTGTCCTGACGCTAACCCTAGTTGTCCTGACGCTAACCCTAGTTGTCCTGACGCTAACCCTAGTTGTCGTGACGCTAACCCTAGTTGTCCTGACGCTAACCCTAGTTGTCCTGACAATAATCCTACTTGTCCTGTCGCTAACCCTACTTGTCCTGACGCTAACCCTACTTGTCCTGACGCTAACCGTAGTTGTCCTGACGCTAACCCTAGTTGTCCTGACGCTAACCCTACTTGTCCTGACGCTAACCCTACTTGTCCTGACGCTAACCCTAGTTGTCCTGACGCTAACCCTAGTTGTCCTGACGCTAACCCTAGTTGTCCTGACGCTAACCCTAGTTGTCGTGACGCTAACCCTAGTTGTCCTGACGCTAACCCTACTTGTCGTGACACTAACCCTAGTTGTCCTGACGCTAACCCTAGTTGTCCTGACGCTAACCCTAGTTGTCCTGACGCTAACCCTAGTTGTCCTGACGCTAACCCTACTTGTCCTGACGCTAACCCTACTTGTCCTGACGCTAACCCTACTTGTCCTGACGCTAACCCTAGTTGTCCTGACGCTAACCCTAGTTGTCCTGACGCTAACCCTAGTTGTCCTGACGCTAACCCTAGTTGTCCTGACGCTAACCCTAGTTGTCCTGATGCTAACCCTACTTGTCCTGAGGCTAACCCTAGTTGTCCTGACGCTAACCCTAGTTGTCCTGACGCTAACCCTAGTTGTCCTGACGCTAAACCTAGTTGTCCTGATGCTAACCCTAGTTGTCCTGACGCTAACCCTAGTTGTCCTGACGCTAACCCTAGTTGTCCTGACGCTAACCCTAGTTGTCCTGACACTAATCCTACTTGTCCTGACGCTAACCCTACTTGTCCTGACGCTAACCCTAGTTGTCCTGACGCTAACCCTAGTTGTCCTGACGCTAACCCTAGTTGTCCTGACGCTAACCCTAGTTGTCCTGATGCTAACCCTAGTTGTCGTGACGCTAACCCTAGTTGTCCTGACGCTAACCCTAGTTGTCGTGACGCTAACCCTAGTTGTCGTGACGCTAACCCTAGTTGTCCTGACGCTAACCCTAGTTGTCGTGACGCTAACCCTAGTTGTCCTGACGCTAACCCTAGTTGTCCTGACGCTAACCCTAGTTGTCCTGATGCTAACCCTAGTTGTCGTGACGCTAACCCTAGTTGTCCTGACGCTAACCCTAGTTGTCCTGACAATAATCCTACTTGTCCTGTCGCTAACCCTACTTGTCCTGACGCTAACCCTACTTGTCCTGACGCTAACCGTAGTTGTCCTGACGCTAACCCTAGTTGTCCTGACGCTAACCCTACTTGTCCTGACGCTAACCCTACTTGTCCTGACGCTAACCCTAGTTGTCCTGACGCTAACCCTAGTTGTCCTGACGCTAACCCTAGTTGTCCTGACGCTAACCCTACTTGTCGTGACACTAACCCTAGTTGTCCTGACGCTAACCCTAGTTGTCCTGACGCTAACCCTAGTTGTCCTGATGCTAACCCTAGTTGTCGTGACGCTAACCCAAGTTGTCGTGACGCTAACCCTAGTTATCGTGACGCTAACCCTAGTTGTCCTGACGCTAACCCTAGTTGTCGTGACGCCAACCCTAGTTGTCCTGATGCTAACCCTAGTTGTCGTGACGCTAACCCTAGTTGTCCTGACGCTAACCCTCGTTGTCCTGACGCTAACCCTAGTTGTCCTGACGCTAACCCTAGTTGTCCTGACGCTAACCCTAGTTGTCCTGACGGTAACCCTAGTTGTCCTGACGCTAACCCTAGTTGTCCTGACGCTAACCCGAGTTGTCCTGACGTTAACCCGAGTTGTCCTGACGCTAACCCGAGTTGTCCTGACGCTAACCCTAGTTGTCCTGACGCTAACCCGATTTGTCCTGACGCTAACCCTACTTGTCCTGACGCTAACCCTACTTGTCCTGACACTAACCCTAGTTGTCCTGACGCTAACCCTAGTTGTCGTGACGCTAACCCTAGTTGTCCTGACGCTAACCCTAGTTGTCCTGACGCTAACCCTAGTTGTCCTGACGCTAACCCTAGTTGTCGTGACGCTAACCCTAGTTGTCGTGACGCTAACCCTAGTTGTCCTGACGCTAACCCTAGTTGTCCTGACGCTAACCCTAGTTGTCCTGACGCTAACCCTACTTGTCCTGACGCTAACCCTAGTTGTCCTGACGCAAACCCTACTTGTCCTGACGCTAACCCTAGTTGTCCTGACGCTAACCCTAGTTGTCCTGACGCTAACCCTAGTTGTCCTGACGCTAACCCTAGTTGTCCTGACGCTAAACCTAGTTGTCCTGATGCTAACCCTAGTTGTCCTGACGCTAACCCTAGTTGTCCTGACGCTAACCCTAGTTGTCCTGACACTAATCCTACTTGTCCTGACGCTAACCCTACTTGTCCTGACGCTAACCCTAGTTGTCCTGACGCTAACCCTAGTTGTCCTGACGCTAACCCTACTTGTCCTGACGCTAACCCTACTTGTCCTGACGCTAACCCTAGTTGTCCTGACGCTAACCCTAGTTGTCCTGACGCTAACGCTAGTTGTCCTGACGCTAACCCTAGTTGTCCTGATGCTAACCCTAGTTGTCCTGATGCTAACCCTAGTTGTCGTGACGCTAACCCTAGTTGTCCTGACGCTAACCCTAGTTGTCGTGACGCTAACCCTAGTTGTCGTGACGCTAACCCTAGTTGTCCTGACGCTAACCCTAGTTGTCGTGACGCTAACCCTAGTTGTCCTGACGCTAACCCTAGTTGTCCTGACGCTAACCCTAGTTGTCCTGATGCTAACCCTAGTTGTCGTGACGCTAACCCTAGTTGTCCTGACGCTAACCCTAGTTGTCCTGACAATAATCCTACTTGTCCTGACGCTAACCCTACTTGTCCTGACGCTAACCCTAGTTGTCCTGACGCTAACCCTAGTTGTCCTGACGCTAACCCTAGTTGTCCTGACGCTAACCCTACTTGTCCTGACGCTAACCCTACTTGTCCTGACGCTAACCCTACTTGTCCTGACGCTAACCCTAGTTGTCCTGACGCTAACCCTAGTTGTCCTGACGCTAACCCTACTTATCCTGACGCTAACCCTAGTTGTCCTGACGCTAACCCTAGTTGTCGTGACGCTAACCCTAGTTGTCCTGACGCTAACCCTACTTGTCCTGACGCTAACCCTACTTGTCCTGACGCTAACCCTAGTTGTCCTGACGCTAACGCTAGTTGTCCTGACGCTAACCCTAGTTGTCCTGATGCTAACCCTAGTTGTCCTGATGCTAACCCTAGTTGTCGTGACGCTAACCCTAGTTGTCCTGACGCTAACCCTAGTTGTCGTGACGCTAACCCTAGTTGTCGTGACGCTAACCCTAGTTGTCCTGACGCTAACCCTAGTTGTCGTGACGCTAACCCTAGTTGTCCTGACGCTAACCCTAGTTGTCCTGACGCTAACCCTAGTTGTCGTGACGCTAACCCTAGTTGTCCTGACGCTAACCCTAGTTGTCCTGACAATAATCCTACTTGTCCTGACGCTAACCCTACTTGTCCTGACGCTAACCCTACTTGTCCTGACGCTAACACTAGTTGTCGTGACGCTAACCCTAGTTGTCCTGACGCTAACCCTACTTGTCCTGACGCTAACCCTACTTGTCCTGACGCTAACCCTACTTGTCCTGACGCTAACCCTAGTTGTCCTGACGCTAACCCTAGTTGTCCTGACGCTAACCCTACTTATCCTGACGCTAACCCTAGTTGTCCTGACGCTAACCCTAGTTGTCCTGACGCTAACCCTAGTTGTCGTGACGCTAACCCTAGTTGTCCTGACGCTAACCCTACTTGTCGTGACGCTAACCCTAGTTGTCCTGACGCTAACCCTAGTTGTCCTGACGCTAACCCTAGTTGTCCTGATGCTAACCCTAGTTGTCGTGACGCTAACCCAAGTTGTCGTGACGATAACCCTAGTTGTCGTGACGCTAACCCTAGTTGTCCTGACGCTAACCCTAGTTGTCGTGACGCTAACCCTAGTTGTCCTGACGCTAACCCTAGTTGTCCTGACGCTAACCCTAGTTGTCCTGATGCTAACCCTAGTTGTCGTGACGCCAACCCTAGTTGTCCTGATGCTAACCCTAGTTGTCGTGACGCTAACCCTAGTTGTCCTGACGCTAACCCTAGTTGTCCTGACGCTAACCCTAGTTGTCCTGACGCTAACCCTAGTTGTCGTGACGCTAACCCTAGTTGTCCTGACGCTAACCCTAGTTGTCCTGACGCTAACCCTAGTTGTCCTGACGCTAACCCTAGTTGTCCTGACGCTAACCCTAGTTGTCCTGACGCTAACCCTAGTTGTCCTGACGCTAACCCTAGTTGTCCTGACGGTAACCCTAGTTGTCCTGACGCTAACCCTACTTGTCCTGACGCTAACCCTAGTTGTCCTGACGGTAACCCTAGTTGTCCTGACGCTATCCCTAATTGTCCTGACGCTAACCCTAGTTGTCGGGACGCTAACCCTAGTTGTCCTCACGCTAAACCTAGTTGTCCTGACGCTAACCCTAGTTGTCCTGACGCTAACCCTAGTTGTCCTGACGGTAACCCTAGTTGTCCTGACGCTATCCCTAGTTGTCCTGACGCTAACCCTAGTTGTCGGGACGCTAACCCTAGTTGTCCTCACGCTAACCCTAGTTGTCCTGACGCTAACCCTAGTTGTCCTGACGCTAACCCTAGTTGTCCTGACGCTAACCCTAGTTGTCCTGACGCTAACCCTAGTTGTCCTGACGCTAACCCTACTTGTCCTGACGCTAACCCTAGTTGTCCTGACGCTAACCCTACTTGTCCTGACGCTAACCCTAGTTGTCCTGACGCTAACCCTAGTTGTCCTGACGCTAACCCTACTTGTCCTGACGCTAACCCTACTTGTCCTGACGCTAACCCTACTTGTCCTGACGCTAACCCTACTTGTCCTGACGGTAACCCTACTTGTCCTGACGCTAACCCTACTTGTCCTGACGCTCACCCTAGTTGTCCTGACGCTCACCCTAGTTGTCCTGACGCTAACCCTAGTTGTCCTGACGCTAACCCTACTTGTCCTGACGCTAACCCTAGTTGTCCTGACGCTAACCCTAGATGTCCTGACGCTAACCCTAGTTGTCCTGACGCTAACACGAGTTGTCCTGACGCTAACCCGAGTTGTCCTGACGCTAACCCTAGTTGTCCTGACGCTAACCCGATTTGTCCTTACGCTAACCCTAGTTGTCCTAACGGTAACCCTAGTTGTCCTGACGCTAACCCGAGTTGTCCTGACGTTAACCCGAGTTGTCCTGACGCTAACCCGAGTTGTCCTGACGCTAACCCGAGTTGTCCTGACGCTAACCCTACTTGTCCTGACGCTAACCCGATTTGTCCTGACGCTAACCCTACTTGTCCTGACGCTAACCCTAGTTGTCCTGACGCTAACCCTAGTTGTCCTGACGCTAACCCTAGTTGTCCTGACGCTAACCCTAGTTGTCCTGACGCTAACCCTAGTTGTCCTGACACTAACCCTAGTTGTCGTGACGCTAACCCTAGTTGTCGTGACGCTAACCCTTGTTGTCCTGACGCTAACCCTAGTTGTCCTGATGCTAATCCTAGTTGTCCTGACGCTAACCCTACTTGTCCTGACGCTAACCCTAGTTGTCCTGATGCTAACCCTACTTGTCCTGACGCTAACCCTAGTTGTCCTGACGCTAACCCTAGTTGTCCTGACGCTAACCCTAGTTGTCCTGACGCTAACCCTAGTTGTCCTGACGCTAACCCTAGTTGTCCTGACGCTAAACCTAGTTGTCCTGACGCTAACCCTAGTTGTCCTGACGCTAACCCTAGTTGTCCTGACGCTAACCCTAGTTGTCCTGAAGCTAACCCTAGTTGTCCTGACACTAATCCTACTTGTCCTGACGCTAACCCTACTTGTCCTGACGCTAACCCTACTTGTCCTGACGCTAACCCTAGTTGTCCTGACGCTAACCCTAGTTGTCCTGACGCTAACCCTACTTGTCCTGACGCTAACCCTACTTGTCCTGACGCTAACCCTACTTGTCCTGACGCTAACCCTAGTTGTCCTGACGCTAACCCTACTTGTCCTGACGCTAACCCTAGTTGTCGTGACGCTAACCCTAGTTGTCGTGACGCTAACCCTAGTTGTCCTGACGCTAACCCTAGTTGTCGTGACGCTAACCCTAGTTGTCCTGACGCTAACCCTAGTTGTCCTGACGCTAACCCTAGTTGTCCTGACGCTAACCCTAGTTGTCCTGATGCTAACCCTAGTTGTCGTGACGCTAACCCTAGTTGTCCTGACGCTAACCCTAGTTGTCCTGACGCTAACCCTAGTTGTCCTGATGCTAACCCTAGTTGTCCTGACGCTAATCCTACTTGTCCTGACGCTAACCCTACTTGTCCTGACGCTAACCCTACTTGTCCTGACGCTAACCCTAGTTGTCCTGACGATAACCCTACTTGTCCTGACGCTAACCCTACTTGTCCTGACGCTAACCCTACTTGTCCTGACGCTAACCCTAGTTGTCCTGACGCTAACCCTAGTTGTCCTGACGCTAACCCTAGTTGTCGTGACGCTAACCCTAGTTGTCGTGACGCTAATCCTAGTTGTCGTGACGCTAACCCTAGTTGTCCTGACGCTAACCCTAGTTGTCCTGACGCTAACCCTAGTTGTCCTGATGCTAACCCTAGTTGTCGTGACGCTAACCCTAGTTGTCGTGACGCTAACCCTAGTTGTCGTGACGCTAACCCTAGTTGTCCTGACGCTAACCCTAGTTGTCCTGACGCTAACCCTAGTTGTCCTGACGCTAACCCTAGTTGTCCTGACGCTAACCCTAGTTGTCCTGATGCTAACCCTAGTTGTCGTGACGCCAACCCTAGTTGTCCTGACGCTAACCCTAGTTGTCGTGACGCTAACCTTAGTTGTCCTGACGCTAAACCTAGTTGTCCTGACGCTAACCCTAGTTGTCCTGACGCTAACCCTAGTTGTCCTGATGCTAACCCTAGTTGTCCTGACGGTAACCCTAGTTGTCCTGACGCTAACCCTACTTGTCCTGACGCTAACCCTAGTTGTCCTGACGCTAACCCTAGTTGTCCTGACGCTAACCCTAGTTGTCGTGACGATAACCCTAGTTGTCGTGACGCTAACCCTAGTTGTCCTGACGCTAACCCTAGTTGTCGTGACGCTAACCCTAGTTGTCCTGACGCTAACCCTAGTTGTCCTGACGCTAACCCTAGTTGTCCTGACGCTAACCCTAATTGTCGTGACGCTAACCCTAGTTGTCCTGATGCTAACCCTAGTTGTCCTGACGCTAACCCTAGTTGTCCTGACGCTAACCCTAGTTGTCGTGACGCTAACTCTAGTCCTGACACTAACACTAGTTGTCCTGACGCTAACCCTAGTTGTCCTGACGCTAACCCTAGTTGTCCTGACGCAAACCCTAGTTGTCCTGACGCTAACCCTAGTTGTCCGGAAGCTAACCCTAGTTGTCCTGACGCTAACCCTAGTTGTCCTGACGCTAACCCTAGTTGTCCTGACGCTAACCCTACTTGTCTTGACGCTAACCCGACTTGTCCTGACGCTAACCCTAGTTGTCCTGACGCTAACCCTAGTTGTCCTGACGCTAACCCTACTTGTCCTAACGCTAACCCTAGTTGTCCTGACGCTAACCCTAGTTGTCCTGACGCTAACCCTACTTGTCCTGATGCTAACCCTAGTTGTCCTGACGTAAACCCTACTTGTCCTGACGCTAACCCTAGTTGTCCTGACGCTAACCCTACTTGTCCTGACGCTAACCCTAGTTGTCCTGACGCTAACCCTAGTTGTCCTGACGATAACCCTAGTTGTCCTGACGCTAACCCTAGTTGTCCTGACGCTAACCCGAGTTGTCCTGACGCTAACCCGAGTTGTCCTGACGCTCGCTAGCCCTAATTGTCCTGACGCTAACCCTAGTTGTCCTGACGCTAACCCTAGTTGTCCTGACGCTAACCCTAGTTGTCCTGACGCTAACCTTAGTTGTCCTGACGATAACCCTAGTTGTCCTGACGCTAACCCTAGTTGTCCTGACGCTAACCCTAGTTGTCCTGACGCTAACCCTAGTTGTCCTGACGCTAACCCTACTTGTCCTGACGCTAACCCTAGTTGTCCTGACGCTAACCCTAGTTGTCCTGACGCTAACCCTACTTGTCCTGACGCTAACCCTAGTTGTCCTGACGCTAACCCTACTTGTCCTGACGCTAACCCTACTTGTCCTGACGCTAACCCTAGTTGTCCTGACGCTAACCCTACTTGTCCTGACGCTAACCCTAGTCGTCCTGAAGCTACCCCTAGTTGTCCTGACGCTAACCCTAGTTGTCCTGACTCTAACCCTAGTTGTCGTGACGCTAACCCTAGTTGTCGTGACGCTAACCCTAGTTGTCCTGACGCTAACCCTAGTTGTCCTGACGCTAACCCTAGTTGTCCTGACGCTAACCCTATTTGTCCTGACGCTAACCCTAGTTGTCCTGACGCTAACCCTAGTTGTCGTGATGCTAACCCTAGTTGTCCTGACGCTAACCCTATTTGTCGTGACGCTAACCCTAGTTGTCCTGACGCTAACCCTAGTTGTCCTGATGCTAACCCTAGTTGTCCTGATGCTAACCCTAGTTGTCGTGAGGAAAACCCTAGTTGTCCTGATGCTAACCCTAGTTGTCGTGACGCTAACCCTAGTTGTCCTGATGCTAACCCTAGTTGTCCTGATGCTAACCCTAGTTGTCCTGACGCTTACCCTAGTTGTCCTGACGCTAAACCTAGTTGTCCTGACGCTAACCCTAGTTGTCCTGACGCTAACCCTACTTGTCCTGACGCTAACCCTAGTTGTCCTGACGCTAACCCTACTTGTCCTGACGCTAACCCTAGTTGTCCTTACGATAACCCTAGTTGTCCTGACGCTAACCCTAGTTGTCCTGACGCTAACCCGAGTTGTCCTGACGCTAACCCGATTTGTCCTGACGCTAACCCGAGTTGTCCTGACGCTAGGCCTAGTTGTCCTGACGCTAACCCTAGTTGTCCTGACGCTAACCCTAGTTGTCCTGACGCTAACCTTAGTTGTCCTGACGCTAACCCTAGTTGTCCTGACGCTAACCCTAGTTGTCCTGACGCTAACCCTAGTTGTCCTGACGCTAACCCTAGTTGTCCTGACGCTAACCCTAGTTGTCGTGACGCTAACCCTAGTTGTCCTGACGCTAACCCTAGTTGTCCTGACGCTAACCCTAGTTGTCCTGACGCTAACCCTAGTTGTCCTGACGCTAACCCTAGTTGTCCTGATGCTAACCCTAGTTGTCGTGACGCCAACCCTAGTTGTCCTGATGCTAACCCTAGTTGTCGTGACGCTAACCTTAGTTGTCCTGACGCTAACCCTAGTTGTCCTGACGCTAAACCTAGTTGTCCTGACGCAAACCCTAGTTGTCCTGACGCTAACCCTAGTTGTCCTGATGCTAACCCTAGTTGTCCTGACGGTAACCCTAGTTGTCCTGACGCTAACCCTACTTGTCCTGACGCTAACCCTAGTTGTCCTGACGCTAACCCTAGTTGTCCTGACGCTAACCCTAGTTGTCGTGACGATAACCCTAGTTGTCGTGACGCTAACCCTAGTTGTCCTGACGCTAACCCTAGTTGTCGTGACGCTAACCCTAGTTGTCCTGACGCTAACCCTAGTTGTCCTGACGCTAACCCTAGTTGTCCTGACGCTAACCCTAATTGTCGTGACGCTAACCCTAGTTGTCCTGATGCTAACCCTAGTTGTCCTGACGCTAACCCTAGTTGTCCTGACGCTAACCCTAGTTGTCGTGACGCTAACTCTAGTCCTGACACTAACACTAGTTGTCCTGACGCTAACCCTAGTTGTCCTGACGCTAACCCTAGTTGTCCTGACGCAAACCCTAGTTGTCCTGACGCTAACCCTAGTTGTCCGGAAGCTAACCCTAGTTGTCCTGACGCTAACCCTAGTTGTCCTGACGCTAACCCTAGTTGTCCTGACGCTAACCCTACTTGTCTTGACGCTAACCCGACTTGTCCTGACGCTAACCCTAGTTGTCCTGACGCTAACCCTAGTTGTCCTGACGCTAACCCTACTTGTCCTAACGCTAACCCTAGTTGTCCTGACGCTAACCCTAGTTGTCCTGACGCTAACCCTACTTGTCCTGATGCTAACCCTAGTTGTCCTGACGCTAACCCTACTTGTCCTGACGCTAACCCTAGTTGTCCTGACGCTAACCCTACTTGTCCTGACGCTAACCCTAGTTGTCCTGACGCTAACCCTAGTTGTCCTGACGATAACCCTAGTTGTCCTGACGCTAACCCTAGTTGTCCTGACGCTAACCCGAGTTGTCCTGACGCTAACCCGAGTTGTCCTGATGCTAACCCGAGTTGTCCTGACGCTAACCCGAGTTGTCCTGACGCTCGCTAGCCCTAGTTGTCCTGACGCTAACCCTAGTTGTCCTGACGCTAACCCTAGTTGTCCTGACGCTAACCCTAGTTGTCCTGACGCTAACCTTAGTTGTCCTGACGATAACCCTAGTTGTCCTGACGCTAACCCTAGTTGTCCTGACGCTAACCCTAGTTGTCCTGACGCTAACCCTACTTGTCCTGACGCTAACCCTAGTTGTCCTGACGCTAACCCTAGTTGTCCTGACGCTAACCCTAGTTGTCCTGACGCTAACCCTACTTGTCCTGACGCTAACCCTAGTTGTCCTGACGCTAACCCTAGTTGTCCTGACGCTAACCCTACTTGTCCTGACGCTAACCCTAGTTGTCCTGACGCTAACCCTACTTGTCCTGACGCTAACCCTACTTGTCCTGACGCTAACCCTAGTTGTCCTGACGCTAACCCTAGTTGTCCTGACGCTAACCCTACTTGTCCTGACACTAACCCTAGTCGTCCTGAAGCTAACCCTAGTTGTCCTGACGCTAACCCTAGTTGTCCTGACTCTAACCCTAGTTGTCGTGACGCTAACCCTAGTTGTCGTGACGCTAACCCTAGTTGTCCTGACGCTAACCCTAGTTGTCCTGACGCTAACCCTAGTTGTCCTGACGCTAACCCTATTTGTCCTGACGCTAACCCTAGTTGTCCTGACGCTAACCCTAGTTGTCGTGATGCTAACCCTAGTTGTCCTGACGCTAACCCTATTTGTCGTGACGCTAACCCTAGTTGTCCTGACGCTAACCCTAGTTGTCCTGACGCTAACCCTAGTTGTCCTGATGCTAACCCTAGTTGTCGTGAGGCCAACCCTAGTTGTCCTGATGCTAACCCTAGTTGTCGTGACGCTAACCCTAGTTGTCCTGATGCTAACCCTAGTTGTCCTGATGCTAACCCTAGTTGTCCTGACGCTTACCCTAGTTGTCCTGACGCTAAACCTAGTTGTCCTGACGCTAACCCTAGTTGTCCTGACGGTAACCCTAGTTGTCCTGACGCTAACCCTAGTTGTCCTGACGCTAACCCTAGTTGTCGTGACGCTAACCCTAGTTGTCCTGACGCTAACCCTAGTTGTCGTGACCCTAACCCTAGTTGTCCTGACGCTAACCCTAGTTGTCCTGACGCTAACTCTAGTTGTCCTGACGCTAACCCTAGTTGTCGTGACGCTAACCCTAGTTGTCGTGACGCTAACCCTAGTTGTCCTGACGCTAACCCTAGTTGTCGTGACGCTAACCCTAGTTGTCCTGACGCTAACCCTAGTTGTCCTGACGCTAACCCTAGTTGTCGTGACGCTAACCCTAGTTGTCCTGACGCTAACCCTAGTTGTCCTGACGCTAACCCTAGTTGTCCTGACGCTAACCTTAGTTGTCCTGACGATAACCCTAGTTGTCCTGACGCTAACCCTAGTTGTCCTGACGCTAACCCTAGTTGTCCTGACGCTAACCCTAGTTGTCCTGACGCTAACCCTACTTGTCCTGACGCTAACCCTAGTTGTCCTGACGCTAACCCTAGTTGTCCTGACGCTAACCCTAGTTGTCCTGACGCTAACCCTACTTGTCCTGACGCTAACCCTAGTTGTCCTGACGCTAACCCTACTTGTCCTGACGCTAACCCTAGTTGTCCTGACGCTAACCCTACTTGTCCTGACGCTAACCCTACTTGTCCTGACGCTAACCCTAGTTGTCCTGACGCTAACCCTAGTTGTCCTGACGCTAACCCTACTTGTCCTGACACTAACCCTAGTCGTCCTGAAGCTAACCCTAGTTGTCCTGACGCTAACCCTAGTTGTCCTGACTCTAACCCTAGTTGTCGTGACGCTAACCCTAGTTGTCCTGACGCTAACCCTAGTTGTCGTGATGCTAACCCTAGTTGTCCTGACGCTAACCCTATTTGTCGTGACGCTAACCCTAGTTGTCCTGACGCTAACCCTAGTTGTCCTGACGCTAACCCTAGTTGTCCTGATGCTAACCCTAGTTGTCGTGAGGCCAACCCTAGTTGTCCTGATGCTAACCCTAGTTGTCGTGACGCTAACCCTAGTTGTCCTGATGCTAACCCTAGTTGTCCTGATGCTAACCCTAGTTGTCCTGACGCTTACCCTAGTTGTCCTGACGCTAAACCTAGTTGTCCTGACGCTAACCCTAGTTGTCCTGACGCTAACCCTAGTTGTCCTGACGGTAACCCTAGTTGTCCTGACGCTAACCCTAGTTGTCCTGACGCTAACCCTAGTTGTCGTGACTCTAACCCTAGTTGTCCTGACGCTAACCCTAGTTGTCGTGACGCTAACCCTAGTTGTCCTGACGGTAACCCTAGTTGTCCTGATGCTAACTCTAGTTGTCCTGACGCTAACCCTAGTTGTCGTGACGCTAACCCTAGTTGTCGTGACGCTAACCCTAGTTGTCCTGACGCTAACCCTAGTTGTCGTGACGCTAACCCTAGTTGTCCTGACGCTAACCCTAGTTGTCCTGATGCTAACCCTAGTTGTCGTGACGCTAACCCTAGTTGTCCTGACGCTAACCCTAGTTGTCGTGACGCTAACCCTAGTTGTCCTGACGCTAACCCTAGTTGTCCTGACGCTAACCCTAGTTGTCCTGACGCTAACCCTAGATGTCCTGATGCTAACCCTAGTTGTCGTGATGCCAACCCTAGTTGTCCTGATGCTAACCCTAGTTGTCGTGACGCTAACCCTAGTTGTCCTGACGCTAACCCTAGTTGTCCTGATGCTAACCCTAGTTGTCCTGACGCTCACCCTAGTTGTCCTGACGCTAAACCTAGTTGTCCTGACGCTAACCCTAGTTGTCCTGACGCTAACCCTAGTTGTCCTGACGGTAACCCTAGTTGTCCTGACGCTAACCCTAGTTGTCCTGACGCTAACCCTAGTTGTCCTGACGCTAACCCTAGTTGTCCTGACGCTAACCCTAGTTGTCCTGACGCTAACCCTAGTTGTCGTGACGCTAACCCTAGTTGTCCTGACGCTAACCCTAGTTGTCGTGACGCTAACCCTAGTTGTCCTGACGCTAACCCTAGTTGTCCTGACGCTAACCCTAGTTGTCCTGACGCTAACCCTAGTTGTCCTGACGCTAACCCTAGTTGTCCTGATGCTAACCCTAGTTGTCGTGACGCTAACCCTAGTTGTCCTGACGCTAACCCTAGTTGTCCTGACGCTAACCCTGGTTGTCCTGACGCTAACCCTAGTTGTCCTGACGCTAACCCTAGTTGTCCTGACGCTAACCCTAGTTGTCCTGACACTAACCCTAGTTATCCTGACGCTAACCCTACTTGTCCTGACGCTAACCCTAGTTGTCCTGACGCTAACCCTAGTTGTCGTGACGATAACCCTAGTTGTCGTGACGCTAACCCTAGTTGTCCGGAAGCTAACCCTAGTTGTCGTGACGCTAACCCTAGTTGTCCTGACGCTAACCCTAGTTGTCCTGACGCTAACCCTACTTGTCCTGACGCTAACCCTACTTGTCCTGACGCTAACCCGACTTGTCCTGACGCTAACCCTAGTTGTCCTGACGCTAACCCTAGTTGTCCTGACGCTAACCCTACTTGTCCTAACGCTAACCCTAGTTGTCCTGACGCTAACCCTAGTTGTCCTGACGCTAACCCTACTTGTCCTGATGCTAACCCTAGTTGTCCTGATGCTAACCCTACTTGTCCTGACGCTAACCCTAGTTGTCCTGACGCTAACCTTAGTTGTCCTGACGATAACCCTAGTTGTCCTGACGCTAACCCTAGTTGTCCTGACGCTAACCCTAGTTGTCCTGACGCTAACCCTAGTTGTCCTGACGCTAACCCTAGTTGTCCTGACGCTAACCCTAGTTGTCCTGACGCTAACCCTACTTGTCCTGACGCTAACCCTAGTTGTCCTGATGCTAACCCTACTTGTCCTGACGCTAACCCTACTTGTCCTGACGCTAACCCTACTTGTCCTGACGCTAACCCTAGTTGTCCTGACGCTAACCCTACTTGTCCTGACACTAACCCTAGTCGTCCTGACGCTAACCCTAGTTGTCCTGACGCTAACCCTAGTTGTCCTGACTCTAACCCTAGTTGTCGTGACGCTAACCCTAGTTGTCCTGACGCTAACCCTAGTTGTCCTGACGCTAACCCTAGTTGTCCTGACGCTAACTCTATTTGTCCTGACGCTAACCCTAGTTGTCCTGACGCTAACCCTAGTTGTCGTGATGCTAACCCTAGTTGTCCTGACGCTAACCCTATTTGTCGTGACGCTAACCCTAGTTGTCCTGATGCTAACCCTAGTTGTCCTGACGCTAACCCTAGTTGTCCTGATGCTAACCCTAGTTGTCGTGAGGCCAACCCTAGTTGTCCTGATGCTAACCCTAGTTGTCGTGACGCTAACCCTAGTTGTCCTGACGCTAACCCTAGTTGTCCTGACGCTAACCCTAGTTGTCCTGACGCTTACCCTAGTTGTCCTGACGCTAAACCTAGTTGTCCTGACGCTAACCCTAGTTGTCCTGACGCTAACCCTAGTTGTCCTGACGGTAACCCTAGTTGTCCTGACGGTAACCCTAGTTGTCCTGACGCTAACCCTAGTTGTCGTGACGCTAACCCTAGTTGTCCTGACGCTAACCCTAGTTGTCGTGACGCTAACCCTAGTTGTCCTGACGCTAACCCTAGTTGTCCTGATGCTAACTCTAGTTGTCCTGACGCTAACCCTAGTTGTCGTGACGCTAACCCTAGTTGTCGTGACGCTAACCCTAGTTGTCCTGACGCTAACCCTAGTTGTCGTGACGCTAACCCTAGTTGTCCTGCCGCTAACCCTAGTTGTCCTGACGCTAACCCTAGTTGTCGTGACGCTAACCCTAGTTGTCCTGACGCTAACCCTAGTTGTCGTGACGCTAACCCTAGTTGTCCTGACGCTAACCCTAGTTGTCCTGACGCTAACCCTAGTTGTCCTGACGCTAACCCTAGATGTCCTGATGCTAACCCTAGTTGTCGTGATGCCAACCCTAGTTGTCCTGATGCTAACCCTAGTTGTCGTGACGCTAACCCTAGTTGTCCTGACGCTAACCCTAGTTGTCCTGATGCTAACCCTAGTTGTCCTGACGCTAACCCTAGTTGTCCTGACGCTAAACCTAGTTGTCCTGACGCTAACCCTAGTTGTCCTGATGCTAACCCTAGTTGTCCTGACGGTAACCCTAGTTGTCCTGACGCTAACCCTAGTTGTCCTGACGCTAACCCTAGTTGTCCTGACGCTAACCCTAGTTGTCCTGACGCTAACCCTAGATGTCCTGACGCTAACCCTAGTTGTCGTGACGCTAACCCTAGTTTTCCTGACGCTAACCCTAGTTGTCGTGACGCTAACCCTAGTTGTCGTGACGCTAACCCTAGTTGTCCTGACGCTAACCCTAGTTGTCCTGATGCAAACCCTAGTTGTCCTGACGCTAACCCTAGTTGTCCTGAAGCTAACCCTAGTTGTCCTGACGCTAACCCTAGTTGTCCTGACGCTAACCCTAGTTGTCCTGACGCTAACCCTAGTTGTCCTGACGCTAACCCTAGTTGTCCTGACGCTAAGCCTAGTTGTCCTGACGCTAACCCTAGTTGTCCTGACGCTAACCCTAGTTGTCGTGACGCTAACCCTAGTTGTCCTGACGCTAACCCTAGTTGTCCTGACGCTAACCCTAGTTGTCCTGACGCTAACCCTAGTTGTCGTGACGCTAACCCTAGTTGTCCTGACGCTAACCCTAGTTGTCGTGACGCTAACTCTAGTTGTCCTGACACTAACCCAAGTTGTCATGACGCTAACCCTAGTTGTCCTGACGCTAACCCTAGTTGTCGTGACGCTAACCCTACTTGTCCTGACGCTAACCCTACTTGTCCTGACACTAACCCTACTTGTCCTGACGCTAACCCTAGTTGTCCTGACGCTAACCCTACTTGTCCTAACGCTAACCCTAGTTGTCCTGACGCTAACCCTAGTTGTCCTGACGCTAACCCTACTTGTCCTGACGCTAACCCTAGTTGTCCTGACGCTAACCCTACTTGTCCTGACGCTAACCCTAGTTGTCCTGACGCTAACCCTACTTGTCCTGACGCTAAACCTAGTTGTCCTGACGCTAACCCTAGTTGTCCTGACGCTAACCCTAGTTGTCCTGACGCTAACCCTAGTTGTCCTGACACTAACCCGAGTTGTCCTGACGCTAACCCGAGTTGTCCTGACGCTAACCCGAGTTGTCCTGACGCTAACCCTAGTTGTCCTGACGCTAACTCTAGTTGTCCTGACGCTAACCCTAGTTGTCCTGACGCTAACCCTAGTTGTCCTGACGCTAACCCTACTTGTCCTGACGCTAACCCTAGTTGTCCTGACGCTAACCCTAGTTGTCCTGATGCTAAGCCTACTTGTCCTGACGCTAACCCTAGTTGTCCTAACGCTAACCCTAGTTGTCCTGACGCTAACCCGAGTTGTCCTGACGTTAACCCGAGTTGTCCTGACGCTAACCCGAGTTGTCCTGACGCTAACCCGAGTTGTCCTGACGCTAACCCTAGTTGTCCTGACGCTAACCCTAGTTGTCCTGACGCTAACCCGATTTGTCCTGATGCTAACCCTACTTGTCCTGACGCTAACCCTAGTTGTCCTGACGCTAACCCTAGTTGTCCTGACGCTAACCCTAGTTGTCGTGACGCTAACCCTAGTTGTCGTGACGCTAACCCTAGTTGTCCTGACGCTAACCCTAGTTGTACTGACGCTAACCCTAGTTGTCCTGACGCTAACCCTAGTTGTCCTGACGCTAACCCTACTTGTCCTGAGGCTAACCCTAGTTGTCCTGACGCTAACCCTAGTTGTCCTGACGCTAACCCTACTTGTCCTGACGCTAACCCTAGTTGTCCTGACGCTAACCCTAGTTGTCCTGACGCTAAACCTAGTTGTCCTGACGCTAACCCTAGTTGTCCTGACGCTAACCCTAGTTGTCCTGATGCTAACCATAGTTGTCCTGACACTAACCCTACTTGTCCTGACGCTAACCCTACTTGTCCTGACGCTAACCCTACTTGTCCTGACGCTAACCCTAGTTGTCCTGACGCTAACCCGAGTTGTCCTGACGCTAACCCGAGTTGTCCTGACGCTAACCCTATTTGTCCTGACGCTAACCCTAGTTGTCCTGACGCTAACCCGATTTGTCCTGACGCTAACCCTAGTTGTCCTGACGCTAACCCTAGTTGTCCTGACGCTAACCCGAGTTGTCCTGACGTTAACCCGAGTTGTCCTGACGCTAACCCGAGTTGTCCTGACGCTAACCCGAGTTGTCCTGACGCTAACCCGAGTTGTCCTGACGCTAACCCTAGTTGTCCTGACGCTAACCCTAGTTGTCCTGACGCTAACCCGATTTGTCCTGACGCTAACCCTAGTTGTCCTGACGCTAACCCTAGTTGTCCTGACGCTAACCCTAGTTGTCCTGACGCTAACCCTAGTTGTCGTGACGCTAACCCTAGTTGTCGTGACGCTAACCCTAGTTGTCCTGACGCTAACCCTAGTTGTCCTGACGCTAACCCTAGTTGTCCTGACGCTAACCCTACTTGTCCTGAGGCTAACCCTAGTTGTCCTGACGCTAACCCTAGTTGTCCTGACGCTAACCCTACTTGTCCTGACGCTAACCCTACTTGTCCTGACGCTAACCCTAGTTGTCCTGACGCTAACCCTAGTTGTCCTGACGCTAAACCTAGTTGTCCTGACGCTAACCCTAGTTGTCCTGATGCTAACCATAGTTGTCCTGACACTAATCCTACTTGTCCTGACGCTAACCCTACTTGTCCTGACGCTAACCCTAGTTGTCCTGACGCTAACCCTAGTTGTCCTGACGCTAACCCTACTTGTCCTGACGCTAACCCTACTTGTCCTGACGCTAACCCTAGTTGTCCTGACGCTAACCCTAGTTGTCCTGACGCTAACCCTACTTGTCCTGACGCTAACCCTAGTTGTCCTGACGCTAACCCTAGTTGTCCTGACGCTAACCCTAGTTGTCCTGACGCTAACCCTACTTGTCCTGACGCTAACCCTAGTTGTCCTGACGCAAACCCTAGATGTCCTGACGCTAACCCTACTTGTCCTGACACTAACCCTAGTTGTCCTGACGCTAACCCGAGTTGTCCTGACGCTAACCCGAGTTGTCCTGACGCTAACCCTAGTTGTCCTGACGCTAACCCTAGTTGTCCTGACGCTAACCCGATTTGTCCTGACGCTAACCCTAGTTGTCCTGACGCTAACCCGAGTTTTCCTGACGTTAACCCGAGTTGTCCTGACGCTAACCCGAGTTGTCCTGACGCTAACCCGAGTTGTCCTTACGCTAACCCTAGTTGTCCTGACGCTAACCCTAGTTGTCCTGACGCTAACCCGATTTGTCCTGACGCTAACCCGAGTTGTCCTGACGCTAACCCTAGTTGTCCTGACGCTAACCCGAGTTGTCCTGACACTAGCCCTACTTGTCCTGACGCTAACCCGAGTTGTCCTGACGCTAACCCGAGTTGTCCTGACGCTAACCCGAGTTGTCCTGACGCTAACCCTACTTGTCCTGACGCTAACCCTACTTGTCCTGACGCTAACCCTACTTGTCCTGACGCTAACCCTAGTTGTCCTGACGCTAACCCTAGTTGTCGTGACGCTAACCCTAGTTGTCGTGACGCTAACCCTAGTTGTCCTGACGCTAACCCTAGTTGTCCTGACGCTAACCCTAGTTGTCCTGACGCTAACCCTAGTTGTCGTGACGCTAACCCTAGTTGTCGTGACGCTAACCCTAGTTGTCCTGACGCTAACCCTAGTTGTCGTGACGCTAACCCTAGTTGTCGTGACGCTAACCCTAGTTGTCGTGACGCTAACCCTAGTTGTCCTGACGCTAACCCTAGTTGTACTGACGCTAACCCTAGTTGTCCTGACGCTAACCCTAGTTGTCCTGACGCTAACCCTAGTTGTCCTGAGGCTAACCCTAGTTGTCCTGACGCTAACCCTAGTTGTCCTGACGCTAACCCTACTTGTCCTGACGCTAACCCTAGTTGTCCTGACGCTAACCCTAGTTGTCCTGACGCTAAACCTAGTTGTCCTGACGCTAACCCTAGTTGTCCTGACGCTAACCCTAGTTGTCCTGATGCTAACCATAGTTGTCCTGACACTAATCCTACTTGTCCTGACGCTAACCCTACTTGTCCTGACGCTAACCCTACTTGTCCTGACGCTAACCCTACTTGTCCTGACGCTAACCCTAGTTGTCCTGACGCTAACCCGAGTTGTCCTGACGCTAACCCGAGTTGTCCTGACGCTAACCCTATTTGTCCTGACGCTAACCCTAGTTGTCCTGACGCTAACCCGATTTGTCCTGACGCTAACCCTAGTTGTCCTAACGCTAACCCTAGTTGTCCTGACGCTAACCCGAGTTGTCCTGACGTTAACCCGAGTTGTCCTGACGCTAACCCGAGTTGTCCTGACGCTAACCCTAGTTGTCCTGACGCTAACCCTAGTTGTCCTGACGCTAACCCGATTTGTCCTGACGCTAACCCTACTTGTCCTGACGCTAACCCTAGTTGTCCTGACGCTAACCCTAGTTGTCCTGACGCTAACCCTAGTTGTCGTGACGCTAACCCTAGTTGTCGTGACGCTAACCCTAGTTGTACTGATGCTAACCCTAGTTGTCCTGACGCTAACCCTAGTTGTCCTGACGCTAACCCTACTTGTCCTGAGGCTAACCCTAGTTGTCCTGACGCTAACCCTAGTTGTCCTGACGCTAACCCTACTTGTCCTGACGCTAACCCTAGTTGTCCTGACGCTAACCCTAGTTGTCCTGACGCTAAACCTAGTTGTCCTGACGCTAACCCTAGTTGTCCTGACGCTAACCCTAGTTGTCCTGATGCTAACCATAGTTGTCCTGACACTAATCCTACTTGTCCTGACGCTAACCCTACTTGTCCTGACGCTAACCCTACTTGTCCTGACGCTAACCCTAGTTGTCCTGACGCTAACCCTAGTTGTCCTGACGCTAACCCTACTTGTCCTGACGCTAACCCTACTTGTCCTGACGCTAACCCTAGTTGTCCTGACGCTAACCCTAGTTGTCCTGACGCTAACCCTACTTGTCCTGACGCTAACCCTAGTTGTCCTGACGCTAACCCTAGTTGTCCTGACGCTAACCCTAGTTGTCCTGACGCTAACCCTACTTGTCCTGACGCTAACCCTAGTTGTCCTGACGCTAACCCTAGATGTCCTGACGCTAACCCTACTTGTCCTGACACTAACCCTAGTTGTCCTGACGCTAACCCGAGTTGTCCTGACGCTAACCCGAGTTGTCCTGACGCTAACCCTAGTTGTCCTGACGCTAACCCTAGTTGTCCTGACGCTAACCCGATTTGTCCTGACGCTAACCCTAGTTGTCCTGACGCTAACCCTAGTTTTCCTGAAGCTAACCCGAGTTTTCCTGACGTTAACCCGAGTTGTCCTGACGCTAACCCGAGTTGTCCTGACGCTAACCCGAGTTGTCCTTACGCTAACCCTAGTTGTCCTGACGCTAACCCTAGTTGTCCTGACGCTAACCCGATTTGTCCTGACGCTAACCCGAGTTGTCCTGACGCTAACCCTAGTTGTCCTGATGCTAACCCGAGTTGTCCTGACACTAGCCCTACTTGTCCTGACGCTAACCCGAGTTGTCCTGACGCTAACCCGAGTTGTCCTGACGCTAACCCGAGTTGTCCTGATGCTAACCCTACTTGTCCTGACGCTAACCCTACTTGTCCTGACGCTAACCCTACTTGTCCTGACGCTAACCCTAGTTGTCCTGACGCTAACCCTAGTTGTCGTGACGCTAACCCTAGTTGTCCTGACGCTAACCCTAGTTGTCCTGACGCTAACCCTAGTTGTCGTGACGCTAACCCTAGTTGTCGTGACGCTAACCCTAGTTGTCGTGACGCTAACCCTAGTTGTCGTGACGCTAACCCTAGTTGTCGTGACGCTAACCCTAGTTGTCCTGACGCTAACCCTAGTTGTCCTGACGCTAACCCTAGTTGTCGTGACGCTAACCCTAGTTGTCCTGACGCTAACCCTAGTTGTCGTGACGCTAACCCTAGTTGTCCTGACGCTAACCCTATTTGTCCTGACGCTAACCCTAGTTGTCCTGACGCTAACCCTAGTTGTCCTTATGCTAACCCTAGTTGTCGTGATGCCAACCCTAGTTGTCCTGATGCTAACCGTAGTTGTCCTAACGCTAACCCTAGTTGTCCTGACGCTAACCCTACTTGTCCTGACGCTAACCCTACTTGTCCTGACGCTAACCCTAGTTGTCCTGATGCTAACCCTAGTTGTCCTGGCGCTAACCCTACTTGTCCTGACGCTAACCCTAGTTGTCCTGATGCTAACCCTAGATGTCCTGACGCTAACCCTACTTGTCCTGACGCTAACCCTAGTTGTCCTGACGCTAACCCGAGTTGTCCTGACGCTAACCCTAGTTGTCCTGACGCTAACCCTAGTTGTCCTGACGCTAACCCGATTTGTCCTGACGCTAACCCTAGTTGTCCTAACGCTAACCCTAGTTGTCCTGACGCTAACCCGAGTTGTCCTGACGTTAACCCGAGTTGTCCTGACGCTAACCCTAGTTGTCCTGACGCTAACCCTACTTGTCCTGACGCTAACCCTAGTTGTCCTGACGCTAACCCTCATTGTCCTGACGATAACCCTAGTTGTCCTGACGCTAACCCTAGTTGTCCTGACACTAACCCGAGTTGTCCTGACGCTAACCCGAGTTGTCCTGACGCTAACCCGAGTTGTCCTGACGCTAGCCCTAGTTGTCCTGACGCTAACCCTAGTTGTCCTGACGCTAACCCTAGTTGTCCTGACGCTAACCCTAGTTGTCCTGACGATAACCCTAGTTGTCCTGACGCTAACCCTAGTTGTCCTGACGCTAACCCTAGTTGTCCTGACGCTAACCCTACTTGTCCTGACGCTAACCCTAGTTGTCCTGATGCTAACCCTAGTTGTCCTGACGCTAACCCTAGTTGTCCTGACGCTAACCCTAGTTGTCCTGACGCTAACCCTAGTTGTCGTGACGCTAACCCTAGTTGTCCTGACGCTAACCCTAGTTGTCCTGACGCTAACCCTACTTGTCCTGACGCTAACCCTAGTTGTCCTGATGCTAACCCTAGTTGTCCTGACGCTAACCCTACTTGTCCTGACGCTAACCCTAGTAGTCCTGACGCTAACCCTACTTGTCCTGACGCTAACCCTAGTTGTCCTGACGCTAACCCTAGTTGTCCTGACGCTAACCCTACTTGTCCTGACGCTAACCCTAGTTGTCCTGACGCTAACCCTAGATGTCCTGACGCTAACCCTACTTGTCCTGACGCTAACCCTACTTGTCCTGACGCTAACCCTAGTTGTCCTGACGCTAACCCGAGTTGTCCTGACGCTAACCCTAGTTGTCCTGACGCTAACCCTAGTTGTCCTGACGCTAACCCGATTTGTCCTGACGCTAACCCTAGTTGTCCTAACGCTAACCCTAGTTGTCCTGACGCTAACCCGAGTTGTCCTGACGTTAACCCGGGTTGTCCTGACGCTAACCCGAGTTGTCCTGACGCTAACCCGAGTTGTCCTGACGCTAACCCTAGTTGTCCTGACGCTAACCCTAGTTGTCCTGACGCTAACCCTAGTTGTCCTGATGCTAACCCTAGTTGTCCTGACACTAATCCTACTTGTCCTGACGCTAACCCTACTTGTCCTGACGCTAACCCTACTTGTCCTGACGCTAACCCTAGTTGTCCTGACGCTAACCCTACTTGTCCTGACGCTAACCCTACTTGTCCTGACGCTAACCCTACTTGTCCTGACGCTAACCCTAGTTGTCCTGACGCTAACCCTAGTTGTCCTGACGCTAGCCCTACTTGTCCTGACGCTAACCCTAGTTGTCCTGACGCTAACCCTAGTTGTCCTGACGCTAACCCTAGTTGTCCTGACACTAACCCTACTTGTCCTGACGCTAACCCTAGTTGTCCTGACGCTAACCCTAGATGTCCTGACGCTAACCCTACTTGTCCTGACACTAACCCTAGTTGTCCTGACGCTAACCCGAGTTGTCCTGACGCTAACCCGAGTTGTCCTGATGCTAACCCTAGTTGTCCTGACGCTAACCCTAGTTGTCCTGACGCTAACCCTAGTTGTCCTGACGCTAACCCGATTTGTCCTGACGCTAACCCTAGTTGTCCTGACGCTAACCCTAGTTTTCCTGACGCTATCCCGAGTTTTCCTGACGTTAACCCGAGTTGTCCTGACGCTAACCCGAGTTGTCCTTACGCTAACCCTAGTTGTCCTGACGCTAACCCTAATTGTCCTGACGCTAACCCGATTTGTCCTGACGCTAACCCGAGTTGTCCTGACGCTAACCCTAGTTGTCCTGACGCTAACCCGAGTTGTCCTGATGCTAACCCGAGTTGTCCTGACGCTAACCCTACTTGTCCTGACTCTAACCCTACTTGTCCTGACGCTAACCCTACTTGTCCTGACGCTAACCCTAGTTGTCCTGACGCTAACCCTAGTTGTCCTGACGCTAACCCTAGTTGTCGTGACGCTAACCCTAGTTGTCGTGACGCTAACCCTAGTTGTCCTGACGCTAACCCTAGTTGTCCTGACGCTAACCCTAGTTGTCCTGACGCTAACCCTAGTTGTCCTGACGCTAACCCTAGTTGTCGTGACGCTAACCCTAGTTGTCGTGACGCTAACCCTAGTTGTCGTGACGCTAACCCTAGTTGTCGTGACGCTAACCCTAGTTGTCGTGACGCTAACCCTAGTTGTCCTGACGCTATCCCTAGTTGTCGTGACGCTAACCCTAGTTGTCCTGACGCTAACCCTAGTTGTCGTGACGCTAACCCTAGTTGTCCTGACGCTAACCCTAGTTGTCCTGACGCTAACCCTAGTTGTCCTGACGCTAACCCTAGTTGTCCTGATGCTAACCCTAGTTGTCGTGATGCCATCCCTAGTTGTCCTGATGCTAACCCTAGTTGTCCTGACGCTAACCCTAGTTGTCGTGACGCTAACCCTAGTTGTCGTGACGCTAACCCTAGTTGTCCTGACGCTAACCCTAGTTGTCGTGACGCTAACCCTAGTTGTCCTGACGCTAACCCTAGTTGTCCTGACGCTATCCCTAGTTGTCGTGACGCTAACCCTAGTTGTCCTGACGCTAACCCTAGTTGTCGTGACGCTAACCCTAGTTGTCCTGACGCTAACCCTAGTTGTCCTGACGCTAACCCTTGTTGTCCTGACGCTAACCCTAGTTGTCCTGATGCTAACCCTAGTTGTCGTGATGCCATCCCTAGTTGTCCTGATGCTAACCCTAGTTGTCCTGACGCTAACCCTAGTTGTCCTGACGCTGACCCTAGTTGTCCTGACGCTAACCCTAGTTGTCCTGACGCTAACCCTAGTTGTCTTGACGCTAACCCTAGTTGTCCTGACGCAAACCCTAGTTGTCCTGACGCTAACCCTAGTTGTCTTGAAGCTAACCCTAGTTGTCCTGACGCTAACCCTAGTTGTCCTGACGCTAACCCTAGTTGTCCTGACGGTGACCCTAGTTGTCCTGACGGTAACCCTAGTTGTCCTGACGCTAACCCTAGTTGTCCTGACGCTAACCCTAGTTGTCCTGACGCTAACCCTAGTTGTCGGGACGCTAACCCTAGTTGTCGTGACGCTAACCCTAGTTGTCCTGACGCTAACCCTAGTTGTCCTTACGCTAACCCTAGTTGTCCTGACGCTAACCCTAGTTGTCCTGACGCTAACCCTAGTTGTCGTGACGCTAACCCTAGTTGTCCTGACGCTAACCCTAGTTGTCCTGACGCTAACCCTAGTTGTCGTGACGCTAACCCTAGTTGTCGTGACGCTAACCCTAGTTGTCCTGACGCTAACCCTAGTTGTCCTGACGCTAGCCCTAGTTAGCCTGACGCTAACCCTAGTTGTCCTGACGCTAACCCTAGTTGTCCTGACGCTAACCCTAGTTGTCCTGACGCTAACCCTAGTTGTCGTGACGCTAACCCTAGTTGTCCTGACGCTAACCCTAGTTGTCGTGACGCTAACCCTAGTTGTCGTGACGCTAACCCTAGTTGTCCTGACGCTAACCCTAGTTGTCCCGACGCTAACCCTAGTTGTCCCGACGCTAACCTTAGTTGTCCCGATGCTAACCCTAGTTATCCTGACGCTAACCCTAGTTGTCCTGACGCTAACCCTAGTTGTCCTGACGCTAACCCTAGTTGTCCCGACGCTAACCCTAGTTGTCCTGACGCTAACCCTAGTTGTCCTGACGCTAACCCTAGTTGTCCTGACGCTTACCCTAGTTGTCCTGACGCTAACCCTAGTTGTCCTGACGCTAAACCTAGTTGTCCTGACGCTAACCCTAGTTGTCCTGACGCTAACCCTAGTTGTCCTGACGCTAACCCTAGTTGTCGTGAGGCTAACCCTAGGTGTCCTGACGCTAACCCTAGTTGTCGTGACGCTAACCCTAGTTGTCCTGACGCTAACCCTAGATGTCCTGACGCTAACAATAGTTGTCCTGACGCTAACCCTAGTTGTCGTGACGCTAACCCTAGTTGTCCTGACGCTAACCCTAGTTGTCGTGACGCTAACCCTAGTTGTCCTGACGCTAACCCTAGTTGTCGTGACGCTAACCCTAGTTGTCCTGACGCTAACCCTAGTTGTCCTGACGCTAACCCTACTTGTCCTGACGCTAACCCTAGTTGTTCTGACGCTAACCCTAGTTGTCCTGACGCTAACCCTACTTGTCCTGACGCTAACCCTAGTAGTCCTGACGCTAACCCTACTTGTCCTGACGCTAACCCTAGTTGTCCTGACGCTAACCCTAGTTGTCCTGACGCTAACCCTACTTGTCCTGACGCTAACCCTAGTTGTCCTGACGCTAACCCTAGATGTCCTGACGCTAACCCTACTTGTCCTGACGCTAACCCTAGTTGTCCTGACGCTAAATAGAGTTGTCCTGACGCTAACCCTAGTTGTCCTGACGCTAACCCTAGTTGTCCTGACGCTAACCCGATTTGTCCTGACGCTAACCCTAGTTGTCCTAACGCTAACCCTAGTTGTCCTGACGCTAACCCGAGTTGTCCTGACGTTAACCCGGGTTGTCCTGACGCTAACCCGAGTTGTCCTGACGCTAACCCGAGTTGTCCTGACGCTAACCCTAGTTGTCCTGACGCTAACCCTAGTTGTCCTGACGCTAACCCTAGTTGTCCTGATGCTAACCCTAGTTGTCCTGACACTAATCCTACTTGTCCTGACGCTAACCCTACTTGTCCTGACGCTAACCCTACTTGTCCTGACGCTAACCCTAGTTGTCCTGACGCTAACCCTACTTGTCCTGACGCTAACCCTACTTGTCCTGACGCTAACCCTACTTGTCCTGACGCTAACCCTAGTTGTCCTGACGCTAACCCTAGTTGTCCTGACGCTAGCCCTACTTGTCCTGACGCTAACCCTAGTTGTCCTGACGCTAACCCTAGTTGTCCTGACGCTAACCCTAGTTGTCCTGACGCTAACCCTACTTGTCCTGACGCTAACCCTAGTTGTCCTGACGCTAACCCTAGATGTCCTGACGCTAAGCCTACTTGTCCTGACACTAACCCTAGTTGTCCTGACGCTAACCCGAGTTGTCCTGACGCTAACCCGAGTTGTCCTGATGCTAACCCTAGTTGTCCTGACGCTAACCCTAGTTGTCCTGACGCTAACCCGATTTGTCCTGACGCTAACCCTAGTTGTCCTGACGCTAACCCTAGTTTTCCTGACGCTATCCCGAGTTTTCCTGACGTTAACCCGAGTTGTCCTGACGCTAACCCGAGTTGTCCTGACGCTAACCCGAGTTGTCCTTACGCTAACCCTAGTTGTCCTGACGCTAACCCTAGTTGTCCTGACGCTAACCCGATTTGTCCTGACGCTAACCCGAGTTGTCCTGACGCTAACCCTAGTTGTCCTGACGCTAACCCGAGTTGTCCTGATGCTAACCCGAGTTGTCCTGACGCTAACCCTACTTGTCCTGACTCTAACCCTACTTGTCCTGACGCTAACCCTACTTGTCCTGACGCTAACCCTAGTTGTCCTGACGCTAACCCTAGTTGTCCTGACGCTAACCCTAGTTGTCGTGACGCTAACCCTAGTTGTCCTGACGCTAACCCTAGTTGTCGTGACGCTAACCCTAGTTGTCCTGACGCTAACCTAAGTTGTCCTGACGCTAACCCTAGTTGTCCTGACGCTAACCCTAGTTGTCGTGACGCTAACCCTAGTTGTCGTGACGCTAACCCTAGTTGTCCTGACGCTAACCCTAGTTGTCGTGACGCTAACCCTAGTTGTCCTGACGCTAACCCTAGTTGTCCTGACGCTATCCCTAGTTGTCGTGACGCTAACCCTAGTTGTCCTGACGCTAACCCTAGTTGTCGTGACGCTAACCCTAGTTGTCCTGACGCTAACCCTATGTGTCGTGACGCTAACCCTAGTTGTCCTGACGCTAACCCTAGATGTCGTGACGCTAACCCTAGTTGTCCTGACGCTAACCCTAGTTGTCCTGATGCTAACCCTAGTTGTCCTGACGCTAACCCTAGTTGTCGTGACGCTAACCCTAGTTGTCCTGACGCTAACCCTAGTTGTCCTGACGCTAACCCTAGTTGTCGTGACGCTAACCTTAGTTGTCCTGACGCTAACCCTAGTTGTCGTGACGCTAACCCTAGTTGTCCTGACGCTAACCCTAGTTGTCGTGACGCTAACCCTAGTTGTCCTGACGCTAACCCTAGTTGTCCTGACGCTAACCCTAGTTGTCCTGACGCTAACCCTAGTTGTCCTGACGATAACCCTAGTTGTCCTGACTCTAACCCTAGTTGTCCTGACGCTAACCCTAGTTGTCCTGACGATAACCCTAGTTGTCCTGACTCTAACCCTAGTTGTCCTGACGCTAACCCTAGTTGTCCTGACTCTAACCCTAGTTGTCGTGACGCTAACCCTAGTTGTCCTGACGCTAACCCTAGTTGTCGTGACGCTAACGCTAGTTGTCCTGATGCTAACCCTAGTTGTCCTGACGCTAACCCTAGTTGTCCTGATGCTAACCCTAGTTGTCCCGACGCTAACCCTAGTTGTCCTGAGGCTAACCCTAGTTGTCCTGACGCTAACCCTAGTTGTCCCGACGCTAACCCTAGTTGTCCTGACGCTAACCCTGGTTGTCCTGACGCTAACCCTAGTTGTCCTGACGCTATCCCTAGTTGTCCTGACGCTAACCCTAGTTGTCCTGACGCTTACCCTAGTTGTCCTGACGCTAACCCTAGTTGTCCTGACGCTAACCCTAGTTGTCCTGACGCTAACCCTAGTTGTCCTGACGCTTACCCTAGTTGTCCTGATGCTAACCCTAGTTGTCCTGACGCTAACCCTAGTTGTCCTGGCGCTAACCCTAGTTGTAATGGCGCTAACCCTAGTTGTCCTGGCGCTAACCCTAGTTGTCCTGACGCTAACCCGAGTTGTCCTGACGTTAACCCGAGTTGTCCTGACGCTAACCCGAGTTGTCCTGACGCTAACCCGAGTTGTCCTGACGCTAACCCTAGTTGTCCTGACGCTAACCCTAGTTGTCCTGACGCTAACCCGATTTGTCCTGACGCTAACCCTACTTGTCCTGACGCTAACCCTACTTGTCCTGACACTAACCCTAGTTGTCCTGACGCTAACCCTAGTTGTCCTGACGCTAACCCTAGTTGTCCTGACGCTAACCCTACTTGTCCTGACACTAACCCTAGTTGTCCTGACGCTAACCCTAGTTGTCCTGACGCTAGCCCTAGTTGTCCTGACGCTAACCCTAGTTGTCCTGACGCTAACCCTAGTTGTCCTGACGCTAACCCTAGTTGTCCTGACGATAACCCTAGTTGTCCTGACGCTAACCCTAGTTGTCCTGACGCTAACCCTAGTTGTCCTGACGCTAACCCTAGTTGTCCTGACGCTAACCCTACTTGTCCTGACGCTAACCCTAGTTGTCCTGATGCTAACCCTAGTTGTCCTGACGCTAACCCTAGTTGTCCTGACGCTAACCCTAGTTGTCCTGACGCTAACCCTAGTTGTCGTGACGCTAACCCTAGTTGTCCTGACGCTAACCCTAGTTGTCCTGACGCTAACCCTACTTGTCCTGACGCTAACCCTAGTTGTCCTGATGCTAACCCTAGTTGTCCTGACGCTAACCCTACTTGTCCTGACGCTAACCCTAGTAGTCCTGACGCTAACCCTACTTGTCCTGACGCTAACCCTAGTTGTCCTGACGCTAACCCTAGTTGTCCTGACGCTAACCCTACTTGTCCTGACGCTAACCCTAGTTGTCCTGACGCTAACCCTAGATGTCCTGACGCTAACCCTACTTGTCCTGACGCTAACCCTAGTTGTCCTGACGCTAACCCGAGTTGTCCTGACGCTAACCCTAGTTGTCCTGACGCTAACCCTAGTTGTCCTGACGCTAACCCGATTTGTCCTGACGCTAACCCTAGTTGTCCTAACGCTAACCCTAGTTGTCCTGACGCTAACCCGAGTTGTCCTGACGTTAACCCGGGTTGTCCTGACGCTAACCCGAGTTGTCCTGACGCTAACCCGAGTTGTCCTGACGCTAACCCTAGTTGTCCTGACGCTAACCCTAGTTGTCCTGACGCTAACCCTAGTTGTCCTGATGCTAACCCTAGTTGTCCTGACACTAATCCTACTTGTCCTGACGCTAACCCTACTTGTCCTGACGCTAACCCTACTTGTCCTGACGCTAACCCTAGTTGTCCTGACGCTAACCCTACTTGTCCTGACGCTAACCCTACTTGTCCTGACGCTAACCCTACTTGTCCTGACGCTAACCCTAGTTGTCCTGACGCTAACCCTAGTTGTCCTGACGCTAGCCCTACTTGTCCTGACGCTAACCCTAGTTGTCCTGACGCTAACCCTAGTTGTCCTGACGCTAACCCTAGTTGTCCTGACACTAACCCTACTTGTCCTGACGCTAACCCTAGTTGTCCTGACGCTAACCCTAGATGTCCTGACGCTAACCCTACTTGTCCTGACACTAACCCTAGTTGTCCTGACGCTAACCCGAGTTGTCCTGACGCTAACCCGAGTTGTCCTGATGCTAACCCTAGTTGTCCTGACGCTAACCCTAGTTGTCCTGACGCTAACCCTAGTTGTCCTGACGCTAACCCGATTTGTCCTGACGCTAACCCTAGTTGTCCTGACGCTAACCCTAGTTTTCCTGACGCTATCCCGAGTTTTCCTGACGTTAACCCGAGTTGTCCTGACGCTAACCCGAGTTGTCCTGACGCTAACCCGAGTTGTCCTTACGCTAACCCTAGTTGTCCTGACGCTAACCCTAATTGTCCTGACGCTAACCCGATTTGTCCTGACGCTAACCCGAGTTGTCCTGACGCTAACCCTAGTTGTCCTGACGCTAACCCGAGTTGTCCTGATGCTAACCCGAGTTGTCCTGACGCTAACCCTACTTGTCCTGACTCTAACCCTACTTGTCCTGACGCTAACCCTACTTGTCCTGACGCTAACCCTAGTTGTCCTGACGCTAACCCTAGTTGTCCTGACGCTAACCCTAGTTGTCGTGACGCTAACCCTAGTTGTCGTGACGCTAACCCTAGTTGTCGTGACGCTAACCCTAGTTGTCCTGACGCTAACCTAAGTTGTCCTGACGCTAACCCTAGTTGTCCTGACGCTAACCCTAGTTGTCGTGACGCTAACCCTAGTTGTCGTGACGCTAACCCTAGTTGTCCTGACGCTAACCCTAGTTGTCGTGACGCTAACCCTAGTTGTCCTGACGCTAACCCTAGTTGTCCTGACGCTATCCCTAGTTGTCGTGACGCTAACCCTAGTTGTCCTGACGCTAACCCTAGTTGTCGTGACGCTAACCCTAGTTGTCCTGACGCTAACCCTAGTTGTCCTGACGCTAACCCTAGTTGTCCTGACGCTAACCCTAGTTGTCCTGATGCTAACCCTAGTTGTCGTGATGCCATCCCTAGTTGTCCTGATGCCAACCCTAGTTGTCCTGACGCTAACCCTAGTTGTCGTGACGCTAACCCTAGTTGTCGTGACGCTAACCCTAGTTGTCCTGACGCTAACCCTAGTTGTCGTGACGCTAACCCTAGTTGTCCTGACGCTAACCCTAGTTGTCCTGACGCTATCCCTAGTTGTCGTGACGCTAACCCTAGTTGTCCTGACGCTAACCCTAGTTGTCGTGACGCTAACCCTAGTTGTCCTGACGCTAACCCTAGTTGTCCTGACGCTAACCCTAGTTGTCCTGACGCTAACCCTAGTTGTCCTGATGCTAACCCTAGTTGTCGTGATGCCATCCCTAGTTGTCCTGATGCTAACCCTAGTTGTCCTGACGCTAACCCTAGTTGTCCTGACGCTGACCCTAGTTGTCCTGACGCTAACCCTAGTTGTCCTGACGCTAACCCTAGTTGTCTTGACGCTAACCCTAGTTGTCCTGACGCAAACCCTAGTTGTCCTGACGCTAACCCTAGTTGTCTTGAAGCTAACCCTAGTTGTCCTGACGCTAACCCTAGTTGTCCTGACGCTAACCCTAGTTGTCCTGACGGTGACCCTAGTTGTCCTGACGGTAACCCTAGTTGTCCTGACGCTAACCCTAGTTGTCCTGACGCTAACCCTAGTTGTCCTGACGCTAACCCTAGTTGTCGGGACGCTAACCCTAGTTGTCGTGACGCTAACCCTAGTTGTCCTGACGCTAACCCTAGTTGTCCTTACGCTAACCCTAGTTGTCCTGACGCTAACCCTAGTTGTCCTGACGCTAACCCTAGTTGTCGTGACGCTAACCCTAGTTGTCCTGACGCTAACCCTAGTTGTCGTGACGCTAACCCTAGTTGTCCTGACGCTAACCCTAGTTGTCCTGACGCTAGCCCTAGTTAGCCTGACGCTAACCCTAGTTGTCCTGACGCTAACCCTAGTTGTCCTGACGCTAACCCTAGTTGTCCTGACGCTAACCCTAGTTGTCGTGACGCTAACCCTAGTTGTCCTGACGCTAACCCTAGTTGTCGTGACGCTAACCCTAGTTGTCGTGACGCTAACCCTAGTTGTCCTGACGCTAACCCTAGTTGTCCCGACGCTAACCCTAGTTGTCCCGACGCTAACCTTAGTTGTCCCGATGCTAACCCTAGTTATCCTGACGCTAACCCTAGTTGTCCTGACGCTAACCCTAGTTGTCCTGACGCTAACCCTAGTTGTCCCGACGCTAACCCTAGTTGTCCTGACGCTAACCCTAGTTGTCCTGACGCTAACCCTAGTTGTCCTGACGCTTACCCTAGTTGTCCTGACGCTAACCCTAGTTGTCCTGACGCTAAACCTAGTTGTCCTGACGCTAACCCTAGTTGTCCTGACGCTAACCCTAGTTGTCCTGACGCTAACCCTAGTTGTCGTGAGGCTAACCCTAGGTGTCCTGACGCTAACCCTAGTTGTCGTGACGCTAACCCTAGTTGTCCTGACGCTAACCCTAGATGTCCTGACGCTAACAATAGTTGTCCTGACGCTAACCCTAGTTGTCGTGACGCTAACCCTAGTTGTCCTGACGCTAACCCTAGTTGTCGTGACGCTAACCCTAGTTGTCCTGACGCTAACCCTAGTTGTCGTGACGCTAACCCTAGTTGTCCTGACGCTAACCCTAGTTGTCCTGACGCTAACCCTACTTGTCCTGACGCTAACCCTAGTTGTTCTGACGCTAACCCTAGTTGTCCTGACGCTAACCCTAGTTGTCCTGACGCTAACCCTACTTGTCCTGACGCTAACCCTAGTAGTCCTGACGCTAACCCTACTTGTCCTGACGCTAACCCTAGTTGTCCTGACGCTAACCCTAGTTGTCCTGACGCTAACCCTACTTGTCCTGACGCTAACCCTAGTTGTCCTGACGCTAACCCTAGATGTCCTGACGCTAACCCTACTTGTCCTGACGCTAACCCTAGTTGTCCTGACGCTAAATAGAGTTGTCCTGACGCTAACCCTAGTTGTCCTGACGCTAACCCTAGTTGTCCTGACGCTAACCCGATTTGTCCTGACGCTAACCCTAGTTGTCCTAACGCTAACCCTAGTTGTCCTGACGCTAACCCGAGTTGTCCTGACGTTAACCCGGGTTGTCCTGACGCTAACCCGAGTTGTCCTGACGCTAACCCGAGTTGTCCTGACGCTAACCCTAGTTGTCCTGACGCTAACCCTAGTTGTCCTGACGCTAACCCTAGTTGTCCTGATGCTAACCCTAGTTGTCCTGACACTAATCCTACTTGTCCTGACGCTAACCCTACTTGTCCTGACGCTAACCCTACTTGTCCTGACGCTAACCCTAGTTGTCCTGACGCTAACCCTACTTGTCCTGACGCTAACCCTACTTGTCCTGACGCTAACCCTACTTGTCCTGACGCTAACCCTAGTTGTCCTGACGCTAACCCTAGTTGTCCTGACGCTAGCCCTACTTGTCCTGACGCTAACCCTAGTTGTCCTGACGCTAACCCTAGTTGTCCTGACGCTAACCCTAGTTGTCCTGACGCTAACCCTACTTGTCCTGACGCTAACCCTAGTTGTCCTGACGCTAACCCTAGATGTCCTGACGCTAAGCCTACTTGTCCTGACACTAACCCTAGTTGTCCTGACGCTAACCCGAGTTGTCCTGACGCTAACCCGAGTTGTCCTGATGCTAACCCTAGTTGTCCTGACGCTAACCCTAGTTGTCCTGACGCTAACCCGATTTGTCCTGACGCTAACCCTAGTTGTCCTGACGCTAACCCTAGTTTTCCTGACGCTATCCCGAGTTTTCCTGACGTTAACCCGAGTTGTCCTGACGCTAACCCGAGTTGTCCTGACGCTAACCCGAGTTGTCCTTACGCTAACCCTAGTTGTCCTGACGCTAACCCTAGTTGTCCTGACGCTAACCCGATTTGTCCTGACGCTAACCCGAGTTGTCCTGACGCTAACCCTAGTTGTCCTGACGCTAACCCGAGTTGTCCTGATGCTAACCCGAGTTGTCCTGACGCTAACCCTACTTGTCCTGACTCTAACCCTACTTGTCCTGACGCTAACCCTACTTGTCCTGACGCTAACCCTAGTTGTCCTGACGCTAACCCTAGTTGTCCTGACGCTAACCCTAGTTGTCGTGACGCTAACCCTAGTTGTCCTGACGCTAACCCTAGTTGTCGTGACGCTAACCCTAGTTGTCCTGACGCTAACCTAAGTTGTCCTGACGCTAACCCTAGTTGTCCTGACGCTAACCCTAGTTGTCGTGACGCTAACCCTAGTTGTCGTGACGCTAACCCTAGTTGTCCTGACGCTAACCCTAGTTGTCGTGACGCTAACCCTAGTTGTCCTGACGCTAACCCTAGTTGTCCTGACGCTATCCCTAGTTGTCGTGACGCTAACCCTAGTTGTCCTGACGCTAACCCTAGTTGTCGTGACGCTAACCCTAGTTGTCCTGACGCTAACCCTATGTGTCGTGACGCTAACCCTAGTTGTCCTGACGCTAACCCTAGATGTCGTGACGCTAACCCTAGTTGTCCTGACGCTAACCCTAGTTGTCCTGATGCTAACCCTAGTTGTCCTGACGCTAACCCTAGTTGTCGTGACGCTAACCCTAGTTGTCCTGACGCTAACCCTAGTTGTCCTGACGCTAACCCTAGTTGTCGTGACGCTAACCTTAGTTGTCCTGACGCTAACCCTAGTTGTCGTGACGCTAACCCTAGTTGTCCTGACGCTAACCCTAGTTGTCGTGACGCTAACCCTAGTTGTCCTGACGCTAACCCTAGTTGTCCTGACGCTAACCCTAGTTGTCCTGACGCTAACCCTAGTTGTCCTGACGATAACCCTAGTTGTCCTGACTCTAACCCTAGTTGTCCTGACGCTAACCCTAGTTGTCCTGACGATAACCCTAGTTGTCCTGACTCTAACCCTAGTTGTCCTGACGCTAACCCTAGTTGTCCTGACTCTAACCCTAGTTGTCGTGACGCTAACCCTAGTTGTCCTGACGCTAACCCTAGTTGTCGTGACGCTAACGCTAGTTGTCCTGATGCTAACCCTAGTTGTCCTGACGCTAACCCTAGTTGTCCTGATGCTAACCCTAGTTGTCCCGACGCTAACCCTAGTTGTCCTGAGGCTAACCCTAGTTGTCCTGACGCTAACCCTAGTTGTCCCGACGCTAACCCTAGTTGTCCTGACGCTAACCCTGGTTGTCCTGACGCTAACCCTAGTTGTCCTGACGCTATCCCTAGTTGTCCTGACGCTAACCCTAGTTGTCCTGACGCTTACCCTAGTTGTCCTGACGCTAACCCTAGTTGTCCTGACGCTAACCCTAGTTGTCCTGACGCTAACCCTAGTTGTCCTGACGCTTACCCTAGTTGTCCTGATGCTAACCCTAGTTGTCCTGACGCTAACCCTAGTTGTCCTGGCGCTAACCCTAGTTGTAATGGCGCTAACCCTAGTTGTCCTGGCGCTAACCCTAGTTGTCCTGACGCTAACCCGAGTTGTCCTGACGTTAACCCGAGTTGTCCTGACGCTAACCCGAGTTGTCCTGACGCTAACCCGAGTTGTCCTGACGCTAACCCTAGTTGTCCTGACGCTAACCCTAGTTGTCCTGACGCTAACCCGATTTGTCCTGACGCTAACCCTACTTGTCCTGACGCTAACCCTACTTGTCCTGACACTAACCCTAGTTGTCCTGACGCTAACCCTAGTTGTCCTGACGCTAACCCTACTTGTCCTGACGCTAACCCTAGTTGTCCTGACGCTAACCCTAGTTGTCCTGACGCTAACCCTACTTGTCCTGAGGCTAACCCTAGTTGTCCTGACGCTAACCCTAGTTGTCCTGACTCTAACCCTACTTGTCCTGACGCTAACCCTACTTGTCCTGACGCTAACCCTAGTTGTCCTGACGCTAAACCTAGTTGTCCTGACGCTAACCCTAGTTGTCCAGACGCTAACCCTAGTTGTCCTGACGCTAACCCTAGTTGTCCTGACGCTAACCCTAGTTGTCCTGACACTAATCCTACTTGTCCTGACGCTAACCCTACTTGTCCTGACGCTAACCCTACTTGTCCTGACGCTAACCCTAGTTGTCCTGACGCTAACCCTAGTTGTCCTGACGCTAACCCTACTTGTCCTGATGCAAACCCTACTTGTCCTGACGCTAACCCTAGTTGTCCTGACGCTAACCCTACTTGTCCTGACGCTAACCCTAGTTGTCCTGACGCTAACCCGAGTTGTCCTGACGCTAACCCGAGTTGTCCTGACGCTAACCCTAGTTGTCCTGACCCTAACCCTAGTTGTCCTGACGCTAACCCGATTTGTCCTGACGCTAACCCTAGTTGTCCTGACGCTAACCCTAGTTTTCCTGACGCTAACCCGAGTTTTCCTGACGTTAACCCGAGTTGTCCTGACGCTAACCCGAGTTGTCCTGACGCTAACCCGAGTTGTCCTTACGCTAACCCTAGTTGTCCTGACGCTAACCCTAGTTGTCCTGACGCTAACCCGATTTGTCCTGACGCTAACCCGAGTTGTCCTGACGCTAACCCTAGTTGTCCTGACGCTAACCCGAGTTGTCCTGACACTAACCCTACTTGTCCTGACGCTAACCCGAGTTGTCCTGACGCTAACCTGAGTTGTCCTGATGCTAACCTGAGTTGTCCTGATGCTAACCCTACTTGTCCTGACGCTAACCCTAGTTGTCCTGACGCTAACCCTAGTTGTCCTGACGCTAACCCTAGTTGTCGTGACGCTAACCCTAGTTGTCCTGACGCTAACTCTAGTTGTCCTGACGCTAACCCTAGTTGTCGTGACGCTAACCCTAGTTGTCCTGACGCTAACCCTAGTTGTCGGGACGCTAACCCTAGTTGTCGTGACGCTAACCCTAGTTGTCCTGACGCTAACCCTAGTTGTCCTGACGCTAACCCTAGTTGTCGTGACGCTAACCCTAGTTGTCCTGACGCTAACCCTAGTTGTCCTGACGCTAACCCTAGTTAGCCTGACGCTAACCCTAGTTGTCGTGACGCTAACCCTAGTTGTCCTGACGCTAACCCTAGTTATCCTGACGCTAACCCTAGTTGTCGTGACGCTAACCCTAGTTGTCGTGACGCTAACCCTAGTTGTCCTGACGCTATCCCTAGTGGTCCTGACGCTAACCCTAGTTGTCCTGACGCTAACCCTAGTTGTTCTGACGCTAACCCTAGTTGTCCCGACGCTAACCCTAGTTGTCCCGATGCTAACCCTAGTTATCCTGACGCTAACCCTAGTTGTCCTGACGCTAACCCTAGTTGTCGTGACGCTAACCCTAGTTGTCCTGACGCTAACCCTAGTTGTCCTGATGCTAACCCTAGTTGTCCTGACACTAACCCTAGTTGTCGTGACGCTAACCCTAGTTGTCCTGACGCTAACCCTAGTTGTCCTGACGCTAACCCTAGTTGTCGTGACGCTAACCTTAGTTGTCCTGACGCTAACCCTAGTTGTCGTGACGCTAACCCTAGTTGTCCTGACGCTAACCCTAGTTGTCGTGACGCTAACCCTAGTTGTCCTGACGCTAACCCTAGTTGTCCTGACGCTAACCCTAGTTGTCCTGACGCTAACCCTAGTTGTCCTGACGCTAACCCTAGTTGTCCTGACGATAACCCTAGTTGTCCTGACGATAACCCTAGTTGTCCTGACTCTAACCCTAGTTGTCCTGACGCTAACCCTAGTTGTCCTGACGATAACCCTAGTTGTCCTGACTCTAACCCTAGTTGTCATGACGCTAACCCTAGTTGTCCTGACTCTAACCCTAGTTGTCGTGACGCTAACCCTAGTTGTCCTGACGCTAACCCTAGTTGTCGTGACGCTAACGCTAGTTGTCCTGATGCTAACCCTAGTTGTCCTGACGCTAACCCTAGTTGTCCTGACGCTAACCCTAGTTGTCCTGATGCTAACCCTAGTTGTCCCGACGCTAACCCTAGTTGTCCTGAGGCTAACCCTAGTTGTCCTGACGCTAACCCTAGTTGTCCCGACGCTAACCCTAGTTGTCCTGACGCTAACCCTGGTTGTCCTGACGCTAACCCTAGTTGTCCTGACGCTATCCCTAGTTGTCCTGACGCTTACCCTAGTTGTCCTGACGCTAACCCTAGTTGTCTTGACGCTAACCCTAGTTGTCCTGACGCTAACCCTAGTTGTCCTGACGCTTACCCTAGTTGTCCTGATGCTAACCCTAGTTGTCCTGACGCTAACCCTAGTTGTCCTGACGCTAACCCTAGTTGTAATGGCGCTAACCCTAGTTGTCCTGGCGCTAACCCTAGTTGTCCTGACGCTAACCCTAGTTGTCCTGACGCTAACCCGAGTTGTCCTGACGCTAACCCGAGTTGTCCTGACGCTAACCCGAGTTGTCCTGACGCTAACCCTAGTTGTCCTGACGCTAACCCTAGTTGTCCTGACGCTAACCCGATTTGTCCTGACGCTAACCCTACTTGTCCTGACGCTAACCCTACTTGTCCTGACGCTAACCCTACTTGTCCTGACGCTAACCCTAGTTGTCCTGACGCTAACCCTAGTTGTCCTGACGCTAACCCTAGTTGTCCTGACGCTAACCCTAGTTGTCCTGACGCTAACCCTACTTGTCCTGAGGCTAACCCTACTTGTCCTGAGGCTAACCCTAGTTGTCCTGACGCTAACCCTACTTGTCCTGACGCTAACCCTAGTTGTCCTGACGCTAACCCTAGTTGTCCTGACGCTAACCCTAGTTGTCCTGACGCTAACCCTAGTTGTCCAGACGCTAACCCTAGTTGTCCTGACGCTAACCCTAGTTGTCCTGATGCTAACCCTAGTTGTCCTGACACTAATCCTACTTGTCCTGACGCTAACCCTACTTGTCCTGACGCTAACCCTACTTGTCCTGACGCTAACCCTAGTTGTCCTGACGCTAACCCTAGTTGTCCTGACGCTAACCCTACTTGTCCTGATGCAAACCCTACTTGTCCTGACGCTAACCCTAGTTGTCCTGACGCTAACCCTACTTGTCCTGACGCTAACCCTAGTTGTCCTGACGCTAACCCGAGTTGTCCTGACGCTAACCCGAGTTGTCCTGACGCTAACCCTAGTTGTCCTGACCCTAACCCTAGTTGTCCTGACGCTAACCCGATTTGTCCTGACGCTAACCCTAGTTGTCCTGACGCTAACCCTAGTTTTCCTGACGCTAACCCGAGTTTTCCTGACGTTAACCCGAGTTGTCCTGACGCTAACCCGAGTTGTCCTGACGCTAACCCGAGTTGTCCTGACGCTAACCCGAGTTGTCCTTACGCTAACCCTAGTTGTCCTGACGCTAACCCTAGTTGTCCTGACGCTAACCCGATTTGTCCTGACGCTAACCCGAGTTGTCCTGACGCTAACCCTAGTTGTCCTGACGCTAACCCGAGTTGTCCTGACACTAACCCTACTTGTCCTGACGCTAACCCGAGTTGTCCTGACGCTAACCTGAGTTGTCCTGATGCTAACCTGAGTTGTCCTGATGCTAACCCTACTTGTCCTGACGCTAACCCTAGTTGTCCTGACGCTAACCCTAGTTGTCGTGACGCTAACCCTAGTTGTCCTGACGCTAACCCTAGTTGTCCTGACGCTAACTCTAGTTGTCCTGACGCTAACCCTAGTTGTCGTGACGCTAACCCTAGTTGTCCTGACGCTAACCCTAGTTGTCGGGACGCTAACCCTAGTTGTCGTGACGCTAACCCTAGTTGTCCTGACGCTAACCCTAGTTGTCCTGACGCTAACCCTAGTTGTCGTGACGCTAACCCTAGTTGTCCTGACGCTAACCCTAGTTGTCCTGACGCTAACCCTAGTTAGCCTGACGCTAACCCTAGTTGTCGTGACGCTAACCCTAGTTGTCCTGACGCTAACCCTAGTTGTCCTGACGCTAACCCTAGTTGTCGTGACGCTAACCCTAGTTGTCCTGACGCTAACCCTAGTGGTCGTGACGCTAACCCTAGTTGTCCTGACGCTAACCCTAGTTGTTCTGACGCTAACCCTAGTTGTCCCGACGCTAACCCTAGTTGTCCCGATGCTAACCCTAGTTATCCTGACGCTAACCCTAGTTGTCCTGACGCTAACCCTAGTTGTCCCGACGCTAACCCTAGTTGTCCCGACGCTAACCCTAGTTGTCCCGACGCTAACCCTAGTTGTCCTGACGCTAACCCTAGTTGTCCTGACGCTATCCCTAGTTGTCCTGACGCTAACCCTAGTTGTCCTGACGCTAACCCTAGTTGTCCTGACGCTAACCCTAGTTGTCCTGACGCTAAACCTAGTTGTCCTGACGCTAACCCTAGTTGTCCTGACGCTAACCCTAGTTATCCTGACGCTATCCCTAGTTGTCGTGACGCTAACCCTAGTTGTCCTGACGCTAACCCTAGATGTCCTGACGCTAACCCTAGTTGTCCTGACGCTAACCCTAGTTGTCGTGACGCTAACCCTAGTTGTCCTGACGCTAACCCTAGTTGTCCTGACGCTAACCCTACTTGTCCTGACGCTAACCCTAGTTGTCGTGACGCTAACCCTAGGTGTCCTGACGCTAACCCTAGTTGTTGTGACGCTAACCCTAGTTGTCCTGACGCTAACCCTAGTTGTCCTGACGCTAACCCTAGTTAGCCTGACGCTAACCCTAGTTGTCGTGACGCTAACCCTAGTTGTCCTGACGGTAACCCTAGTTGTCCTGACGCTAACCCTAGTTGTCCTGACGCTAACCCTAATTGTCCTGACGCTAACCCTAGTTGTCCTGACGCTAACCCTAGTTGTCGTGATGCTAACCCTAGTTGTCCTGATGCTAACCCTAGTTGTGACGCTAACCCTAGTTGTCCTGACGCAAACCCTAGTTGTCCTGACGCTAACCCTAGTTGTCGTGACGCTAACCCTAGTTGTCGTGACGCTAACCCTAGTTGTCCTGACGCTAACCCTAGTTGTCCTGACGATAACCCTAGTTGTCCTGACTCTAACCCTAGTTGTCCTGACGCTAACCCTAGTTGTCCTGACTCTAACCCTAGTTGTCGTGACGCTAACCCTAGTTGTCCTGACGCTAACCCTAGTTGTCGTGACGCTAACCCTAGTTGTCCTGGCGCTAACCCTAGTTGTCCTGACGCTAACCCTACTTGTCCTGACGCTAACCCTAGTTGTCGTGACGCTAACCCTAGGTGTCCTGACGCTAACCCTAGTTGTTGTGACGCTAACCCTAGTTGTCCTGACGCTAACCCTAGTTGTCCTGACGCTAACCCTAGTTAGCCTGACGCTAACCCTAGTTGTCGTGACGCTAACCCTAGTTGTCCTGACGGTAACCCTAGTTGTCCTGACGCTAACCCTAGTTGTCCTGACGCTAACCCTAATTGTCCTGACGCTAACCCTAGTTGTCCTGACGCTAACCCTAGTTGTCGTGATGCTAACCCTAGTTGTCCTGATGCTAACCCTAGTTGTGACGCTAACCCTAGTTGTCCTGACGCAAACCCTAGTTGTCCTGACGCTAACCCTAGTTGTCGTGACGCTAACCCTAGTTGTCCTGACGCTAACCCTAGTTGTCCTGACGATAACCCTAGTTGTCCTGACTCTAACCCTAGTTGTCCTGACGCTAACCCTAGTTGTCCTGACTCTAACCCTAGTTGTCGTGACGCTAACCCTAGTTGTCCTGACGCTAACCCTAGTTGTCGTGACGCTAACGCTAGTTGTCCTGATGCTAACCCTAGTTGTCCTGACGCTAACCCTAGTTGTCCTGACGCTAACCCTAGTTGTCCTGATGCTAACCCTAGTTGTCCCGACGCTAACCCTAGTTGTCCTGAGGCTAACCCTAGTTGTCCTGACGCTAACCCTAGTTGTCCCGACGCTAACCCTAGTTGTCCTGACGCTAACCCTGGTTGTCCTGACGCTAACCCTAGTTGTCCTGACGCTATCCCTAGTTGTCCTGACGCTAACCCTAGTTGTCCTGACGCTTACCCTAGTTGTCCTGACGCTAACCCTAGTTGTCCTGACGCTAACCCTAGTTGTCCTGACGCTAACCCTAGTTGTCCTGACGCTTACCCTAGTTGTCCTGATGCTAACCCTAGTTGTCCTGACGCTAACCCTAGTTGTCCTGGCGCTAACCCTAGTTGTAATGGCGCTAACCCTAGTTGTCCTGGCGCTAACCCTAGTTGTCCTGACGCTAACCCGAGTTGTCCTGACGTTAACCCGAGTTGTCCTGACTCTAACCCGAGTTGTCCTGACGCTAACCCGAGTTGTCCTGACGCTAACCCTAGTTGTCCTGACGCTAACCCTAGTTGTCCTGACGCTAACCCTACTTGTCCTGACGCTAACCCTACTTGTCCTGACGCTAACCCTACTTGTCCTGACGCTAACCCTAGTTGTCCTGACGCTAACCCTAGTTGTCCTGACGCTAACCCTACTTGTCCTGATGCTAACCCTAGTTGTCCTGACGCTAACCCTAGTTGTCCTGACGCTAACCCTACTTGTCCTGAGGCTAACCCTAGTTGTCCTGACGCTAACCCTAGTTGTCCTGACGCTAACCCTACTTGTCCTGACGCTAACCCTAGTTGTCCTGACGCTAACCCTAGTTGTCCTGACGCTAAACCTAGTTGTCCTGACGCTAACCCTAGTTGTCCAGACGCTAACCCTAGTTGTCCTGACGCTAACCCTAGTTGTCCTGATGCTAACCCTAGTTGTCCTGACACTAATCCTACTTGTCCTGACGCTAACCCTACTTGTCCTGACGCTAACCCTACTTGTCCTGACGCTAACCCTAGTTGTCCTGACGCTAACCCTAGTTGTCCTGACGCTAACCCTACTTGTCCTGATGCAAACCCTACTTGTCCTGACGCTAACCCTAGTTGTCCTGACGCTAACCCTACTTGTCCTGACGCTAACCCTAGTTGTCCTGACGCTAACCCGAGTTGTCCTGACGCTAACCCGAGTTGTCCTGACGCTAACCCTAGTTGTCCTGACCCTAACCCTAGTTGTCCTGACGCTAACCCGATTTGTCCTGACGCTAACCCTAGTTGTCCTGACGCTAACCCTAGTTTTCCTGACGCTAACCCGAGTTTTCCTGACGTTAACCCGAGTTGTCCTGACGCTAACCCGAGTTGTCCTGACGCTAACCCGAGTTGTCCTGACGCTAACCCGAGTTGTCCTTACGCTAACCCTAGTTGTCCTGACGCTAACCCTAGTTGTCCTGACGCTAACTCTAGTTGTCCTGACGCTATCCCTAGTTGTCGTGACGCTAACCCTAGGTGTCCTGACGCTAACCCTAGTTGTCGTGACGCTAACCCTAGTTGTCCTGACGCTAACCCTAGATGTCCTGACGCTAACCCTAGTTGTCCTGACGCTAACCCTAGTTGTCGTGACGCTAACCCTAGTTGTCCTGACGCTAACCCTAGTTGTCCTGACGCTAACCCTACTTGTCCTGACGCTAACCCTAGTTGTCGTGACGCTAACCCTAGGTGTCCTGACGCTAACCCTAGTTGTTGTGACGCTAACCCTAGTTGTCCTGACGCTAACCCTAGTTGTCCTGACGCTAACCCTAGTTAGCCTGACGCTAACCCTAGTTGTCGTGACGCTAACCCTAGTTGTCCTGACGGTAACCCTAGTTGTCCTGACGCTAACCCTAGTTGTCCTGACGCTAACCCTAGTTGTCCTGACGCTAACCCTAGTTGTCCTGACGCTAACCCTTGTTGTCGTGATGCTAACCCTAGTTGTCCTGATGCTAACCCTAGTTGTGACGCTAACCCTAGTTGTCCTGACGCAAACCCTAGTTGTCCTGACGCTAACCCTAGTTGTCGTGACGCTAACCCTAGTTGTCCTGACGCTAACCCTAGTTGTCCTGACGATAACCCTAGTTGTCCTGACTCTAACCCTAGTTGTCCTGACGCTAACCCTAGTTGTCCTGACTCTAACCCTAGTTGTCGTGACGCTAACCCTAGTTGTCCTGACGCTAACCCTAGTTGTCGTGACGCTAACGCTAGTTGTCCTGATGCTAACCCTAGTTGTCCTGACGCTAACCCTAGTTGTCCTGACGCTAACCCTAGTTGTCCTGATGCTAACCCTAGTTGTCCCGACGCTAACCCTAGTTGTCCTGAGGCTAACCCTAGTTGTCCTGACGCTAACCCTAGTTGTCCCGACGCTAACCCTAGTTGTCCTGACGCTAACCCTGGTTGTCCTGACGCTAACCCTAGTTGTCCTGATGCTATCCCTAGTTGTCCTGACGCTAACCCTAGTTGTCCTGACGCTTACCCTAGTTGTCCTGACGCTTACCCTAGTTGTCCTGACGCTTACCCTAGTTGTCCTGATGCTAACCCTAGTTGTCCTGACGCTAACCCTAGTTGTCCTGGCGCTAACCCTAGTTGTAATGGCGCTAACCCTAGTTGTCCTGGCGCTAACCCTAGTTGTCCTGACGCTAACCCGAGTTGTCCTGACGTTAACCCGAGTTGTCCTGACTCTAACCCGAGTTGTCCTGACGCTAACCCGAGTTGTCCTGACGCTAACCCTAGTTGTCCTGACGCTAACCCTAGTTGTCCTGACGCTAACCCGATTTGTCCTGACGCTAACCCTACTTGTCCTGACGCTAACCCTACTTGTCCTGACACTAACCCTAGTTGTCCTGACGCTAACCCTAGTTGTCCTGACGCTAACCCTACTTGTCCTGATGCTAACCCTAGTTGTCCTGACGCTAACCCTAGTTGTCCTGACGCTAACCCTACTTGTCCTGAGGCTAACCCTAGTTGTCCTGACGCTAACCCTAGTTGTCCTGACGCTAACCCTACTTGTCCTGACGCTAACCCTAGTTTTCCTGACGCTAACCCTAGTTGTCCTGACGCTAAACCTAGTTGTCCTGACGCTATCCCTAGTTGTCCAGACGCTAACCCTAGTTGTCCTGACGCTAACCCTAGTTGTCCTGATGCTAACCCTAGTTGTCCTGACACTAATCCTACTTGTCCTGACGCTAACCCTACTTGTCCTGACGCTAACCCTACTTGTCCTGACGCTAACCCTAGTTGTCCTGACGCTAACCCTAGTTGTCCTGACGCTAACCCTACTTGTCCTGATGCAAACCCTACTTGTCCTGACGCTAACCCTAGTTGTCCTGACGCTAACCCTACTTGTCCTGACGCTAACCCTAGTTGTCCTGACGCTAACCCGAGTTGTCCTGACGCTAACCCGAGTTGTCCTGACGCTAACCCTAGTTGTCCTGACCCTAACCCTAGTTGTCCTGACGCTAACCCGATTTGTCCTGACGCTAACCCTAGTTGTCCTGACGCTAACCCTAGTTTTCCTGACGCTAACCCGAGTTTTCCTGACGCTAACCCGAGTTGTCCTGACGCTAACCCGAGTTGTCCTGACGCTAACCCGAGTTGTCCTTACGCTAACCCTAGTTGTCCTGACGCTAACCCTAGTTGTCCTGACGCTAACTCTCGTTGTCCTGACGCTAACCCTAGTTGTCCTGACGCTAACCCTAGTTGTCCTGACGCTAACCCTAGTTGTCGGGACGCTAACCCTAGTTGTCGTGACGCTAACCCTAGTTGTCCTGACTCTAACCCTAGTTGTCCTGACGCTAACCCTAGTTGTCGTGACGCTAACCCAAGTTGTCCTGACGCTAACCCTAGTTGTCCTGACGCTAACCCTAGTTGTCCTGACGCTAACCCTAGTTAGCCTGACGCTAACCCTAGTTGTCGTGACGCTAACCCTAGTTGTCCTGACGCTAACCCTAGTTGTCCTGACGCTAACCCTAGTTGTCGTGACGCTAACCCTAGTTGTCCTGACGCTAACCCTAGTTGTCCTGACGCTAACCCTAGTTGTCCTGACGCTAACCCTAGGTGTCCTGACGCTAACCCTAGTTGTCCTGACGCTAACCCTAGTTGTCCTGACGCTAACCCTAGTTGTCCTGACGCTAACCCTAGTTAGCCTGACGCTAACCCTAGTTGTCGTGACGCTAACCCTAGTTGTCGTGACGGTAACCCTAGTTGTCCTGACGCTAACCCTAGTTGTCCTGACGCTAACCCTAGTTGTCCTGACGCTAACCCTAGTTGTCCTGACGCTAACCCTAGTTGTCGTGATGCTAACCCTAGTTGTCCTGATGCTAACCCTAGTTGTGACGCTAACCCTAGTTGTCCTGACGCAAACCCTAGTTGTCCTGACGCTAACCCTAGTTGTCGTGACGCTAACCCTAGTTGTCCTGACGCTAACCCTAGTTGTCCTGACGATAACCCTAGTTGTCCTGACTCTAACCCTAGTTGTCCTGACGCTAAACCTAGTTGTCCTGACGCTAACCCTAGTTGTCCAGACGCTAACCCTAGTTGTCCTGACGCTAACCCTAGTTGTCCTGATGCTAACCCTAGTTGTCCTGACACTAATCCTACTTGTCCTGACGCTAACCCTACTTGTCCTGACGCTAACCCTACTTGTCCTGACGCTAACCCTACTTGTCCTGACGCTAACCCTAGTTGTCCTGACGCTAACCCTAGTTGTCCTGACGCTAACCCTACTTGTCCTGATGCAAACCCTACTTGTCCTGACGCTAACCCTAGTTGTCCTGACGCTAACCCTACTTGTCCTGACGCTAACCCTAGTTGTCCTGACGCTAACCCGAGTTGTCCTGACGCTAACCCGAGTTGTCCTGACGCTAACCCTAGTTGTCCTGACCCTAACCCTAGTTGTCCTGACGCTAACCCGATTTGTCCTGACGCTAACCCTAGTTGTCCTGACGCTAACCCTAGTTTTCCTGACACTAACCCTAGTTGTCCTGACGCTAACCCTAGTTGTCCTGACGCTAACCCTACTTGTCCTGATGCTAACCCTAGTTGTCCTGACGCTAACCCTAGTTGTCCTGACGCTAACCCTACTTGTCCTGAGGCTAACCCTAGTTGTCCTGACGCTAACCCTAGTTGTCCTGACGCTAACCCTACTTGTCCTGACGCTAACCCTAGTTTTCCTGACGCTAACCCTAGTTGTCCTGACGCTAAACCTAGTTGTCCTGACGCTAACCCTAGTTGTCCAGACGCTAACCCTAGTTGTCCTGACGCTAACCCTAGTTGTCCTGATGCTAACCCTAGTTGTCCTGACACTAATCCTACTTGTCCTGACGCTAACCCTACTTGTCCTGACGCTAACCCTACTTGTCCTGACGCTAACCCTAGTTGTCCTGACGCTAACCCTAGTTGTCCTGACGCTAACCCTACTTGTCCTGATGCAAACCCTACTTGTCCTGACGCTAACCCTAGTTGTCCTGACGCTAACCCTACTTGTCCTGACGCTAACCCTAGTTGTCCTGACGCTAACCCGAGTTGTCCTGACGCTAACCCGAGTTGTCCTGACGCTAACCCTAGTTGTCCTGACCCTAACCCTAGTTGTCCTGACGCTAACCCGATTTGTCCTGACGCTAACCCTAGTTGTCCTGACGCTAACCCTAGTTTTCCTGACGCTAACCCGAGTTTTCCTGACGCTAACCCGAGTTGTCCTGACGCTAACCCGAGTTGTCCTGACGCTAACCCGAGTTGTCCTTACGCTAACCCTAGTTGTCCTGACGCTAACCCTAGTTGTCCTGACGCTAACTCTCGTTGTCCTGACGCTAACCCTAGTTGTCGTGACGCTAACCCTAGTTGTCCTGACGCTAACCCTAGTTGTCGGGACGCTAACCCTAGTTGTCGTGACGCTAACCCTAGTTGTCCTGACTCTAACCCTAGTTGTCCTGACGCTAACCCTAGTTGTCGTGACGCTAACCCAAGTTGTCCTGACGCTAACCCTAGTTGTCCTGACGCTAACCCTAGTTGTCCTGACGCTAACCCTAGTTAGCCTGACGCTAACCCTAGTTGTCGTGACGCTAACCCTAGTTGTCCTGACGCTAACCCTAGTTGTCCTGACGCTAACCCTAGTTGTCGTGACGCTAACCCTAGTTGTCCTGACGCTAACCCTAGTTGTCCTGACGCTAACCCTAGTTGTCCTGACGCTAACCCTAGGTGTCCTGACGCTAACCCTAGTTGTCCTGACGCTAACCCTAGTTGTCCTGACGCTAACCCTAGTTGTCCTGACGCTAACCCTAGTTGTCGTGACGCTAACCCTAGTTGTCCTGACGGTAACCCTAGTTGTCCTGACGCTAACCCTAGTTGTCCTGACGCTAACCCTAGTTGTCCTGACGCTAACCCTAGTTGTCCTGACGCTAACCCTAGTTGTCGTGATGCTAACCCTAGTTGTCCTGATGCTAACCCTAGTTGTGACGCTAACCCTAGTTGTCCTGACGCAAACCCTAGTTGTCCTGACGCTAACCCTAGTTGTCGTGACGCTAACCCTAGTTGTCCTGACGCTAACCCTAGTTGTCCTGACGATAACCCTAGTTGTCCTGACTCTAACCCTAGTTGTCCTGACGCTAAACCTAGTTGTCCTGACGCTAACCCTAGTTGTCCAGACGCTAACCCTAGTTGTCCTGACGCTAACCCTAGTTGTCCTGATGCTAACCCTAGTTGTCCTGACACTAATCCTACTTGTCCTAACGCTAACCCTACTTGTCCTGACGCTAACCCTACTTGTCCTGACGCTAACCCTAGTTGTCCTGACGCTAACCCTAGTTGTCCTGACGCTAACCCTACTTGTCCTGATGCAAACCCTACTTGTCCTGACGCTAACCCTAGTTGTCCTGACGCTAACCCTACTTGTCCTGACGCTAACCCTAGTTGTCCTGACGCTAACCCGAGTTGTCCTGACGCTAACCCGAGTTGTCCTGACGCTAACCCTAGTTGTCCTGACCCTAACCCTAGTTGTCCTGACGCTAACCCGATTTGTCCTGACGCTAACCCTAGTTGTCCTGACGCTAACCCTAGTTTTCCTGACGCTAACCCGAGTTTTCCTGACGTTAACCCGAGTTGTCCTGACGCTAACCCGAGTTGTCCTGACGCTAACCCGAGTTGTCCTGACGCTAACCCGAGTTGTCCTTACGCTAACCCTAGTTGTCCTGACGCTAACCCTAGTTGTCCTGACGCTAACTCTAGTTGTCCTGACGCTATCCCTAGTTGTCGTGACGCTAACCCTAGTTGTCGTGACGCTAACCCTAGTTGTCGTGACGCTAACCCTAGTTGTCCTGACGCTAACCCTAGATGTCCTGACGCTAACCCTAGTTGTCCTGACGCTAACCCTAGTTGTCGTGACGCTAACCCTAGTTGTCCTGACGCTAACCCTAGTTGTCCTGACGCTAACCCTACTTGTCCTGACGCTAACCCTAGTTGTCGTGACGCTAACCCTAGGTGTCCTGACGCTAACCCTAGTTGTTGTGACGCTAACCCTAGTTGTCCTGACGCTAACCCTAGTTGTCCTGACGCTAACCCTAGTTAGCCTGACGCTAACCCTAGTTGTCGTGACGCTAACCCTAGTTGTCCTGACGGTAACCCTAGTTGTCCTGACGCTAACCCTAGTTGTCCTGACGCTAACCCTAGTTGTCCTGACGCTAACCCTAGTTGTCCTGACGCTAACCCTTGTTGTCGTGATGCTAACCCTAGTTGTCCTGATGCTAACCCTAGTTGTGACGCTAACCCTAGTTGTCCTGACGCAAACCCTAGTTGTCCTGACGCTAACCCTAGTTGTCGTGACGCTAACCCTAGTTGTCCTGACGCTAACCCTAGTTGTCCTGACGATAACCCTAGTTGTCCTGACTCTAACCCTAGTTGTCCTGACGCTAACCCTAGTTGTCCTGACTCTAACCCTAGTTGTCGTGACGCTAACCCTAGTTGTCCTGACGCTAACCCTAGTTGTCGTGACGCTAACGCTAGTTGTCCTGATGCTAACCCTAGTTGTCCTGACGCTAACCCTAGTTGTCCTGACGCTAACCCTAGTTGTCCTGATGCTAACCCTAGTTGTCCCGACGCTAACCCTAGTTGTCCTGAGGCTAACCCTAGTTGTCCTGACGCTAACCCTAGTTGTCCCGACGCTAACCCTAGTTGTCCTGACGCTAACCCTGGTTGTCCTGACGCTAACCCTAGTTGTCCTGATGCTATCCCTAGTTGTCCTGACGCTAACCCTAGTTGTCCTGACGCTTACCCTAGTTGTCCTGACGCTTACCCTAGTTGTCCTGACGCTTACCCTAGTTGTCCTGATGCTAACCCTAGTTGTCCTGACGCTAACCCTAGTTGTCCTGGCGCTAACCCTAGTTGTAATGGCGCTAACCCTAGTTGTCCTGGCGCTAACCCTAGTTGTCCTGACGCTAACCCGAGTTGTCCTGACGTTAACCCGAGTTGTCCTGACTCTAACCCGAGTTGTCCTGACGCTAACCCGAGTTGTCCTGACGCTAACCCTAGTTGTCCTGACGCTAACCCTAGTTGTCCTGACGCTAACCCGATTTGTCCTGACGCTAACCCTACTTGTCCTGACGCTAACCCTACTTGTCCTGACACTAACCCTAGTTGTCCTGACGCTAACCCTAGTTGTCCTGACGCTAACCCTACTTGTCCTGATGCTAACCCTAGTTGTCCTGACGCTAACCCTAGTTGTCCTGACGCTAACCCTACTTGTCCTGAGGCTAACCCTAGTTGTCCTGACGCTAACCCTAGTTGTCCTGACGCTAACCCTACTTGTCCTGACGCTAACCCTAGTTTTCCTGACGCTAACCCTAGTTGTCCTGACGCTAAACCTAGTTGTCCTGACGCTAACCCTAGTTGTCCAGACGCTAACCCTAGTTGTCCTGACGCTAACCCTAGTTGTCCTGATGCTAACCCTAGTTGTCCTGACACTAATCCTACTTGTCCTGACGCTAACCCTACTTGTCCTGACGCTAACCCTACTTGTCCTGACGCTAACCCTAGTTGTCCTGACGCTAACCCTAGTTGTCCTGACGCTAACCCTACTTGTCCTGATGCAAACCCTACTTGTCCTGACGCTAACCCAGTTGTCCTGACGCTAACCCTACTTGTCCTGACGCTAACCCTAGTTGTCCTGACGCTAACCCGAGTTGTCCTGACGCTAACCCGAGTTGTCCTGACGCTAACCCTAGTTGTCCTGACCCTAACCCTAGTTGTCCTGACGCTAACCCGATTTGTCCTGACGCTAACCCTAGTTGTCCTGACGCTAACCCTAGTTTTCCTGACGCTAACCCGAGTTTTCCTGACGCTAACCCGAGTTGTCCTGACGCTAACCCGAGTTGTCCTGACGCTAACCCGAGTTGTCCTTACGCTAACCCTAGTTGTCCTGACGCTAACCCTAGTTGTCCTGACGCTAACTCTAGTTGTCCTGACGCTAACCCTAGTTGTCGTGACGCTAACCCTAGTTGTCCTGACGCTAACCCTAGTTGTCGGGACGCTAACCCTAGTTGTCGTGACGCTAACCCTAGTTGTCCTGACTCTAACCCTAGTTGTCCTGACGCTAACCCTAGTTGTCGTGACGCTAACCCTAGTTGTCCTGACGCTAACCCTAGTTGTCCTGACGCTAACCCTAGTTGTCCTGACGCTAACCCTAGTTAGCCTGACGCTAACCCTAGTTGTCGTGACGCTAACCCTAGTTGTCCTGACGCTAACCCTAGTTGTCCTGACGCTAACCCTAGTTGTCGTGACGCTAACCCTAGTTGTCCTGACGCTAACCCTAGTTGTCCTGACGCTAACCCTAGTTGTCCTGACGCTAACCCTAGGTGTCCTGACGCTAACCCTAGTTGTCCTGACGCTAACCCTAGTTGTCCTGACGCTAACCCTAGTTGTCCTGACGCTAACCCTAGTTAGCCTGACGCTAACCCTAGTTGTCGTGACGCTAACCCTAGTTGTCCTGACGGTAACCCTAGTTGTCCTGACGCTAACCCTAGTTGTCCTGACGCTAACCCTAGTTGTCCTGACGCTAACCCTAGTTGTCCTGACGCTAACCCTAGTTGTCGTGATGCTAACCCTAGTTGTCCTGATGCTAACCCTAGTTGTGACGCTAACCCTAGTTGTCCTGACGCAAACCCTAGTTGTCCTGACGCTAACCCTAGTTGTCGTGACGCTAACCCTAGTTGTCCTGACGCTAACCCTAGTTGTCCTGACGATAACCCTAGTTGTCCTGACTCTAACCCTAGTTGTCCTGACGCTAACCCGAGTTGTCCTGACGCTAAGCCGAGTTGTCCTGACGCTAACCCGAGTTGTCCTTACGCTAACCCTAGTTGTCCTGACGCTAACCCTAGTTGTCCTGACGCTAACCCTAGTTGTCGTGATGCTAACCCTAGTTGTCCTGATGCTAACCCTAGTTGTGACGCTAACCCTAGTTGTCCTGACGCAAACCCTAGTTGTCCTGACGCTAACCCTAGTTGTCGTGACGCTAACCCTAGTTGTCCTGACGCTAACCCTAGTTGTCCTGACGATAACCCTAGTTGTCCTGACTCTAACCCTAGTTGTCCTGACGCTAACCCGAGTTGTCCTGACGCTAACCCGAGTTGTCCTGACGCTAACCCGAGTTGTCCTTACGCTAACCCTAGTTGTCCTGACGCTAACCCTAGTTGTCCTGACGCTAACTCTAGTTGTCCTGACGCTAACCCTAGTTGTCGTGACGCTAACCCTAGTTGTCCTGACGCTAACCCGATTTGTCCTGACGCTAACCCGAGTTGTCCTGACGCTAACCCTAGTTGTCCTGACGCTAACCCGAGTTGTCCTGACACTAACCCTACTTGTCCTGACGCTAACCCGAGTTGTCTTGACGCTAACCTGAGTTGTCCTGATGCTAACCTGAGTTGTCCTGATGCTAACCCTACTTGTCCTGACGCTAACCCTAGTTGTCCTGACGCTAACCCTAGTTGTCCTGACGCTAACCCTAGTTGTCGTGACGCTAACCCTAGTTGTCCTGACGCTAACTCTAGTTGTCCTGACGCTAACCCTAGTTGTCGTGACGCTAACCCTAGTTGTCCTGACGCTAACCCTAGTTGTCAGGACGCTAACCCTAGTTGTCGTGACGCTAACCCTAGTTGTCCTGACGCTAACCCTAGTTGTCCTGACGCTAACCCTAGTTGTCGTGACGCTAACCCTAGTTGTCCTGACGCTAACCGTAGTTGTCCTGACGCTAACCCTAGTTGTCCTGACGATAACCCTAGTTGTCCTGACGATAACCCTAGTTGTCCTGACGCTAACCCTAGTTGTCCTGACGCTAACCCTAGTTGTCAGGACGCTAACCCTAGTTGTCGTGACGCTAACCCTAGTTGTCCTGACGCTAACCCTAGTTGTCGTGACGCTAACCCTAGTTGTCCTGACGCTAACCCTAGTTGTCCTGACGCTAACCCTAGTTGTCCTGACGATAACCCTAGTTGTCCTGACTCTAACCCTAGTTGTCCTGACGATAACCCTAGTTGTCCTGACGCTAACCCTAGTTGTCAGGACGCTAACCCTAGTTGTCGTGACGCTAACCCTAGTTGTCCTGACGCTAACCCTAGTTGTCCTGACGCTAACCCTAGTTGTCCTGACGCTAACCCTAGTTGTCCTGACGATAACCCTAGTTGTCCTGACTCTAACCCTAGTTGTCCTGACGCTAACCCTAGTTGTCCTGACGATAACCCTAGTTGTCCTGACTCTAACCCTAGTTGTCCTGACGCTAACCCTAGTTGTCCTGACTCTAACCCTAGTTGTCGTGACGCTAACCCTAGTTGTCCTGACGCTAACCCTAGTTGTCGTGACGCTAACGCTAGTTGTCCTGATGCTAACCCTAGTTGTCCTGACGCTAACCCTAGTTGTCCTGACGCTAACCCTAGTTGTCCTGATGCTAACCCTAGTTGTCCCGACGCTAACCCTAGTTGTCCTGAGGCTAACCCTAGTTGTCCTGACGCTAACCCTAGTTGTCCCGACGCTAACCCTAGTTGTCCTGACGCTAACCCTGGTTGTCCTGACGCTAACCCTAGTTGTCCTGACGCTATCCCTAGTTGTCCTGACGCTAACCCTAGTTGTCCTGACGCTTACCCTAGTTGTCCTGACGCTAACCCTAGTTGTCCTGACGCTAACCCTAGTTGTCCTGACGCTAACCCTAGTTGTCCTGACGCTTACCCTAGTTGTCCTGATGCTAACCCTAGTTGTCCTGACGCTAACCCTAGTTGTCCTGGCGCTAACCCTAGTTGTAATGGCGCTAACCCTAGTTGTCCTGGCGCTAACCCTAGTTGTCCTGACGCTAACCCGAGTTGTCCTGACGTTAACCCGAGTTGTCCTGATGCTAACCCGAGTTGTCCTGACGCTAACCCGAGTTGTCCTGACGCTAACCCTAGTTGTCCTGACGCTAACCCTAGTTGTCCTGACGCTAACCCGATTTGTCCTGACGCTATCCCTACTTGTCCTGACGCTAACCCTACTTGTCCTGACGCTAACCCTAGTTGTCCTGACGCTAACCCTAGTTGTCCTGACGCTAACCCTACTTGTCCTGACGCTAACCCTAGTTGTCCTGACGCTAACCCTAGTTGTCCTGACGCTAACCCTAGTTGTCCTGACTCTAACCCTAGTTGTCCTGACGCTAACCCTAGTTGTCCTGACTCTAACCCTAGTTGTCGTGACGCTAACCCTAGTTGTCCTGACGCTAACCCTAGTTGTCGTGACGCTAACGCTAGTTGTCCTGATGCTAACCCTAGTTGTCCTGACGCTAACCCTAGTTGTCCTGACGCTAACCCTAGTTGTCCTGATGCTAACCCTAGTTGTCCCGACGCTTACCCTAGTTGTCCTGAGGCTAACCCTAGTTGTCCTGACGCTAACCCTAGTTGTCCCGACGCTAACCCTAGTTGTCCTGACGCTAACCCTGGTTGTCCTGACGCTAACCCTAGTTGTCCTGACGCTATCCCTAGTTGTCCTGACGCTAACCCTAGTTGTCCTGACGCTTACCCTAGTTGTCCTGACGCTAACCCTAGTTGTCCTGACGCTAACCCTAGTTGTCCTGACGCTAACCCTAGTTGTCCTGACGCTTACCCTAGTTGTCCTGATGCTAACCCTAGTTGTCCTGACGCTAACCCTAGTTGTCCTGGCGCTAACCCTAGTTGTAATGGCGCTAACCCTAGTTGTCCTGGCGCTAACCCTAGTTGTCCTGACGCTAACCCGAGTTGTCCTGACGTTAACCCGAGTTGTCCTGATGCTAACCCGAGTTGTCCTGACGCTAACCCGAGTTGTCCTGACGCTAACCCTAGTTGTCCTGACGCTAACCCTAGTTGTCCTGACGCTAACCCGATTTGTCCTGACGCTAACCCTACTTGTCCTGACGCTAACCCTACTTGTCCTGACGCTAACCCTAGTTGTCCTGACGCTAACCCTAGTTGTCCTGACGCTAACCCTACTTGTCCTGACGCTAACCCTACTTGTCCTGAGGCTAACCCTAGTTGTCCTGACGCTAACCCTAGTTGTCCTGACGCTAACCCTACTTGTCCTGACGCTAACCCTAGTTGTCCTGACGCTAACCCTAGTTGTCCTGACGCTAAACCTAGTTGTCCTGACGCTAACCCTAGTTGTCCAGACGCTAACCCTAGTTGTCCTGACGCTAACCCTAGTTGTCCTGATGTTAACCCTAGTTGTCCTGACACTAATCCTACTTGTCCTGACGCTAACCCTACTTGTCCTGACGCTAACCCTACTTGTCCTGACGCTAACCCTAGTTGTCCTGATGCTAACCCTAGTTGTCCTGACGCTAACCCTACTTGTCCTGATGCAAACCCTACTTGTCCTGACGCTAACCCTAGTTGTCCTGACGCTAACCCTACTTGTCCTGACGCTAACCCTAGTTGTCCTGACGCTAACCCGAGTTGTCCTGACGCTAACCCGAGTTGTCCTGACGCTAACCCGAGTTGTCCTGACGCTAACCCTAGTTGTCCTGACCCTAACCCTAGTTGTCCTGACGCTAACCCGATTTGTCCTGACGCTAACCCTAGTTTTCCTGACGCTAACCCGAGTTTTCCTGACGTTAACCCGAGTTGTCCTGACGCTAACCCGAGTTGTCCTGACGCTAACCCTAGTTTTCCTGACGCTAACCCGAGTTTTCCTGACGTTAACCCGAGTTGTCCTGACGCTAACCCGAGTTGTCCTGACGCTAACCCGAGTTGTCCTGACGCTAACCCGAGTTGTCCTTACGCTAACCCTAGTTGTCCTGACGCTAACCCTAGTTGTCCTGACGCTAACCCGATTTGTCCTGACGCTAACCCGAGTTGTCCTGACGCTAACCCTAGTTGTCCTGACGCTAACCCGAGTTGTCCTGACACTAACCCTACTTGTCCTGACGCTAACCCGAGTTGTCCTGACGCTAACCTGAGTTGTCCTGATGCTAACCTGAGTTGTCCTGATGCTAACCCTACTTGTCCTGACGCTAACCCTAGTTGTCCTGACGCTAACCCTAGTTGTCCTGACGCTAACCCTAGTTGTCGTGACGCTAACCCTAGTTGTCCTGACGCTAACTCTAGTTGTCCTGACGCTAACCCTAGTTGTCGTGACGCTAACCCTAGTTGTCCTGACGCTAACCCTAGTTGTCAGGACGCTAACCCTAGTTGTCGTGACGCTAACCCTAGTTGTCCTGACGCTAACCCTAGTTGTCCTGACGCTAACCCTAGTTGTCCTGACGCTAACCCTAGTTAGCCTGACGCTAACCCTAGTTGTCGTGACGCTAACCCTAGTTGTCCTGACGCTAACCCTAGTTGTCCTGACGCTAACCCTAGTTGTCGTGACGCTAACCCTAGTTGTCCTGACGCTAACCCTAGTTGTCGTGACGCTAACCCTAGTTGTCCTGACGCTAACCCTAGTTGTTCTGACGCTAACCCTAGTTGTCCCGACGCTAACCCTAGTTGTCCCGATGCTAACCCTAGTTATCCTGACGCTAACCCTAGTTGTCCTGACGCTAACCCTAGTTGTCCTGACGCTAACCCTAGTTGTCCCGACGCTAACCCTAGTTGTCCTGATGCTAACCCTAGTTGTCCTGACGCTAACCCTAGTTGTCCTGACGCTATCCCTAGTTGTCCTGACGCTAACCCTAGTTGTCCTGACGCTAACCCTAGTTGTCCTGACGCTAACCCTAGTTGTCCTGACGCTAACCCTAGTTGTCCTGACGCTAACCCTAGTTGTCGTGACGCTAACCCTAGTTGTCCTGACGCTAACCCTAGATGTCCTGACGCTAACCCTAGTTGTCCTGACGCTAACCCTAGTTGTCGTGACGCTAACCCTAGTTGTCCTGACGCTAACCCTAGTTGTCCTGACGCTAACCCTACTTGTCCTGACGCTAACCCTAGTTGTCGTGACGCTAACCCTAGGTGTCCTGACGCTAACCCTAGTTGTTGTGACGCTAACCCTAGTTGTCCTGACGCTAACCCTAGTTGTCCTGACGCTAACCCTAGTTAGCCTGACGCTAACCCTAGTTGTCGTGACGCTAACCCTAGTTGTCCTGACGGTAACCCTAGTTGTCCTGACGCTAACCCTAGTTGTCCTGACGCTAACCCTAGTTGTCCTGACGCTAACCCTAGTTGTCCTGACGCTAACCCTAGTTGTCCTGACGCTAACCCTAGTTGTCGTGATGCTAACCCTAGTTGTCCTGATGCTAACCCTAGTTGTGACGCTAACCCTAGTTGTCCTGACGCAAACCCTAGTTGTCCTGACGCTAACCCTAGTTGTCGTGACGCTAACCCTAGTTGTCCTGACGCTAACCCTAGTTTTCCTGACGATAACCCTAGTTGTCCTGACTCTAACCCTAGTTGTCCTGACGCTAACCCTAGTTGTCCTGACTCTAACCCTAGTTGTCGTGACGCTAACCCTAGTTGTCCTGACGCTAACCCTAGTTGTCGTGACGCTAACGCTAGTTGTCCTGATGCTAACCCTAGTTGTCCTGACGCTAACCCTAGTTGTCCTGACGCTAACCCTAGTTGTCCTGATGCTAACCCTAGTTGTCCCGACGCTAACCCTAGTTGTCCTGAGGCTAACCCTAGTTGTCCTGACACTAACCCTAGTTGTCCCGACGCTAACCCTAGTTGTCCTGACGCTAACCCTGGTTGTCCTGACGCTAACCCTAGTTGTCCTGACGCTATCCCTAGTTGTCCTGACGCTAACCCTAGTTGTCCTGACGCTTACCCTAGTTGTCCTGACGCTAACCCTAGTTGTCCTGACGCTAACCCTAGTTGTCCTGACGCTAACCCTAGTTGTCCTGACGCTTACCCTAGTTGTCCTGATGCTAACCCTAGTTGTCCTGACGCTAACCCTAGTTGTCCTGGCGCTAACCCTAGTTGTCCTGGCGCTAACCCTAGTTGTCCTGGCGCTAACCCTAGTTGTCCTGACGCTAACCCGAGTTGTCCTGACGTTAACCCGAGTTGTCCTGACGCTAACCCGAGTTGTCCTGACGCTAACCCGAGTTGTCCTGACGCTAACCCTAGTTGTCCTGACGCTAACCCTAGTTGTCCTGACGCTAACCCGATTTGTCCTGACGCTAACCCTACTTGTCCTGACGCTAACCCTACTTGTCCTGACACTAACCCTAGTTGTCCTGACGCTAACCCTAGTTGTCCTGACGCTAACCCTACTTGTCCTGATGCTAACCCTAGTTGTCCTGACGCTAACCCTAGTTGTCCTGACGCTAACCCTACTTGTCCTGAGGCTAACCCTAGTTGTCCTGACGCTAACCCTAGTTGTCCTGACGCTAACCCTACTTGTCCTGACGCTAACCCTAGTTGTCCTGACGCTAACCCTAGTTGTCCTGACGCTAAACCTAGTTGTCCTGACGCTAACCCTAGTTGTCCAGACGCTAACCCTAGTTGTCCTGACGCTAACCCTAGTTGTCCTGATGCTAACCCTAGTTGTCCTGACACTAATCCTACTTGTCCTGACGCTAACCCTACTTGTCCTGACGCTAACCCTACTTGTCCTGACGCTAACCCTAGTTGTCCTGACACTAACCCTAGTTGTCCTGACGCTAACCCTACTTGTCCTGATGCAAACCCTACTTGTCCTGACGCTAACCCTAGTTGTCCTGACGCTAACCCTACTTGTCCTGACGCTAACCCTAGTTGTCCTGACAGTAACACGAGTTGTCCTGACGCTAACCCGAGTTGTCCTGACGCTAACCCTAGTTGTCCTGACCCTAACCCTAGTTGTCCTGACGCTAACCCGATTTGTCCTGACGCTAACCCTAGTTGTCCTGACGCTAACCCTAGTTTTCCTGACGCTAACCCGAGTTTTCCTGACGTTAACCCGAGTTGTCCTGACGCTAACCCGAGTTGTCCTGACGCTAACCCGAGTTGTCCTGACGCTAACCCGAGTTGTCCTTACGCTAACCCTAGTTGTCCTGACGCTAACCCTAGTTGTCCTGACGCTAACTCTAGTTGTCCTGACGCTAACCCTAGTTGTCGTGACGCTAACCCTAGTTGTCCTGACGCTAACAATAGTTGTCGGGACGCTAACCCTAGTTGTCGTGACGCTAACCCTAGTTGTCCTGACTCTAACCCTAGTTGTCCTGACGCTAACCCTAGTTGTCGTGACGCTAACCCTAGTTGTCCTGACGCTAACCCTAGTTGTCCTGACGCTAACCCTATTTAGCCTGACGCTAACCCTAGTTGTCGTGACGCTAACCCTAGTTGTCCTGACGCTAACCCTAGTTGTCCTGACGCTAACCCTAGTTGTCGTGACGCTAACCCTAGTTGTCCTGACGCTAACCCTAGTTGTCGTGACGCTAACCCTAGTTGTTCTGACGCTAACCCTAGTTGTCCCGACGCTAACCCTAGTTGTCCCGATGCTAACCCTAGTTATCCTGACGCTAACCCTAGTTGTCCTGACGCTAACCCTAGTTGTCCTGACGCTAACCCTAGTTGTCCCGACGCTAACCCTAGTTGTCCTGACGCCAACCCTAGTTGTCCTGACGCTAACCCTGGTTGTCCTGACGCTATCCCTAGTTGTCCTGACGCTAACCCTAGTTGTCCTGACGCTAACCCTAGTTGTCCTGACGCTAACCCTAGTTGTCCTGACGCTAAACCTAGTTGTCCTGACGCTAACCCTAGTTGTCCTGACGCTAACCCTAGTTGTCGTGACGCTAACCCTAGGTGTCCTGACGTTAACCCTAGTTGTCGTGACGCTAACCCTAGTTGTCCTGACGCTAACCCTAGATGTCCTGACGCTAACCCTAGTTGTCCTGACGCTAACCCTAGTTGTCGTGACGCTAACCCTAGTTGTCCTGACGCTAACCCTAGTTGTCCTGACGCTAACCCTACTTGTCCTGACGCTAACCCTAGTTGTCGTGACGCTAACCCTAGGTGTTCTGACGCTAACCCTAGTTGTTGTGACGCTAACCCTAGTTGTCCTGACGCTAACCCTATGTGTCCTGACGCTAACCCTAGTTGTCCTGATGCTAACCCTAGTTGTGACGCTAACCCTAGTTGTCTTGACGCAAACCCTAGTTGTCCTGACGCTAACCCTAGTTGTCGTGACGCTAACCCTAGTTGTCCTGACGCTAACCCTAGTTGTCCTGACGCTAACCCTAGTTGTCCTGACGCTAACCCTAGTTGTCCTGACTCTAACCCTAGTTGTCGTGACGCTAACCCTAGTTGTCCTGACGCTAACCCTAGTTGTCGTGACGCTAACGCTAGTTGTCCTGACGATAACCCTAGTTGTCCTGACGATAACCCTAGTTGTCCTGACGCTAACCCTAGTTGTCCTGACGCTAACCCTAGTTGTCCTGACTCTAACCCTAGTTGTCGTGACGCTAACCCTAGTTGTCCTGACGCTAACCCTAGTTGTCGTGACGCTAACGCTAGTTGTCCTGATGCTAACCCTAGTTGTCCTGACGCTAACCCTAGTTGTCCTGACGCTAACCCTAGTTGTCCTGACGCTAACCCTAGTTGTCCCGAAGCTAACCCTAGTTGTCCTGAGGCTAACCCTAGTTGTCCTGACGCTAACCCTAGTTGTCCCGACGCTAACCCTAGTTGTCCTGACGCTAACCCTAGTTGTCGTGACGCTAACACTAGTTGTCCTGACGCTAACCCTAGTTGTCCCGACGCTAACCCTAGTTGTCCTGACGCTAACCCTGGTTGTCCTGACGCTAACCCTAGTTGTCCTGACGCTAAGCCTATTTGTCCTGACGCTAACCCTAGTTGTCCTGACGCTAACCCTAGTTGTCGTGACGCTAACCCTAGTTGTCCTGACGCTAACCCTAGTTGTCCTGACGCTAAGCCTAGTTGTCCTGACGCTAACCCTACTTGTCCTGACGCTAACCCTTGTTTTCCTGACGCTAACCCGAGTTTTCCTGACGTTAACCCGAGTTGTCCTGACGCTAACCCGAGTTGTCCTGACGCTAACCCGAGTTGTCCTGACGCTAACCCGAGTTGTCCTTACGCTAACCCTAGTTGTCCTGACGCTAACCCTAGTTGTCCTGACGCTAACCCGATTTGTCCTGACGCTAACCCGAGTTGTCCTGACGCTAACCCTAGTTGTCCTGACGCTAACCCGAGTTGTCCTGACACTAACCCTACTTGTCCTGACGCTAACCCGAGTTGTCCTGACGCTAACCTGAGTTGTCCTGATGCTAACCTGAGTTGTCCTGACGCTATCCCTACTTGTCCTGACGCTAACCCTACTTGTCCTGACGCTAACCCTACTTGTCCTGACGCTAACCCTAGTTGTCCTGACGCTAACTCTAGTTGTCCTGACGCTAACCCTAGTTGTCCTGACGCTAACCCTAGTTGTCGTGACGGTAACCCTAGTTGTCCTGACGCTAACCCTAGTTGTCCTGACGCTAACCCTAGTTGTCCTGACGCTTACCCTAGTTGTCCTGATGCTAACCCTAGTTGTCCTGACGCTAACCCTAGTTGTCCTGGCGCTAACCCTAGTTGTAATGGCGCTAACCCTAGTTGTCCTGGCGCTAACCCTAGTTGTCCTGACGCTAACCCGAGTTGTCCTGACGTTAACCCGAGTTGTCCTGACGCTAACCCGAGTTGTCCTGACGCTAACCCGAGTTGTCCTGACGCTAACCCTAGTTGTCCTGACGCTAACCCTAGTTGTCCTGACGCTAACCCGATTTGTCCTGACGCTAACCCTACTTGTCCTGACGCTAACCCTACTTGTCCTGACACTAACCCTAGTTGTCCTGACGCTAACCCTAGTTGTCCTGACGCTAACCCTACTTGTCCTGATGCTAACCCTAGTTGTCCTGACGCTAACCCTAGTTGTCCTGACGCTAACCCTACTTGTCCTGAGGCTAACCCTAGTTGTCCTGACGCTAACCCTAGTTGTCCTGACGCTAACCCTACTTGTCCTGACGCTAACCCTAGTTGTCCTGACGCTAACCCTAGTTGTCCTGACGCTAAACCTAGTTGTCCTGACGCTAACCCTAGTTGTCCAGACGCTAACCCTAGTTGTCCTGACGCTAACCCTAGTTGTCCTGATGCTAACCCTAGTTGTCCTGACACTAATCCTACTTGTCCTGACGCTAACCCTACTTGTCCTGACGCTAACCCTACTTGTCCTGACGCTAACCCTAGTTGTCCTGACACTAACCCTAGTTGTCCTGACGCTAACCCTACTTGTCCTGATGCAAACCCTACTTGTCCTGACGCTAACCCTAGTTGTCCTGACGCTAACCCTACTTGTCCTGACGCTAACCCTAGTTGTCCTGACAGTAACACGAGTTGTCCTGACGCTAACCCGAGTTGTCCTGACGCTAACCCTAGTTGTCCTGACCCTAACCCTAGTTGTCCTGACGCTAACCCGATTTGTCCTGACGCTAACCCTAGTTGTCCTGACGCTAACCCTAGTTTTCCTGACGCTAACCCGAGTTTTCCTGACGTTAACCCGAGTTGTCCTGACGCTAACCCGAGTTGTCCTGACGCTAACCCGAGTTGTCCTGACGCTAACCCGAGTTGTCCTTACGCTAACCCTAGTTGTCCTGACGCTAACCCTAGTTGTCCTGACGCTAACTCTAGTTGTCCTGACGCTAACCCTAGTTGTCGTGACGCTAACCCTAGTTGTCCTGACGCTAACAATAGTTGTCGGGACGCTAACCCTAGTTGTCGTGACGCTAACCCTAGTTGTCCTGACTCTAACCCTAGTTGTCCTGACGCTAACCCTAGTTGTCGTGACGCTAACCCTAGTTGTCCTGACGCTAACCCTAGTTGTCCTGACGCTAACCCTAGTTAGCCTGACGCTAACCCTAGTTGTCGTGACGCTAACCCTAGTTGTCCTGACGCTAACCCTAGTTGTCCTGACGCTAACCCTAGTTGTCGTGACGCTAACCCTAGTTGTCCTGACGCTAACCCTAGTTGTCGTGACGCTAACCCTAGTTGTTCTGACGCTAACCCTAGTTGTCCCGACGCTAACCCTAGTTGTCCCGATGCTAACCCTAGTTATCCTGACGCTAACCCTAGTTGTCCTGACGCTAACCCTAGTTGTCCTGACGCTAACCCTAGTTGTCCCGACGCTAACCCTAGTTGTCCTGACGCTAACCCTAGTTGTCCTGACGCTAACCCTGGTTGTCCTGACGCTATCCCTAGTTGTCCTGACGCTAACCCTAGTTGTCCTGACGCTAACCCTAGTTGTCCTGACGCTAACCCTAGTTGTCCTGACGCTAAACCTAGTTGTCCTGACGCTAACCCTAGTTGTCCTGACGCTAACCCTAGTTGTCGTGACGCTAACCCTAGGTGTCCTGACGTTAACCCTAGTTGTCGTGACGCTAACCCTAGTTGTCCTGACGCTAACCCTAGATGTCCTGACGCTAACCCTAGTTGTCCTGACGCTAACCCTAGTTGTCGTGACGCTAACCCTAGTTGTCCTGACGCTAACCCTAGTTGTCCTGACGCTAACCCTACTTGTCCTGACGCTAACCCTAGTTGTCGTGACGCTAACCCTAGGTGTTCTGACGCTAACCCTAGTTGTTGTGACGCTAACCCTAGTTGTCCTGACGCTAACCCTATGTGTCCTGACGCTAACCCTAGTTGTCCTGATGCTAACCCTAGTTGTGACGCTAACCCTAGTTGTCTTGACGCAAACCCTAGTTGTCCTGACGCTAACCCTAGTTGTCGTGACGCTAACCCTAGTTGTCCTGACGCTAACCCTAGTTGTCCTGACGCTAACCCTAGTTGTCCTGACGCTAACCCTAGTTGTCCTGACTCTAACCCTAGTTGTCGTGACGCTAACCCTAGTTGTCCTGACGCTAACCCTAGTTGTCGTGACGCTAGCGCTAGTTGTCCTGACGATAACCCTAGTTGTCCTGACGATAACCCTAGTTGTCCTGACGCTAACCCTAGTTGTCCTGACGCTAACCCTAGTTGTCCTGACTCTAACCCTAGTTGTCGTGACGCTAACCCTAGTTGTCCTGACGCTAACCCTAGTTGTCGTGACGCTAACGCTAGTTGTCCTGATGCTAACCCTAGTTGTCCTGACGCTAACCCTAGTTGTCCTGACGCTAACCCTAGTTGTCCTGATGCTAACCCTAGTTGTCCCGAAGCTAACCCTAGTTGTCCTGAGGCTAACCCTAGTTGTCCTGACGCTAACCCTAGTTGTCCCGACGCTAACCCTAGTTGTCCTGACGCTAACCCTAGTTGTCGTGACGCTAACACTAGTTGTCCTGACGCTAACCCTAGTTGTCCCGACGCTAACCCTAGTTGTCCTGACGCTAACCCTGGTTGTCCTGACGCTAACCCTAGTTGTCCTGACGCTATCCCTAGTTGTCCTGACGCTAACCCTAGTTGTCCTGACTCTTACCCTAGTTGTCCTGACGCTAACCCTAGTTGTCCTGACGCTAACCCTAGTTGTCCTGACGCTAACCCTAGTTGTCCTGACGCTTACCCTAGTTGTCCTGATGCTAACCCTAGTTGTCCTGACGCTAACCCTAGTTGTCCTGGCGCTAACCCTAGTTGTAATGGCGCTAACCCTAGTTGTCCTGGCGCTAACCCTAGTTGTCCTGACGCTAACCCGAGTTGTCCTGACGTTAACCCGAGTTGTCCTGACGCTAACCCGAGTTGTCCTGACGCTAACCCGAGTTGTCCTGACGCTAACCCTAGTTGTCCTGACGCTAACCCTAGTTGTCCTGACGCTAACCCGATTTGTCCTGACGCTAACCCTACTTGTCCTGACGCTAACCCTACTTGTCCTGACACTAACCCTAGTTGTCCTGACGCTAACCCTAGTTGTCCTGACGCTAACCCTAGTTGTCGTGACGCTAAGCCTATTTGTCCTGACGCTAACCCTAGTTGTCCTGACGCTAACCCTAGTTGTCGTGACGCTAACCCTAGTTGTCCTGACGCTAACCCTAGTTGTCCTGACGCTAAGCCTAGTTGTCCTGACGCTAACCCTACTTGTCCTGACGCTAACCCTTGTTTTCCTGACGCTAACCCGAGTTTTCCTGACGTTAACCCGAGTTGTCCTGACGCTAACCCGAGTTGTCCTGACGCTAACCCGAGTTGTCCTGACGCTAACCCGAGTTGTCCTTACGCTAACCCTAGTTGTCCTGACGCTAACCCTAGTTGTCCTGATGCTAACCCGATTTGTCCTGACGCTAACCCGAGTTGTCCTGACGCTAACCCTAGTTGTCCTGACGCTAACCCGAGTTGTCCTGACACTAACCCTACTTGTCCTGACGCTAACCCGAGTTGTCCTGACGCTAACCTGAGTTGTCCTGATGCTAACCTGAGTTGTCCTGACGCTATCCCTACTTGTCCTGACGCTAACCCTACTTGTCCTGACGCTAACCCTACTTGTCCTGACGCTAACCCTAGTTGTCCTGACGCTAACTCTAGTTGTCCTGACGCTAACCCTAGTTGTCCTGACGCTAACCCTAGTTGTCGTGACGGTAACCCTAGTTGTCCTGACGCTAACCCTAGTTGTCCTGACGCTAACCCTAGTTGTCGTGACGCTAACCCTAGTTGTCGTGACGCTAACCCTAGTTGTCCTGACGCTAACCCTAGTTGTCGTGACGCTAACCCTAGTTGTCCTGACGCTAACCCTAGTTGTCCTGACGCTAACCCTAGTTTCCTGACGCTAACCCTAGTTGTCGTGACGCTAACCCTAGTTGTCCTGACGCTAACCCTAGTTGTCCTGATGCTAACCCTAGTTGTCCTGACGCTAACCCTAGTTGTCCTGACGCTAACCCTAGTTGTCCTGATGCTAACCCAAGTTGTCGTGATGCCAACCCTAGTTGTCCTGATGCTAACCCTAGTTGTCGTGACGCTAACCCTAGTTGTCCTGACGCTAACCCTAGTTGTCCTGACGCTAACCCTAGTTGTCCTGATGCTAACCCTAGTTGTCCTGACGCTAAACCTAGTTGTCCTGACGCTATCCCTAGTTGTCCTGACGCTAACCCTAGTTGTCCTGACGGTAACCCTAGTTGTCCTGACGCTAACCCTAGTTGTCCTGATGCTAACCCTAGTTGTCCTGACGCTAACCCTAGTTGTCGTGACGCTAACCCTAGTTGTCCTGACGCTAACCCTAGTTGTCGTGACGCTAACCCTAGTTGTCCTGACGCTAACCCTAGTTGTCCTGACGCTATCCCTAGTTGTCCTGACGCTAACCCTAGTTGTCGTGACGCTAACTCTAGTTGTCCTGACTCTAACCCTAGTTGTCGTGACGCTATCCCTAGTTGTCCTGACGCTAACCCTAGTTGTCCTGACGCTAACCCGAGTTGTCCTGACGCTAACCCGAGTTGTCCTGACGCTAACCCTAGTTGTCATGATGCTAACCCTAGTTATCCTGACGCTAACCCTAGTTGTCCTGACGCTAACCCTAGTTGTCCTGACGGTAACCCTAGTGGTCCTGACGCTAACCCTAGTTGTCCTGACGCTAACCCTAGTTGTCGTGACGCTAACCCTAGTTGTCCTGACGCTAACCCTAATTGTCGTGACGCTAACCCTAGTTGTCTTGACGCTAACCCTAGTTGTCCTGACGCTAACCCTAATTGTCGTGACGCTATCCCTACTTGTCCTGACGCTAACCCTACTTGTCCTGACGCTAACCCTACTTGTCCTGACGCTAACCCTAGTTGTCCTGACGCTAACTCTAGTTGTCCTGACGCTAACCCTAGTTGTCCTGACGCTAACCCTAGTTGTCGTGACGGTAACCCTAGTTGTCCTGACGCTAACCCTAGTTGTCCTGACGCTAACCCTAGTTGTCGTGACGCTAACCCTAGTTGTCGTGACGCTAACCCTAGTTGTCCTGACGCTAACCCTAGTTGTCGTGACGCTAACCCTAGTTGTCCTGACGCTAACCCTAGTTGTCCTGACGCTAACCCTAGTTTCCTGACGCTAACCCTAGTTGTCGTGACGCTAACCCTAGTTGTCCTGACGCTAACCCTAGTTGTCCTGATGCTAACCCTAGTTGTCCTGACGCTAACCCTAGTTGTCCTGACGCTAACCCTAGTTGTCCTGATGCTAACCCTAGTTGTCGTGATGCCAACCCTAGTTGTCCTGATGCTAACCCTAGTTGTCGTGATGCTAACCCTAGTTGTCCTGACGCTAACCCTAGTTGTCCTGACGCTAACCCTAGTTGTCCTGATGCTAACCCTAGTTGTCCTGACGCTAAACCTAGTTGTCCTGACGCTATCCCTAGTTGTCCTGACGCTAACCCTAGTTGTCCTGACGGTAACCCTAGTTGTCCTGACGCTAACCCTAGTTGTCCTGATGCTAACCCTAGTTGTCCTGACGCTAACCCTAGTTGTCGTGACGCTAACCCTAGTTGTCCTGACGCTAACCCTAGTTGTCGTGACGCTAACCCTAGTTGTCCTGACGCTAACCCTAGTTGTCCTGACGCTATCCCTAGTTGTCCTGACGCTAACCCTAGTTGTCGTGACGCTAACTCTAGTTGTCCTGACTCTAACCCTAGTTGTCGTGACGCTATCCCTAGTTGTCCTGACGCTAACCCTAGTTGTCCTGACGCTAACCCGAGTTGTCCTGACGCTAACCCGAGTTGTCCTGACGCTAACCCTAGTTGTCATGATGCTAACCCTAGTTATCCTGACGCTAACCCTAGTTGTCCTGACGCTAACCCTAGTTGTCCTGACGGTAACCCTAGTGGTCCTGACGCTAACCCTAGTTGTCCTGACGCTAACCCTAGTTGTCGTGACGCTAACCCTAGTTGTCCTGACGCTAACCCTAATTGTCGTGACGCTAACCCTAGTTGTCTTGACGCTAACCCTAGTTGTCCTGACGCTAACCCGAGTTGTCCTGACGCTAACCCAAGTTGTCCTGACGCTAACCCGAGATGTCCTTACGCTAACCCTAGTTGTCCTGACGCTAACCCTAGTTGTCGTGACGCTAACCCTAGTTGTCCTGACGCTAACCCTAGTTGTCGTGACGCTAACCCGAGTTGTCCTGACGCTAACCCGAGTTGTCCTGACGCTAACCCTAGTTGTCCTGACGCTAACCCTAGTTGTCCTGACGCTTACCCGATTTGTCCTGACGCTAACCCTAGTTGTCCTGACGGTAACCCTAGTGGTCCTGACGCTAACCCTAGTTGTCCTGACGCTAACCCTAGTTGTCCTGACGCTAACCCTAGTTGTCCTGACGCTTACCCGATTTGTCCTGACGCTAACCCTAGTTGTCCTGACGCTAACCCTTGTTTTCCTGACGCTAACCCGAGTTTTCCTGACGTTAACCCGAGTTGTCCTGACGCTAACCCGAGTTGTCCTGACGCTAACCCGAGTTGTCCTGACGCTAACCCGAGTTGTCCTGACGCTAACCCGAGTTGTCCTTACGCTAACCCTAGTTGTCCTGACGCTAACCCTAGTTGTCCTGACGCTAACCCGATTTGTCCTGACGCTAACCCGAGTTGTCCTGACGCTAACCCTAGTTGTCCTGACGCTAACCCGAGTTGTCCTGACACTAACCCTACTTGTCCTGACGCTAACCCGAGTTGTCCTGACGCTAACCTGAGTTGTCCTGATGCTAACCTGAGTTGTCCTGACGCTATCCCTACTTGTCCTGACGCTAACCCTACTTGTCCTGACGCTAACCCTACTTGTCCTGCCGCTAACCCTAGTTGTCCTGACGCTAACTCTAGTAGTCCTGACGCTAACCCTAGTTGTCCTGACGCTAACCCTAGTTGTCGTGACGGTAACCCTAGTTGTCCTGACGCTAACCCTAGTTGTCCTGACGCTAACCCTAGTTGTCGTGACGCTAACCCTAGTTGTCGTGACGCTAACCCTAGTTGTCCTGACGCTAACCCTAGTTGTCGTGACGCTAACCCTAGTTGTCCTGACGCTAACCCTAGTTGTCCTGACGCTAACCCTAGTTTCCTGACGCTAACCCTAGTTGTCGTGACGCTAACCCTAGTTGTCCTGACGCTAACCCTAGTTGTCCTGACGCTAACCCTAGTTGTCCTGACGCTAACCCTAGTTGTCCTGATGCTAACCCTAGTTGTCGTGATGCCAACCCTAGTTGTCCTGATGCTAACCCTAGTTGTCGTGACGCTAACCCTAGTTGTCCTGATGCTAACCCTAGTTGTCCTGACGCTAACCCTAGTTGTCCTGATGCTAACCCTAGTTGTCCTGACGCTAAACCTAGTTGTCCTGATGCTATCCCTAGTTGTCCTGACGCTAACCCTAGTTGTCCTGACGGTAACCCTAGTTGTCCTGACGCTAACCCTAGTTGTCCTGATGCTAACCCTAGTTGTCCTGACGCTAACCCTAGTTGTCGTGACGCTAACCCTAGTTGTCCTGACGCTAACCCTAGTTGTCGTGACGCTAACCCTAGTTGTCCTGACGCTAACCCTAGTTGTCCTGACGCTATCCCTAGTTGTCCTGACGCTAACCCTAGTTGTCGTGACGCTAACTCTAGTTGTCCTGACTCTAACCCTAGTTGTCGTGACGCTATCCCTAGTTGTCCTGACGCTAACCCTAGTTGTCCTGACGCTAACCCTAGTTGTCCTGACGCTAACCCTAGTTGTCCTGACGCTAACCCTAGTTGTCCTGACGCTAACCCTAGTTGTCCTGACGCTAACCCTAGTTGTCATGATGCTAACCTTAGTTGTCCTGACGCTAACCCTAGTTGTCCTGACGCTAACCCTAGTTGTCCTGACGGTAACCCTAGTTGTCCTGACGCTAACCCTAGTTGTCCTGACGCTAACCCTACTTGTCCTGATGCAAACCCTACTTGTCCTGACGCTAACCCTAGTTGTCCTGACGCTAACCCTACTTGTCCTGACGCTAACCCTAGTTGTCCTGACAGTAACACGAGTTGTCCTGACGCTAACCCGAGTTGTCCTGACGCTAACCCTAGTTGTCCTGACCCTAACCCTAGTTGTCCTGACGCTAACCCGATTTGTCCTGACGCTAACCCTAGTTGTCCTGACGCTAACCCTAGTTTTCCTGACGCTAACCCGAGTTTTCCTGACGTTAACCCGAGTTGTCCTGACGCTAACCCGAGTTGTCCTGACGCTAACCCGAGTTGTCCTTACGCTAACCCTAGTTGTCCTGACGCTAACCCTAGTTGTCCTGACGCTAACTCTAGTTGTCCTGACGCTAACCCTAGTTGTCGTGACGCTAACCCTAGTTGTCCTGACGCTAACAATAGTTGTCGGGACGCTAACCCTAGTTGTCGTGACGCTAACCCTAGTTGTCCTGACTCTAACCCTAGTTGTCCTGACTCTAACCCTAGTTGTCCTGACGCTAACCCTAGTTGTCGTGACGCTAACCCTAGTTGTCCTGACGCTAACCCTAGTTGTCCTGACGCTAACCCTAGTTAGCCTGACGCTAACCCTAGTTGTCGTGACGCTAACCCTAGTTGTCCTGACGCTAACCCTAGTTGTCCTGACGCTAACCCTAGTTGTCGTGACGCTAACCCTAGTTGTCCTGACGCTAACCCTAGTTGTCGTGACGCTAACCCTAATTGTTCTGACGCTAACCCTAGTTGTCCCGACGCTAACCCTAGTTGTCCCGATGCTAACCCTAGTTATCCTGACGCTAACCCTAGTTGTCCTGACGCTAACCCTAGTTGTCCTGACGCTAACCCTAGTTGTCCCGACGCTAACCCTAGTTGTCCTGACGCTAACCCTAGTTGTCCTGACGCTAACCCTGGTTGTCCTGACGCTATCCCTAGTTGTCCTGACGCTAACCCTAGTTGTCCTGACGCTAACCCTAGTTGTCCTGACGCTAACCCTAGTTGTCCTGACGCTAAACCTAGTTGTCCTGACGCTAACCCTAGTTGTCCTGACGCTAACCCTAGTTGTCGTGACGCTAACCCTAGGTGTCCTGACGTTAACCCTAGTTGTCGTGACGCTAACCCTAGTTGTCCTGACGCTAACCCTAGATGTCCTGACGCTAACCCTAGTTGTCCTGACGCTAACCCTAGTTGTCGTGACGCTAACCCTAGTTGTCCTGACGCTAACCCTAGTTGTCCTGACGCTAACCCTACTTGTCCTGACGCTAACCCTAGTTGTCGTGACGCTAACCCTAGGTGTTCTGACGCTAACCCTAGTTGTTGTGACGCTAACCCTAGTTGTCCTGACGCTAACCCTATGTGTCCTGACGCTAACCCTAGTTGTCCTGATGCTAACCCTAGTTGTGACGCTAACCCTAGTTGTCTTGACGCAAACCCTAGTTGTCCTGACGCTAACCCTAGTTGTCGTGACGCTAACCCTAGTTGTCCTGACGCTAACCCTAGTTGTCCTGACGCTAACCCTAGTTGTCCTGACTCTAACCCTAGTTGTCGTGACGCTAACCCTAGTTGTCCTGACGCTAACCCTAGTTGTCGTGACGCTAGCGCTAGTTGTCCTTACGATAACCCTAGTTGTCCTGACGATAACCCTAGTTGTCCTGACGCTAACCCTAGTTGTCCTGACGCTAACCCTAGTTGTCCTGACTCTAACCCTAGTTGTCGTGACGCTAACCCTAGTTGTCCTGACGCTAACCCTAGTTGTCGTGACGCTAACGCTAGTTGTCCTGATGCTAACCCTAGTTGTCCTGATGCTAACCCTAGTTGTCCTGACGCTAACCCTAGTTGTCCTGACGCTAACCCTAGTTGTCCTGATGCTAACCCTAGTTGTCCCGAAGCTAACCCTAGTTGTCCTGAGGCTAACCCTAGTTGTCCTGACGCTAACCCTAGTTGTCCCGACGCTAACCCTAGTTGTCCTGACGCTAACCCTAGTTGTCGTGACGCTAACACTAGTTGTCCTGACGCTAACCCTAGTTGTCCCGACGCTAACCCTAGTTGTCCTGACGCTAACCCTGGTTGTCCTGACGCTAACCCTAGTTGTCCTGACGCTATCCCTAGTTGTCCTGACGCTAACCCTAGTTGTCCTGACTCTTACCCTAGTTGTCCTGACGCTAACCCTAGTTGTCCTGACGCTAACCCTAGTTGTCCTGACGCTAACCCTAGTTGTCCTGACGCTTACCCTAGTTGTCCTGATGCTAACCCTAGTTGTCCTGACGCTAACCCTAGTTGTCCTGGCGCTAACCCTAGTTGTAATGGCGCTAACCCTAGTTGTCCTGGCGCTAACCCTAGTTGTCCTGACGCTAACCCGAGTTGTCCTGACGTTAACCCGAGTTGTCCTGACGCTAACCCGAGTTGTCCTGACGCTAACCCGAGTTGTCCTGACGCTAACCCTAGTTGTCCTGACGCTAACCCTAGTTGTCCTGACGCTAACCCGATTTGTCCTGACGCTAACCCTACTTGTCCTGACGCTAACCCTACTTGTCCTGACACTAACCCTAGTTGTCCTGACGCTAACCCTAGTTGTCCTGACGCTAACCCTAGTTGTCCTGACGCTAAGCCTATTTGTCCTGACGCTAACCCTAGTTGTCCTGACGCTAACCCTAGTTGTCGTGACGCTAACCCTAGTTGTCCTGACGCTAACCCTAGTTGTCCTGACGCTAAGCCTAGTTGTCCTGACGCTAACCCTACTTGTCCTGACGCTAACCCTTGTTTTCCTGACGCTAACCCGAGTTTTCCTGACGTTAACCCGAGTTGTCCTGACGCTAACCCGAGTTGTCCTGACGCTAACCCGAGTTGTCCTGACGCTAACCCGAGTTGTCCTTACGCTAACCCTAGTTGTCCTGACGCTAACCCTAGTTGTCCTGACGCTAACCCGATTTGTCCTGACGCTAACCCGAGTTGTCCTGACGCTAACCCTAGTTGTCCTGACGCTAACCCGAGTTGTCCTGACACTAACCCTACTTGTCCTGACGCTAACCCGAGTTGTCCTGACGCTAACCTGAGTTGTCCTGATGCTAACCTGAGTTGTCCTGACGCTATCCCTACTTGTCCTGACGCTAACCCTACTTGTCCTGACGCTAACCCTACTTGTCCTGACGCTAACCCTAGTTGTCCTGACGCTAACTCTAGTTGTCCTGACGCTAACCCTAGTTGTCCTGACGCTAACCCTAGTTGTCGTGACGGTAACCCTAGTTGTCCTGACGCTAACCCTAGTTGTCCTGACGCTAACCCTAGTTGTCGTGACGCTAACCCTAGTTGTCGTGACGCTAACCCTAGTTGTCCTGACGCTAACCCTAGTTGTCGTGACGCTAACCCTAGTTGTCCTGACGCTAACCCTAGTTGTCCTGACGCTAACCCTAGTTTCCTGACGCTAACCCTAGTTGTCGTGACGCTAACCCTAGTTGTCCTGACGCTAACCCTAGTTGTCCTGATGCTAACCCTAGTTGTCCTGACGCTAACCCTAGTTGTCCTGACGCTAACCCTAGTTGTCCTGATGCTAACCCAAGTTGTCGTGATGCCAACCCTAGTTGTCCTGATGCTAACCCTAGTTGTCGTGACGCTAACCCTAGTTGTCCTGACGCTAACCCTAGTTGTCCTGACGCTAACCCTAGTTGTCCTGATGCTAACCCTAGTTGTCCTGACGCTAAACCTAGTTGTCCTGACGCTAAACCTAGTTGTCCTGACGCTAACCCTAGTTGTCCTGACGGTAACCCTAGTTGTCCTGACGCTAACCCTAGTTGTCCTGATGCTAACCCTAGTTGTCCTGACGCTAACCCTAGTTGTCGTGACGCTAACCCTAGTTGTCGTGACGCTAACCCTAGTTGTCCTGACGCTAACCCTAGTTGTCGTGACGCTAACCCTAGTTGTCCTGACGCTAACCCTAGTTGTCCTGACGCTATCCCTAGTTGTCCTGACGCTAACCCTAGTTGTCGTGACGCTAACTCTAGTTGTCCTGACTCTAACCCTAGTTGTCGTGACGCTATCCCTAGTTGTCCTGACGCTAACCCTAGTTGTCCTGACGCTAACCCGAGTTGTCCTGACGCTAACCCGAGTTGTCCTGACGCTAACCCTAGTTGTCATGATGCTAACCCTAGTTATCCTGACGCTAACCCTAGTTGTCCTGACGCTAACCCTAGTTGTCCTGACGGTAACCCTAGTGGTCCTGACGCTAACCCTAGTTGTCCTGACGCTAACCCTAGTTGTCGTGACGCTAACCCTAGTTGTCCTGACGCTAACCCTAATTGTCGTGACGCTAACCCTAGTTGTCTTGACGCTAACCCTAGTTGTCCTGACGCTAACCCTAATTGTCGTGACGCTATCCCTACTTGTCCTGACGCTAACCCTACTTGTCCTGACGCTAACCCTACTTGTCCTGACGCTAACCCTAGTTGTCCTGACGCTAACTCTAGTTGTCCTGACGCTAACCCTAGTTGTCCTGACGCTAACCCTAGTTGTCGTGACGGTAACCCTAGTTGTCCTGACGCTAACCCTAGTTGTCCTGACGCTAACCCTAGTTGTCGTGACGCTAACCCTAGTTGTCGTGACGCTAACCCTAGTTGTCCTGACGCTAACCCTAGTTGTCGTGACGCTAACCCTAGTTGTCCTGACGCTAACCCTAGTTGTCCTGACGCTAACCCTAGTTTCCTGACGCTAACCCTAGTTGTCGTGACGCTAACCCTAGTTGTCCTGACGCTAACCCTAGTTGTCCTGATGCTAACCCTAGTTGTCCTGACGCTAACCCTAGTTGTCCTGACGCTAACCCTAGTTGTCCTGATGCTAACCCTAGTTGTCGTGATGCCAACCCTAGTTGTCCTGATGCTAACCCTAGTTGTCGTGATGCTAACCCTAGTTGTCCTGACGCTAACCCTAGTTGTCCTGACGCTAACCCTAGTTGTCCTGATGCTAACCCTAGTTGTCCTGACGCTAAACCTAGTTGTCCTGACGCTATCCCTAGTTGTCCTGACGCTAACCCTAGTTGTCCTGACGGTAACCCTAGTTGTCCTGACGCTAACCCTAGTTGTCCTGATGCTAACCCTAGTTGTCCTGACGCTAACCCTAGTTGTCGTGACGCTAACCCTAGTTGTCCTGACGCTAACCCTAGTTGTCGTGACGCTAACCCTAGTTGTCCTGACGCTAACCCTAGTTGTCCTGACGCTATCCCTAGTTGTCGTGACGCTAACTCTAGTTGTCCTGACTCTAACCCTAGTTGTCCTGACGCTAACCCGAGTTGTCCTGACGCTAACCCGAGTTGTCCTGACGCTAACCCGAGTTGTCCTGACGCTAACCCTAGTTGTCCTGACGCTAACCCTAGTTGTCCTGACGGTAACCCTAGTGGTCCTGACGCTAACCCTAGTTGTCCTGACGCTAACCCTAGTTGTCGTGACGCTAACCCTAGTTGTCCTGACGCTAACCCTAATTGTCGTGACGCTAACCCTAGTTGTCTTGACGCTAACCCTAGTTGTCCTGACGCTAACCCGAGTTGTCCTGACGCTAACCCAAGTTGTCCTGACGCTAACCCGAGATGTCCTTACGCTAACCCTAGTTGTCCTGACGCTAACCCTAGTTGTCGTGACGCTAACCCTAGTTGTCCTGACGCTAACCCTAGTTGTCGTGACGCTAACCCGAGTTGTCCTGACGCTAACCCGAGTTGTCCTGACGCTAACCCTAGTTGTCCTGACGCTAACCCTAGTTGTCCTGACGCTTACCCGATTTGTCCTGACGCTAACCCTAGTTGTCCTGACGGTAACCCTAGTGGTCCTGACGCTAACCCTAGTTGTCCTGACGCTAACCCTAGTTGTCCTGACGCTAACCCTAGTTGTCCTGACGCTTACCCGATTTGTCCTGACGCTAACCCTAGTTGTCCTGACGCTAACCCTTGTTTTCCTGACGCTAACCCGAGTTTTCCTGACGTTAACCCGAGTTGTCCTGACGCTAACCCGAGTTGTCCTGACGCTAACCCGAGTTGTCCTGACGCTAACCCGAGTTGTCCTGACGCTAACCCGAGTTGTCCTTACGCTAACCCTAGTTGTCCTGACGCTAACCCTAGTTGTCCTGACGCTAACCCGATTTGTCCTGACGCTAACCCGAGTTGTCCTGACGCTAACCCTAGTTGTCCTGACGCTAACCCGAGTTGTCCTGACACTAACCCTACTTGTCCTGACGCTAACCCGAGTTGTCCTGACGCTAACCTGAGTTGTCCTGATGCTAACCTGAGTTGTCCTGACGCTATCCCTACTTGTCCTGACGCTAACCCTACTTGTCCTGACGCTAACCCTACTTGTCCTGCCGCTAACCCTAGTTGTCCTGACGCTAACTCTAGTAGTCCTGACGCTAACCCTAGTTGTCCTGACGCTAACCCTAGTTGTCGTGACGGTAACCCTAGTTGTCCTGACGCTAACCCTAGTTGTCCTGACGCTAACCCTAGTTGTCGTGACGCTAACCCTAGTTGTCGTGACGCTAACCCTAGTTGTCCTGACGCTAACCCTAGTTGTCGTGACGCTAACCCTAGTTGTCCTGACGCTAACCCTAGTTGTCCTGACGCTAACCCTAGTTTCCTGACGCTAACCCTAGTTGTCGTGACGCTAACCCTAGTTGTCCTGACGCTAACCCTAGTTGTCCTGACGCTAACCCTAGTTGTCCTGACGCTAACCCTAGTTGTCCTGATGCTAACCCTAGTTGTCGTGATGCCAACCCTAGTTGTCCTGATGCCAACCCTAGTTGTCGTGACGCTAACCCTAGTTGTCCTGACGCTAACCCTAGTTGTCCTGACGCTAACCCTAGTTGTCCTGATGCTAACCCTAGTTGTCCTGACGCTAAACCTAGTTGTCCTGATGCTATCCCTAGTTGTCCTGACGCTAACCCTAGTTGTCCTGACGGTAACCCTAGTTGTCCTGACGCTAACCCTAGTTGTCCTGATGCTAACCCTAGTTGTCCTGACGCTAACCCTAGTTGTCGTGACGCTAACCCTAGTTGTCCTGACGCTAACCCTAGTTGTCGTGACGCTAACCCTAGTTGTCCTGACGCTAACCCTAGTTGTCCTGACGCTATCCCTAGTTGTCCTGACGCTAACCCTAGTTGTCGTGACGCTAACTCTAGTTGTCCTGACTCTAACCCTAGTTGTCGTGACGCTATCCCTAGTTGTCCTGACGCTAACCCTAGTTGTCCTGACGCTAACCCTAGTTGTCCTGACGCTAACCCTAGTTGTCCTGACGCTAACCCTAGTTGTCCTGACGCTAACCCTAGTTGTCATGATGCTAACCTTAGTTGTCCTGACGCTAACCCTAGTTGTCCTGACGCTAACCCTAGTTGTCCTGACGGTAACCCTAGTTGTCCTGACGCTAACCCTAGTTGTCCTGACGCTAACCCTAGTTGTCGTGACGCTAACCCTAGTTGTCCTGACGCTAACCCTAATTGTCCTGACGCTAACCCTAATTGTCGTGACGCTAACCCTAGTTGTCTTGACGCTAACCCTAGTTGTCCTGACGCTAACCCGAGTTGTACTGACGCTAACCCAAGTTGTCCTGACGCTAACCCGAGTTGTCCTTACGCTAACCCTAGTTGTCCTGACGCTAACCCTAGTTGTCGTGACGCTAACCCTAGTTGTCCTGACGCTAACCCTAGTTGTCGTGACGCTAACCCTAGTTGTCTTGACGCTAACCCTAGTTGTCCTGACGCTAACCCTAGTTGTCCTGACGCTAACCCTAGTTGTCGTGACGCTAACTCAAGTTGTCCTGACGCTAACCCTAGTTGTCGTGACGCTATCCCTAGTTGTCCTGACGCTAACCATAGTTGTCCTGATGCTAACCCGAGTTGTCCTGACACTAACCCTACTTGTCCTGACGCTAACCCGAGTTGTCCTGACGGTAACCTGAGTTGTCCTGATGCTAACCCGAGTTGTCCTGACGCTAACCCTACTTGTCCTGACGCTAACCCTAGTTGTCCTGACGCTAACCCTAGTTGTCCTGATGCTAACCCTAGTTGTCGTGATGCCAACCCTAGTTGTCCTGACGCTAACCCTAGTTGTCGTGACGCTAACCCTAGTTGTCCTGACGCTAACCCTAGTTGTCCTGACGCTAAACCTAGTTGTCCTGACGCTAACCCTAGTTGTCCTGACGCTAACCCTAGTTGTCCTGACGGTAACCCTAGTTGTCCTGACGCTAACCCTAGTTGTCCTGACGCTAACCCTAGTTGTCCAGACGCTAACCCTAGTTGTCGTGACGCTAACCCTAGTTGTCGTGACGCTAACCCTAGTTGTCCTGACGCTAACCCTAGTTGTCGTGACGCTAACCCTAGTTGTCCTGACGCTAACCCTAGTTGTCCTGACGTTAACCCTAGTTGTCCTGACGCTAACCCTAGTTGTCGTGACGCTAACTCTAGTTGTCCTGACGCTAACCCTAGTTGTCGTGACGCTATCCCTAGTTGTCCTGACGCTAACCCTAGTTGTCCTGACGCTAACCCGAGTTGTCCTGACACTAACCCTACTTGTCCTGACGCTAACCCGAGTTGTCCTGACGCTAACCCGAGTTGTCCTGATGCTAACCCTAGTTGTCGTGACGCTAACCCTAGTTGTCCTGACGCTAACCCTAGTTGTCCAGACGCTAACCCTAGTTGTCGTGACGCTAACCCTAGTTGTCGTGACGCTAACCCTAGTTGTCCTGACGCTAACCCTAGTTGTCGTGACGCTAACCCTAGTTGTCCTGACGCTAACCCTAGTTGTCCTGACGTTAACCCTAGTTGTCCTGACGCTAACCCTAGTTGTCGTGACGCTAACTCTAGTTGTCCTGACGCTAACCCTAGTTGTCGTGACGCTATCCCTAGTTGTCCTGACGCTAACCCTAGTTGTCCTGACGCTAACCCGAGTTGTCCTGACACTAACCCTACTTGTCCTGACGCTAACCCGAGTTGTCCTGACGCTAACCCGAGTTGTCCTGATGCTAACCCTAGTTGTCGTGACGCTAACCCTAGTTGTCCTGACGCTAACCCTAGTTGTCGTGACGCTAACCCTAGTTGTCGTGACGCTAACCCTAGTTGTCCTGACGCTAACCCTAGTTGTCCTGATGCTAACCCTAGTTGTCCTGACGCTAACCCTAGTTGTCCTGACGCTAACCCTAGTTGTCCTGATGCTAACCCTAGTTGTCGTGATGCCAACCCTAGTTGTCCTGATGCTAACCCTAGTTGTCGTGACGCTAACCCTAGTTGTCCTGACGCTAACCCTAGTTGTCCTGACGCTAACCCTAGTTGTCCTGATGCTAACCCTAGTTGTCCTGACGCTAAACCTAGTTGTCCTGACGCTATCCCTAGTTGTCCTGACGCTAACCCTAGTTGTCCTGACGGTAACCCTAGTTGTCCTGACGCTAACCCTAGTTGTCCTGATGCTAACCCTAGTTGTCCTGACGCTAACCCTAGTTGTCGTGACGCTAACCCTAGTTGTCCTGACGCTAACCCTAGTTGTCGTGACGCTAACCCTAGTTGTCCTGACGCTAACCCTAGTTGTCCTGACGCTATCCCTAGTTGTCCTGACGCTAACCCTAGTTGTCGTGACGCTAACTCTAGTTGTCCTGACTCTAACCCTAGTTGTCGTGACGCTATCCCTAGTTGTCCTGACGCTAACCCTAGTTGTCCTGACGCTAACCCGAGTTGTCCTGACGCTAACCCGAGTTGTCCTGACGCTAACCCTAGTTGTCATGATGCTAACCCTAGTTATCCTGACGCTAACCCTAGTTGTCCTGACGCTAACCCTAGTTGTCCTGACGGTAACCCTAGTGGTCCTGACGCTAACCCTAGTTGTCCTGACGCTAACCCTAGTTGTCGTGACGCTAACCCTAGTTGTCTTGACGCTAACCCTAATTGTCGTGACGCTAACCCTAGTTGTCGTGACGCTAACCCTAGTTGTCTTGACGCTAACCCTAATTGTCGTGACGCTATCCCTACTTGTCCTGACGCTAACCCTACTTGTCCTGACGCTAACCCTACTTGTCCTGACGCTAACCCTAGTTGTCCTGACGCTAACTCTAGTTGTCCTGACGCTAACCCTAGTTGTCCTGACGCTAACCCTAGTTGTCGTGACGGTAACCCTAGTTGTCCTGACGCTAACCCTAGTTGTCCTGACGCTAACCCTAGTTGTCGTGACGCTAACCCTAGTTGTCGTGACGCTAACCCTAGTTGTCCTGACGCTAACCCTAGTTGTCGTGACGCTAACCCTAGTTGTCCTGACGCTAACCCTAGTTGTCCTGACGCTAACCCTAGTTTCCTGACGCTAACCCTAGTTGTCGTGACGCTAACCCTAGTTGTCCTGACGCTAACCCTAGTTGTCCTGATGCTAACCCTAGTTGTCCTGACGCTAACCCTAGTTGTCCTGACGCTAACCCTAGTTGTCCTGATGCTAACCCTAGTTGTCGTGATGCCAACCCTAGTTGTCCTGATGCTAACCCTAGTTGTCGTGACGCTAACCCTAGTTGTCCTGACGCTAACCCTAGTTGTCCTGACGCTAACCCTAGTTGTCCTGATGCTAACCCTAGTTGTCCTGACGCTAAACCTAGTTGTCCTGACGCTATCCCTAGTTGTCCTGACGCTAACCCTAGTTGTCCTGACGGTAACCCTAGTTGTCCTGACGCTAACCCTAGTTGTCCTGATGCTAACCCTAGTTGTCCTGACGCTAACCCTAGTTGTCGTGACGCTAACCCTAGTTGTCCTGACGCTAACCCTAGTTGTCGTGACGCTAACCCTAGTTGTCCTGACGCTAACCCTAGTTGTCCTGACGCTATCCCTAGTTGTCCTGACGCTAACCCTAGTTGTCGTGACGCTAACTCTAGTTGTCCTGACTCTAACCCTAGTTGTCGTGACGCTATCCCTAGTTGTCCTGACGCTAACCCTAGTTGTCCTGACGCTAACCCGAGTTGTCCTGACGCTAACCCGAGTTGTCCTGACGCTAACCCTAGTTGTCATGATGCTAACCCTAGTTATCCTGACGCTAACCCTAGTTGTCCTGACGCTAACCCTAGTTGTCCTGACGGTAACCCTAGTGGTCCTGACGCTAACCCTAGTTGTCCTGACGCTAACCCTAGTTGTCGTGACGCTAACCCTAGTTGTCCTGACGCTAACCCTAATTGTCGTGACGCTAACCCTAGTTGTCTTGACGCTAACCCTAGTTGTCCTGACGCTAACCCGAGTTGTCCTGACGCTAACCCAAGTTGTCCTGACGCTAACCCGAGATGTCCTTACGCTAACCCTAGTTGTCCTGACGCTAACCCTAGTTGTCGTGACGCTAACCCTAGTTGTCCTGACGCTAACCCTAGTTGTCGTGACGCTAACCCGAGTTGTCCTGACGCTAACCCGAGTTGTCCTGACGCTAACCCTAGTTGTCCTGACGCTAACCCTAGTTGTCCTGACGCTTACCCGATTTGTCCTGACGCTAACCCTAGTTGTCCTGACGGTAACCCTAGTGGTCCTGACGCTAACCCTAGTTGTCCTGACGCTAACCCTAGTTGTCCTGACGCTTACCCGATTTGTCCTGACGCTAACCCTAGTTGTCCTGACGCTAACCCTTGTTTTCCTGACGCTAACCCGAGTTTTCCTGACGTTAACCCGAGTTGTCCTGACGCTAACCCGAGTTGTCCTGACGCTAACCCGAGTTGTCCTGACGCTAACCCGAGTTGTCCTGACGCTAACCCGAGTTGTCCTTACGCAAACCCTAGTTGTCCTGACGCTAACCCTAGTTGTCCTGACGCTAACCCGATTTGTCCTGACGCTAACCCGAGTTGTCCTGACGCTAACCCTAGTTGTCCTGACGCTAACCCGAGTTGTCCTGACACTAACCCTACTTGTCCTGACGCTAACCCGAGTTGTCCTGACGCTAACCTGAGTTGTCCTGATGCTAACCTGAGTTGTCCTGACGCTATCCCTACTTGTCCTGACGCTAACCCTACTTGTCCTGACGCTAACCCTACTTGTCCTGACGCTAACCCTAGTTGTCCTGACGCTAACTCTAGTAGTCCTGACGCTAACCCTAGTTGTCCTGACGCTAACCCTAGTTGTCGTGACGGTAACCCTAGTTGTCCTGACGCTAACCCTAGTTGTCCTGACGCTAACCCTAGTTGTCGTGACGCTAACCCTAGTTGTCGTGACGCTAACCCTAGTTGTCCTGACGCTAACCCTAGTTGTCGTGACGCTAACCCGAGTTGTCCTGACGCTAACCCTAGTTGTCCTGACGCTAACCCTAGTTGTCCTGACGCTTACCCGATTTGTCCTGACGCTAACCCTAGTTGTCCTGACGGTAACCCTAGTGGTCCTGACGCTAACCCTAGTTGTCCTGACGCTAACCCTAGTTGTCCTGACGCTTACCCGATTTGTCCTGACGCTAACCCTAGTTGTCCTGACGCTAACCCTTGTTTTCCTGACGCTAACCCGAGTTTTCCTGACGTTAACCCGAGTTGTCCTGACGCTAACCCGAGTTGTCCTGACGCTAACCCGAGTTGTCCTGACGCTAACCCGAGTTGTCCTGACGCTAACCCGAGTTGTCCTTACGCTAACCCTAGTTGTCCTGACGCTAACCCTAGTTGTCCTGACGCTAACCCGATTTGTCCTGACGCTAACCCGAGTTGTCCTGACGCTAACCCTAGTTGTCCTGACGCTAACCCGAGTTGTCCTGACACTAACCCTACTTGTCCTGACGCTAACCCGAGTTGTCCTGACGCTAACCTGAGTTGTCCTGATGCTAACCTGAGTTGTCCTGACGCTATCCCTACTTGTCCTGACGCTAACCCTACTTGTCCTGACGCTAACCCTACTTGTCCTGACGCTAACCCTAGTTGTCCTGACGCTAACTCTAGTAGTCCTGACGCTAACCCTAGTTGTCCTGACGCTAACCCTAGTTGTCGTGACGGTAACCCTAGTTGTCCTGACGCTAACCCTAGTTGTCCTGACGCTAACCCTAGTTGTCGTGACGCTAACCCTAGTTGTCGTGACGCTAACCCTAGTTGTCCTGACGCTAACCCTAGTTGTCGTGACGCTAACCCTAGTTGTCCTGACGCTAACCCTAGTTGTCCTGACGCTAACCCTAGTTTCCTGACGCTAACCCTAGTTGTCGTGACGCTAACCCTAGTTGTCCTCACGCTAACCCTAGTTGTCCTGACGCTAACCCTAGTTGTCCTGACGCTAACCCTAGTTGTCCTGATGCTAACCCTAGTTGTCGTGATGCCAACCCTAGTTGTCCTGATGCTAACCCTAGTTGTCGTGACTCTAACCCTAGTTGTCCTGACGCTAACCCTAGTTGTCCTGACGCTAACCCTAGTTGTCCTGATGCTAACCCTAGTTGTCCTGACGCTAAACCTAGTTGTCCTGATGCTATCCCTAGTTGTCCTGACGCTAAACCTAGTTGTCCTGACGGTAACCCTAGTTGTCCTGACGCTAACCCTAGTTGTCCTGATGCTAACCCTAGTTGTCCTGACGCTAACCCTAGTTGTCGTGACGCTAACCCTAGTTGTCCTGACGCTAACCCTAGTTGTCGTGACGCTAACCCTAGTTGTCCTGACGCTAACCCTAGTTGTCCTGACGCTATCCCTAGTTGTCCTGACGCTAACCCTAGTTGTCGTGACGCTAACTCTAGTTGTCCTGACTCTAACCCTAGTTGTCGTGACGCTATCCCTAGTTGTCCTGACGCTAACCCTAGTTGTCCTGACGCTAACCCTAGTTGTCCTGACGCTAACCCTAGTTGTCCTGACGCTAACCCTAGTTGTCCTGACGCTAACCCTAGTTGTCCTGACGCTAACCCTAGTTGTCATGATGCTAACCCTAGTTGTCCTGACGCTAACCCTAGTTGTCCTGACGCTAACCCTAGTTGTCCTGACGGTAACCCTAGTTGTCCTGACGCTAACCCTAGTTGTCCTGACGCTAATCCTAGTTGTCGTGACGCTAACCCTAGTTGTCCTGACGCTAACCCTAATTGTCGTGACGCTAACCCTAGTTGTCTTGACGCTAACCCTAGTTGTCCTGACGCTAACCCGAGTTGTACTGACGCTAACCCAAGTTGTCCTGACGCTAACCCGAGTTGTCCTTACGCTAACCCTAGTTGTCCTGACGCTAACCCTAGTTGTCGTGACGCTAACCCTAGTTGTCGTGACGCTAACCCTAGTTGTCGTGACGCTAACCCTAGTTGTCTTGACGCTAACCCTAGTTGTCCTGACGCTAACCCTAGTTGTCCTGACGCTAACCCTAGTTGTCGTGACGCTAACTCAAGTTGTCCTGACGCTAACCCTAGTTGTCGTGACGCTATCCCTAGTTGTCCTGACGCTAACCATAGTTGTCCTGATGCTAACCCGAGTTGTCCTGACACTAACCCTACTTGTCCTGACGCTAACCCGAGTTGTCCTGACGGTAACCTGAGTTGTCCTGATGCTAACCCGAGTTGTCCTGACGCTAACCCTACTTGTCCTGACGCTAACCCTAGTTGTCCTGACGCTAACCCTAGTTGTCCTGATGCTAACCCTAGTTGTCGTGATGCCAACCCTAGTTGTCCTGATGCTAACCCTAGTTGTCGTGACGCTAACCCTAGTTGTCCTGACGCTAACCCTAGTTGTCCTGACGCTAACCCTAGTTGTCCTGATGCTAACCCTAGTTGTCCTGACGCTAAACCTAGTTGTCCTGACGCTAACCCTAGTTGTCCTGACGCTAACCCTAGTTGTCCTGACGGTAACCCTAGTTGTCCTGACGCTAACCCTAGTTGTCCTGACGCTAACCCTAGTTGTCCTGACGGTAACCCTAGTTGTCCTGATGCTAACCCTAGTTGTCCTGACGCTAACCCTAGTTGTCGTGACGCTAACCCTAGTTGTCCTGACGCTAACCCTAGTTGTCGTGACGCTAACCCTAGTTGTCCTGACGCTAACCCTAGTTGTCCTGACGCTATCCCTAGTTGTCCTGACGCTAACCCTAGTTGTCGTGACGCTAACTCTAGTTGTCCTGACTCTAACCCTAGTTGTCGTGACGCTATCCCTAGTTGTCCTGACGCTAACCCTAGTTGTCCTGACGCTAACCCGAGTTGTCCTGACGCTAACCCGAGTTGTCCTGACGCTAACCCTAGTTGTCATGATGCTAACCCTAGTTATCCTGACGCTAACCCTAGTTGTCCTGACGCTAACCCTAGTTGTCCTGACGGTAACCCTAGTGGTCCTGACGCTAACCCTAGTTGTCCTGACGCTAACCCTAGTTGTCGTGACGCTAACCCTAGTTGTCCTGACGCTAACCCTAATTGTCGTGACGCTAACCCTAGTTGTCTTGACGCTAACCCTAGTTGTCCTGACGCTAACCCTAATTGTCGTGACGCTATCCCTACTTGTCCTGACGCTAACCCTACTTGTCCTGACGCTAACCCTACTTGTCCTGACGCTAACCCTAGTTGTCCTGACGCTAACTCTAGTTGTCCTGACGCTAACCCTAGTTGTCCTGACGCTAACCCTAGTTGTCGTGACGGTAACCCTAGTTGTCCTGACGCTAACCCTAGTTGTCCTGACGCTAACCCTAGTTGTCGTGACGCTAACCCTAGTTGTCGTGACGCTAACCCTAGTTGTCCTGACGCTAACCCTAGTTGTCGTGACGCTAACCCTAGTTGTCCTGACGCTAACCCTAGTTGTCCTGACGCTAACCCTAGTTTCCTGACGCTAACCCTAGTTGTCGTGACGCTAACCCTAGTTGTCCTGACGCTAACCCTAGTTGTCCTGATGCTAACCCTAGTTGTCCTGACGCTAACCCTAGTTGTCCTGATGCTAACCCTAGTTGTCGTGACGCTAACCCTAGTTGTCCTGACGCTAACCCTAGTTGTCCTGACGCTAACCCTAGTTGTCCTGATGCTAACCCTAGTTGTCCTGACGCTAAACCTAGTTGTCCTGACGCTATCCCTAGTTGTCCTGACGCTAACCCTAGTTGTCCTGACGGTAACCCTAGTTGTCCTGACGCTAACCCTAGTTGTCCTGATGCTAACCCTAGTTGTCCTGACGCTAACCCTAGTTGTCGTGACGCTAACCCTAGTTGTCCTGACGCTAACCCTAGTTGTCGTGACGCTAACCCTAGTTGTCCTGACGCTAACCCTAGTTTCCTGACGCTAACCCTAGTTGTCGTGACGCTAACCCTAGTTGTCCTGACGCTAACCCTAGTTGTCCTGATGCTAACCCTAGTTGTCCTGACGCTAACCCTAGTTGTCCTGATGCTAACCCTAGTTGTCGTGACGCTAACCCTAGTTGTCCTGACGCTAACCCTAGTTGTCCTGACGCTAACCCTAGTTGTCCTGATGCTAACCCTAGTTGTCCTGACGCTAAACCTAGTTGTCCTGACGCTATCCCTAGTTGTCCTGACGCTAACCCTAGTTGTCCTGACGGTAACCCTAGTTGTCCTGACGCTAACCCTAGTTGTCCTGATGCTAACCCTAGTTGTCCTGACGCTAACCCTAGTTGTCGTGACGCTAACCCTAGTTGTCCTGACGCTAACCCTAGTTGTCGTGACGCTAACCCTAGTTGTCCTGACGCTAACCCTAGTTGTCCTGACGCTAACCCTAGTTGTCCTGATGCTAACCCTAGTTGTCGTGACGCTAACCCTAGTTGTCCTGACGCTAACCCTAGTTGTCCTGACGCTAACCCTAGTTGTCCTGATGCTAACCCTAGTTGTCCTGACGCTAAACCTAGTTGTCCTGACGCTATCCCTAGTTGTCCTGACGCTAACCCTAGTTGTCCTGACGGTAACCCTAGTTGTCCTGACGCTAACCCTAGTTGTCCTGATGCTAACCCTAGTTGTCCTGACGCTAACCCTAGTTGTCGTGACGCTAACCCTAGTTGTCCTGACGCTAACCCTAGTTGTCGTGACGCTAACCCTAGTTGTCCTGACGCTAACCCTAGTTGTCCTGACGCTATCCCTAGTTGTCCTGACGCTAACCCTAGTTGTCGTGACGCTAACTCTAGTTGTCCTGACTCTAACCCTAGTTGTCGTGACGCTATCCCTAGTTGTCCTGACGCTAACCCTAGTTGTCCTGACGCTAACCCGAGTTGTCCTGACGCTAACCCGAGTTGTCCTGACGCTAACCCTAGTTGTCATGATGCTAACCCTAGTTATCCTGACGCTAACCCTAGTTGTCCTGACGCTAACCCTAGTTGTCCTGACGGTAACCCTAGTGGTCCTGACGCTAACCCTAGTTGTCCTGACGCTAACCCTAGTTGTCGTGACGCTAACCCTAGTTGTCCTGACGCTAACCCTAATTGTCGTGACGCTAACCCTAGTTGTCTTGACGCTAACCCTAGTTGTCCTGACGCTAACCCGAGTTGTCCTGACGCTAACCCAAGTTGTCCTGACGCTAACCCGAGATGTCCTTACGCTAACCCTAGTTGTCCTGACGCTAACCCTAGTTGTCGTGACGCTAACCCTAGTTGTCCTGACGCTAACCCTAGTTGTCGTGACGCTAACCCGAGTTGTCCTGACGCTAACCCGAGTTGTCCTGACGCTAACCCTAGTTGTCCTGACGCTAACCCTAGTTGTCCTGACGCTTACCCGATTTGTCCTGACGCTAACCCTAGTTGTCCTGACGGTAACCCTAGTTGTCCTGACGCTAACCCTAGTTGTCCTGACGCTTACCCGATTTGTCCTGACGCTAACCCTAGTTGTCCTGACGCTAACCCTTGTTTTCCTGACGCTAACCCGAGTTTTCCTGACGTTAACCCGAGTTGTCCTGACGCTAACCCGAGTTGTCCTGACGCTAACCCGAGTTGTCCTGACGCTAACCCGAGTTGTCCTTACGCTAACCCTAGTTGTCCTGACGCTAACCCTAGTTGTCCTGACGCTAACCCGATTTGTCCTGACGCTAACCCGAGTTGTCCTGACGCTAACCCTAGTTGTCCTGACGCTAAACCGAGTTGTCCTGACACTAACCCTACTTGTCCTGACGCTAACCCGAGTTGTCCTGACGCTAACCTGAGTTGTCCTGATGCTAACCTGAGTTGTCCTGACGCTATCCCTACTTGTCCTGACGCTAACCCTACTTGTCCTGACGCTAACCCTACTTGTCCTGACGCTAACCCTAGTTGTCCTGACGCTAACTCTAGTAGTCCTGACGCTAACCCTAGTTGTCCTGACGCTAACCCTAGTTGTCGTGACGGTAACCCTAGTTGTCCTGACGCTAACCCTAGTTGTCCTGACGCTAACCCTAGTTGTCGTGACGCTAACCCTAGTTGTCGTGACGCTAACCCTAGTTGTCCTAACGCTAACCCTAGTTGTCGTGACGCTAACCCTAGTTGTCCTGACGCTAACCCTAGTTGTCCTGACGCTAACCCTAGTTTCCTGACGCTAACCCTAGTTGTCGTGACGCTAACCCTAGTTGTCCTGACGCTAACCCTAGTTGTCCTGACGCTAACCCTAGTTGTCCTGACGCTAACCCTAGTTGTCCTGATGCTAACCCTAGTTGTCGTGATGCCAACCCTAGTTGTCCTGATGCTAACCCTAGTTGTCGTGACGCTAACCCTAGTTGTCCTGACGCTAACCCTAGTTGTCCTGACGCTAACCCTAGTTGTCCTGATGCTAACCCTAGTTGTCCTGACGCTAAACCTAGTTGTCCTGATGCTATCCCTAGTTGTCCTGACGCTAACCCTAGTTGTCCTGACGGTAACCCTAGTTGTCCTGACGCTAACCCTAGTTGTCCTGATGCTAACCCTAGTTGTCCTGACGCTAACCCTAGTTGTCGTGACGCTAACCCTAGTTGTCCTGACGCTAACCCTAGTTGTCGTGACGCTAACCCTAGTTGTCCTGACGCTAACCCTAGTTGTCCTGACGCTATCCCTAGTTGTCCTGACGCTAACCCTAGTTGTCGTGACGCTAACTCTAGTTGTCCTGACTCTAACCCTAGTTGTCGTGACGCTATCCCTAGTTGTCCTGACGCTAACCCTAGTTGTCCTGACGCTAACCCTAGTTGTCCTGACGCTAACCCTAGTTGTCCTGACGCTAACCCTAGTTGTCCTGACGCTAACCCTAGTTGTCCTGACGCTAACCCTAGTTGTCATGATGCTAACCCTAGTTGTCCTGACGCTAACCCTAGTTGTCCTGACGCTAACCCTAGTTGTCCTGACGGTAACCCTAGTTGTCCTGACGCTAACCCTAGTTGTCCTGACGCTAACCCTAGTTGTCGTGACGCTAACCCTAGTTGTCCTGACGCTAACCCTAATTGTCGTGACGCTAACCCTAGTTGTCTTGACGCTAACCCTAGTTGTCCTGACGCTAACCCGAGTTGTACTGACGCTAACCCAAGTTGTCCTGACGCTAACCCGAGTTGTCCTTACGCTAACCCTAGTTGTCCTGACGCTAACCCTAGTTGTCGTGACGCTAACCCTAGTTGTCCTGACGCTAACCCTAGTTGTCGTGACGCTAACCCTAGTTGTCTTGACGCTAACCCTAGTTGTCCTGACGCTAACCCTAGTTGTCCTGACGCTAACCCTAGTTGTCGTGACGCTAACTCAAGTTGTCCTGACGCTAACCCTAGTTGTCGTGACGCTATCCCTAGTTGTCCTGACGCTATCCCTAGTTGTCCTGACGCTAACCATAGTTGTCCTGATGCTAACCCGAGTTGTCCTGACACTAACCCTACTTGTCCTGACGCTAACCCGAGGTGTCCTGACGGTAACCTGAGTTGTCCTGATGCTAACCCGAGTTGTCCTGACGCTAACCCTACTTGTCCTGACGCTAACCCTAGTTGTCCTGACGCTAACCCTAGTTGTCCTGATGCTAACCCTAGTTGTCGTGATGCCAACCCTAGTTGTCCTGATGCTAACCCTAGTTGTCGTGACGCTAACCCTAGTTGTCCTGACGCTAACCCTAGTTGTCCTGACGCTAACCCTAGTTGTCCTGACGCTAACCCTAGTTGTCCTGATGCTAACCCTAGTTGTCCTGACGCTAACCCTAGTTGTCCTGACGCTAACCCTAGTTGTCCTGACGGTAACCCTAGTTGTCCTGACGCTAACCCTAGTTGTCCTGACGCTAACCCTAGTTGTCCAGACGCTAACCCTAGTTGTCGTGACGCTAACCCTAGTTGTCCTGACGCAAACCCTAGTTGTCGTGACGCTAACCCTAGTTGTCCTGACGCTAACCCTAGTTGTCCTGACGTTAACCCTAGTTGTCCTGACGCTAACCCTAGTTGTCGTGACGCTAACTCTAGTTGTCCTGACGCTAACCCTAGTTGTCGTGACGCTATCCCTAGTTGTCCTGACGCTAACCCTAGTTGTCCTGACGCTAACCCGAGTTGTCCTGACACTAACCCTACTTGTCCTGACGCTAACCCGAGTTGTCCTGACGCTAACCCGAGTTGTCCTGATGCTAACCCGAGTTGTCCTGATGCTAACCCTACTTGTCCTGACGCTAACCCTACTTGTCCTGACGCTAACCCTACTTGTCCTGACGCTAACCCTACTTGTCCTGACGCTAACCCTAGTTGTCCTGACGCTAACCCTAGTTGTCCTGATGCTAACCCTAGTTGTCGTGACGCTAACCCTAGTTGTCCTGACGCTAACCCTAGTTGTCCTGACGCTAACCCTAGTTGTCGTGACGCTAACCCTAGTTGTCGTGACGCTAACCCTAGTTTTCCTGACGCTAACCCTAGTTGTCGTGACGCTAACCCTAGTTGTCCTGACGCTAACCCTAGTTGTCCTGACGGTAACCCTAGTTGTCCTGACGCTAACCCTAGTTGTCCTGACGCTAACCCTAGTTGTCGTGACGCTAACCCTACTTGTCCTGACGCTAACCCGAGTTGTCCTGACGCTAACCCGAGTTGTCCTGATGCTAACCCGAGTTGTCCTGATGCTAACCCTACTTGTCCTGACGCTAACCCTACTTGTCCTGACGCTAACCCTACTTGTCCTGACGCTAACCCTACTTGTCCTGACGCTAACCCTAGTTGTCCTGACGCTAACCCTAGTTGTCCTGATGCTAACCCTAGTTGTCGTGACGCTAACCCTAGTTGTCCTGACGCTAACCCTAGTTGTCCTGACGCTAACCCTAGTTGTCGTGACGCTAACCCTAGTTGTCGTGACGCTAACCCTAGTTTTCCTGACGCTAACCCTAGTTGTCGTGACGCTAACCCTAGTTGTCCTGACGCTAACCCTAGTTGTCCTGACGCTAACCCTAGTTGTCCTGACGCTAACCCTAGTTATCGTGACGCTAATCCTAGTTGTCCTGACGCTAACCCTAGTTGTCGTGACGCTAACCCTAGTTGTCCTGACGCTAACCCTAGTTGTCCTGACGCTAACCCTAGTTGTCCTGACGCTAACCCTAGTTGTCGTGACGCTAACCCTAGTTGTCGTGACGCTAACCCTAGTTGTCGTGACGCTAACCCTAGTTGTCCTGATGCTAACCCTAGTTGTCGTGATGCCAACCCTAGTTGTCCTGATGCTAACCCTAGTTGTCGTGACGCTAACCCTAGTTGTCGTGACGCTAACCCTAGTTGTCCTGACGCTAACCCTAGTTGTCCTGACGCTAACCCTAGTTGTCCTGACGCTAACCCTAGTTGTCCTGACGCTAACCCAAGTTGTCCTGACGCTAACCCTAGTTGTCGTGACGCTAACCCTAGTTGTCGTGACGCTAACCCTAGTTGTCGTGACGCTAACCCTAGTTGTCGTGACGCTAACCCTAGTTGTCCTGATGCTAACCCTAGTTGTCGTGATTCCAACCCTAGTTGTCCTTATGCTAACCCTAGTTGTCGTGACGCTAACCCTAGTTGTCCTGACGCTAACCCTAGTTGTCCTGACGCTAACCCTAGTTGTCCTGACGCTAACCCTAGTTGTCCTGACGCTAACCCTAGATGTCCTGATGCTAACCCTAGTTGTCCTGACGCTAACCCTAGTTGTCCTGACGCTAACCCTAGTTGTCCTGACGCTAACCCTACTTGTCCTGACGCTAACCCTAGTTGTCGTGACGCTAACCCTAGTTGTCGTGACGCTAACCCTAGTTGTCCTGACGCTAACCCTAGTTGTCCTGACGCTAACCCTAGTTGTCCTGACGCTAACCCTAGTTGTCGTGACGCTAACCCTAGTTGTCGTGACGCTAACCCTAGTTGTCGTGACGCTAACCCTAGTTGTCCTGACGCTAACCCTAGTTGTCCTGACGCTAACCCTAGTTGTCCTGATGCTAACCCTAGTTGTCGTGATGCCAACCCTAGTTGTCCTGATGCTAACCCTAGTTGTCGTGACGCTAACCCTACTTGTCCTGACGCTAACCCTAGTTGTCCTGACGCTAACCCTAGTTGTCCTGACGCTAACCCTAGTTGTCCTGATGCTAACCCTAGTTGTCCTGACGCTAACCTTAGTTGTCCTGACGCTAACCCTAGTTGTCCTGACGCTAACCCTAGTTGTCCTGACGCTAACCCTAGTTGTCCTGACGCTAACCCTAGTTGTCGTGACGCTAACCCTAGTTGTCCTGACGCTAACCCTAGTTGTCGTGACGCTAACACTAGTTGTCCTGACGCTAACCCTAGTTGTCCTGACGCTAACCCTAGTTGTCCTGACGCTAACCCTAGTTGTCCTGATGCTAACCCTAGTTGTCGTGACGCCAACCCTAGTTGTCCTGATGCTAACCCTAGTTGTCGTGACGCTAACCCTAGTTGTCCTGACGCTAACTCTAGTTGTCCAGACGCTAACCCTAGTTGTCCTGACGCTAAACTTAGTTGTCCTGACGCTAACCCTAGTTGTCCTGACGCTAACCCTAGTTGTCCTGACGGTAACCCTAGTTGTCCTGACGCTAACCCTAGTTGTCCTGACGCTAACCCTAGTTGTCCTGACGCTAACCCTAGTTGTCGTGACGCTAACCCTAGTTGTCCTGACGCTAACCCTAGTTGTCGTGACGCTAACCCTAGTTGTCGTGACGCTAACCCTAGTTGTCCTGATGCTAACCCTAGTTGTCCTGACGCTAACCCTAGTTGTCCTGACGCTAACTCTAGTTGTCCTGACGCTAACCCTAGTTGTCGTGACGCTAACCCTAGTTGTCGTGACGCTAACCCTAGTTGTCCTGACGCTAACCCTAGTTGTCCTGACGCTAACCCTAGTTGTCCTGACGCTAACCTTAGTTGTCCTGACGCTAACCCTAGTTGTCCTGACGCTAACCCTAGTTGTCCTGACGCTAACCCTAGTTGTCCTGACGCTAACCCTAGTTGTCCTGACGCTAACCCTAGTTGTCCTGAAGCTAACCCTAGTTGTCCTGACGCTAACCCTAGTTGTCCTGACGCTAACCCTAGTTGTCCTGACGCTAACCCTAGTTGTCCTGACGCTAACCTTAGTTGTCCTGACGGTAACCCTAGTTGTCCTGACGCTAACCATAGTTGTCCTGACGCTAACCCTAGTTGTCCTGACGCTAACCCTAGTTGTCCTGACGCTAAACCTAGTTGTACTGACACTATCCCTAGTTGTCCTGACGCTAACCCTAGTTGTCCTGACGGTAACCCTAGTTGTCCTGACGCTAACCCTAGTTGTCCTGATGCTAACCCTAGTTGTTCTGAAGCTAATCCTAGTTGTCGTGACGCTAACCCTAGTTGTCCTGACGCTAACCCTAGTTGTCGTGACGCTAACCCTAGTTGTCCTGACGCTAACCCTAGTTGTCCTGACGCTAACCCTAGTTGTCGTGACGCTAACCCTAGTTGTCCTGACGCTAACCCTAGTTGTCCTGACGCTAACCCTAGTTGTCCTGACGCTAACCCTAGTTGTCGTGACGCTAACTCTAGTTGTCCTGACGCTAACCCTAGTTGTTGTGACGCTATCCCTAGTTGTCCTGACGCTAACCCTAGTTGTCCTGACGCTAACCCTAGTTGTTGTGACGCTAACCCTAGTTGTCCTGACGCTAACCCTAGTTGTCCTGACGCTAACCCTAGTTGTCATGATGCTAACCCTAGTTGTCCTGACGCTAAACCTAGTTGTCCTGACGCTGACCCTAGTTGTCCTGACGCTAACCCTAGTTGTCCTGACGGTAACGATAGTTGTCCTGACGCTAACCCTAGTTGTCCTGACGCTAACCCTAGTTGTCCTGACGCTAACCCTAGTTGTCGTGACGCTAACCCTAGTTGTCCTGACGCTAACCCTAGTTGTCGTGACGCTAACCCTAGTTGTCCTGACGCTAACCCTAGTTGTCCTGACGCTAACCCTAATTGTCCTGACGCTAACCCTAGTTGTCGTGACGCTAACTCTAGTTGTCCTGACGCTAACCCTAGTTGTCGTGACGCTATCCCTAGTTGTCCTGACGCTAACCCTAGTTGTCCTGACGCTAACCCGAGTTGTCCTGACACTAACCCTACTTGTCCTGACGCTAACCCGAGTTGTCCTGACGCTAACCCGAGTTGTCCTGACGCTAACCCGAGTTGTCCTGACGCTAACCCTACTTGTCCTGACGCTAACCCTAGTTGTCCTGACGCTAACCCTAGTTGTCCTGACGCTAACCCTAGTTGTCGTGATTCCAACCCTAGTTGTCGTGATGCTAACCCTAGTTGTCGTGAGGCTAACCCTAGTTGTCCTGACGCTAACCCTAGTTGTCCTGATGCTAACCCTAGTTGTCCTGACGCTAAACCTAGTTGTCCTGACGCTAACCCTAGTTGTCCTGACGCTAACCCTAGTTGTCCTGATGCTAACCCTAGTTGTCCTGACGGTAACCCTAGTTGTCCTGACGCTAACCCCAGTTGTCCTGACGCTAACCCTAGTTGTCCTGACGCTAACCCTAGTTGTCGTGACGCTAACCCTAGTTGTCCTGACGCTAACCCTAGTTGTCCTGACGCTAACCCTAGTTGTCCTGAAGCTAACCCTAGTTGTCCTGACGCTAACCCTAGTTGTCCTGACGCTAACCCTAGTTGTCCTGACGCTAACCTTAGTTGTCCTGACGGTAACCCTAGTTGTCCTGACGCTAACCCTAGTTGTCCTGACGCTAACCCTAGTTGTCCTGAAGCTAACCCTAGTTGTCCTGACGCTAACCCTAGTTGTCCTGACGCTAACCCTAGTTGTCCTGACGCTAACCCTAGTTGTCCTGACGCTAACCCTAGTTGTCCTGACGCTAACCCTAGTTGTCCTGATGCTAACCCTAGTTGTCGTGATGCCAACCCTAGTTGTCCTGATGCTAACCCTAGTTGTCGTGACGCTAACCCTAGTTGTCCTGACGCTAACCCTAGTTGTCCTGACGCTAACCCTAGTTGTCCTGACGCTAACCCTAGATGTCCTGATGCTAACCCTAGTTGTCCTGACGCTAACCCTAGTTGTCCTGACGCTAACCCTAGTTGTCCTGACGCTAACCCTAGTTGTCCTGACGCTAACCCTACTTGTCCTGACGCTAACCCTAGTTGTCGTGACGCTAACCCTAGTTGTCCTGACGCTAACCCTACTTGTCCTGACGCTAACCCTAGTTGTCCTGACGCTAAACTTAGTTGTCCTGACGCTAACCCTAGTTGTCCTGACGCTAACCCTAGTTGTCCTGACGCTAACCCTAGTTGTCCTGACGGTAACCCTAGTTGTCCTGACGCTAACCCTAGTTGTCCTGACGCTAACCCTAGTTGTCCTGACGCTAACCCTAGTTGTCGTGACGCTAACCCTAGTTGTCCTGACGCTAACCCTAGTTGTCGTGACGCTAACCCTAGTTGTCGTGACGCTAACCCTAGTTGTCCTGATGCTAACCCTAGTTGTCCTGACGCTAACCCTAGTTGTCCTGACGCTAACTCTAGTTGTCCTGACGCTAACCCTAGTTGTCCTGACGCTAACCCTAGTTGTCCTGACGCTAACCCTAGTTGTCCTGACGCTAACCCTAGTTGTCCTGACGCTAACCTTAGTTGTCCTGACGGTAACCCTAGTTGTCCTGACGCTAACCCTAGTTGTCCTGACGCTAACCCTAGTTGTCCTGAAGCTAACCCTAGTTGTCCTGACGCTAACCCTAGTTGTCCTGACGCTAACCCTAGTTGTCCTGACGGTAACCCTAGTTGTCCTGACGCTAACCCTAGTTGTCCTGACGCTAACCCTAGTTGTCCTGACGCTAACCCTAGTTGTCGTGACGCTAACCCTAGTTGTCCTGACGCTAACCCTAGTTGTCGTGACGCTAACCCTAGTTGTCGTGACGCTAACCCTAGTTGTCCTGATGCTAACCCTAGTTGTCCTGACGCTAACCCTAGTTGTCCTGACGCTAACTCTAGTTGTCCTGACGCTAACCCTAGTTGTCGTGACGCTAACCCTAGTTGTCGTGACGCTAACCCTAGTTGTCCTGACGCTAACCCTAGTTGTCCTGACGCTAACCCTAGTTGTCCTGACGCTAACCTTAGTTGTCCTGACGCTAACCCTAGTTGTCCTGACGCTAACCCTAGTTGTCCTGACGCTAACCCTAGTTGTCCTGACGCTAACCCTAGTTGTCCTGACGCTAACCCTAGTTGTCCTGAAGCTAACCCTAGTTGTCCTGACGCTAACCCTAGTTGTCCTGACGCTAACCCTAGTTGTCCTGACGCTAACCCTAGTTGTCCTGACGCTAACCTTAGTTGTCCTGACGGTAACCCTAGTTGTCCTGACGCTAACCATAGTTGTCCTGACGCTAACCCTAGTTGTCCTGACGCTAACCCTAGTTGTCCTGACGCTAAACCTAGTTGTACTGACACTATCCCTAGTTGTCCTGACGCTAACCCTAGTTGTCCTGACGGTAACCCTAGTTGTCCTGACGCTAACCCTAGTTGTCCTGATGCTAACCCTAGTTGTTCTGAAGCTAATCCTAGTTGTCGTGACGCTAACCCTAGTTGTCCTGACGCTAACCCTAGTTGTCGTGACGCTAACCCTAGTTGTCCTGACGCTAACCCTAGTTGTCCTGACGCTAACCCTAGTTGTCGTGACGCTAACCCTAGTTGTCCTGACGCTAACCCTAGTTGTCCTGACGCTAACCCTAGTTGTCGTGACGCTAACTCTAGTTGTCCTGACGCTAACCCTAGTTGTCGTGACGCTATCCCTAGTTGTCCTGACGCTAACCCTAGTTGTCCTGACGCTAACCCTAGTTGTTGTGACGCTAACCCTAGTTGTCCTGACGCTAACCCTAGTTGTCCTGACGCTAACCCTAGTTGTCATGATGCTAACCCTAGTTGTCCTGACGCTAAACCTAGTTGTCCTGACGCTGACCCTAGTTGTCCTGACGCTAACCCTAGTTGTCCTGACGGTAACGATAGTTGTCCTGACGCTAACCCTAGTTGTCCTGACGCTAACCCTAGTTGTCCTGACGCTAACCCTAGTTGTCGTGACGCTAACCCTAGTTGTCCTGACGCTAACCCTAGTTGTCGTGACGCTAACCCTAGTTGTCCTGACGCTAACCCTAGTTGTCCTGACGCTAACCCTAATTGTCCTGACGCTAACCCTAGTTGTCGTGACGCTAACTCTAGTTGTCCTGACGCTAACCCTAGTTGTCGTGACGCTATCCCTAGTTGTCCTGACGCTAACCCTAGTTGTCCTGACGCTAACCCGAGTTGTCCTGACACTAACCCTACTTGTCCTGACGCTAACCCGAGTTGTCCTGACGCTAACCCGAGTTGTCCTGATGCTAACCCGAGTTGTCCTGACGCTAACCCTACTTGTCCTGACGCTAACCCTAGTTGTCCTGACGCTAACCCTAGTTGTCCTGACGCTAACCCTAGTTGTCGTGATTCCAACCCTAGTTGTCGTGACGCTAACCCTAGTTGTCCTGACGCTAACCCTAGTTGTCCTGATGCTAACCCTAGTTGTCGTGATGCCAACCCTAGTTGTCCTGATGCTAACCCTAGTTGTCGTGACGCTAACCCTACTTGTCCTGACGCTAACCCTAGTTGTCCTGACGCTAACCCTAGTTGTCCTGACGCTAACCCTAGTTGTCGTGACGCTAACCCTAGTTGTCCTGACGCTAACCCTAGTTGTCGTGACGCTAACCCTAGTTGTCGTGACGCTAACCCTAGTTGTCCTGATGCTAACCCTAGTTGTCCTGACGCTAACCCTAGTTGTCCTGACGCTAACTCTAGTTGTCCTGACGCTAACCCTAGTTGTCCTGACGCTAACCCTAGTTGTCGTGACGCTAACCCTAGTTGTCCTGACGCTAACCCTAGTTGTCCTGACGCTAACCCTAGTTGTCCTGACGCTAACCTTAGTTGTCCTGACGCTAACCCTAGTTGTCCTGACGCTAACCCTAGTTGTCCTGACGCTAACCCTAGTTGTCCTGACGCTAACCCTAGTTGTCCTGACGCTAACCCTAGTTGTCCTGAAGCTAACCCTAGTTGTCCTGACGCTAACCCTAGTTGTCCTGACGCTAACCCTAGTTGTCCTGACGCTAACCCTAGTTGTCCTGACGCTAACCTTAGTTGTCCTGACGGTAACCCTAGTTGTCCTGACGCTAACCATAGTTGTCCTGACGCTAACCCTAGTTGTCCTGACGCTAACCCTAGTTGTCCTGACGCTAAACCTAGTTGTACTGACACTATCCCTAGTTGTCCTGACGCTAACCCTAGTTGTCCTGACGGTAACCCTAGTTGTCCTGACGCTAACCCTAGTTGTCCTGATGCTAACCCTAGTTGTTCTGAAGCTAATCCTAGTTGTCGTGACGCTAACCCTAGTTGTCCTGACGCTAACCCTAGTTGTCGTGACGCTAACCCTAGTTGTCCTGACGCTAACCCTAGTTGTCCTGACGCTAACCCTAGTTGTCGTGACGCTAACCCTAGTTGTCCTGACGCTAACCCTAGTTGTCCTGACGCTAACCCTAGTTGTCGTGACGCTAACTCTAGTTGTCCTGACGCTAACCCTAGTTGTCGTGACGCTATCCCTAGTTGTCCTGACGCTAACCCTAGTTGTCCTGACGCTAACCCTAGTTGTTGTGACGCTAACCCTAGTTGTCCTGACGCTAACCCTAGTTGTCCTGACGCTAACCCTAGTTGTCATGATGCTAACCCTAGTTGTCCTGACGCTAAACCTAGTTGTCCTGACGCTGACCCTAGTTGTCCTGACGCTAACCCTAGTTGTCCTGACGGTAACGATAGTTGTCCTGACGCTAACCCTAGTTGTCCTGACGCTAACCCTAGTTGTCCTGACGCTAACCCTAGTTGTCGTGACGCTAACCCTAGTTGTCCTGACGCTAACCCTAGTTGTCGTGACGCTAACCCTAGTTGTCCTGACGCTAACCCTAGTTGTCCTGACGCTAACCCTAATTGTCCTGACGCTAACCCTAGTTGTCGTGACGCTAACTCTAGTTGTCCTGACGCTAACCCTAGTTGTCGTGACGCTATCCCTAGTTGTCCTGACGCTAACCCTAGTTGTCCTGACGCTAACCCGAGTTGTCCTGACACTAACCCTACTTGTCCTGACGCTAACCCGAGTTGTCCTGACGCTAACCCGAGTTGTCCTGATGCTAACCCGAGTTGTCCTGACGCTAACCCTACTTGTCCTGACGCTAACCCTAGTTGTCCTGACGCTAACCCTAGTTGTCCTGATGCTAACCCTAGTTGTCGTGATTCCAACCCTAGTTGTCGTGACGCTAACCCTAGTTGTCCTGACGCTAACCCTAGTTGTCCTGATGCTAACCCTAGTTGTCGTGATGCCAACCCTAGTTGTCCTGATGCTAACCCTAGTTGTCGTGACGCTAACCCTACTTGTCCTGACGCTAACCCTAGTTGTCCTGACGCTAACCCTAGTTGTCCTGACGCTAACCCTAGTTGTCCTGATGCTAACCCTAGTTGTCCTGACGCTAACCTTAGTTGTCCTGACGCTAACCCTAGTTGTCCTGACGCTAACCCTAGTTGTCCTGACGCTAACCCTAGTTGTCCTGACGCTAACCCTAGTTGTCGTGACGCTAACCCTAGTTGTCCTGACGCTAACCCTAGTTGTCGTGACGCTAACACTAGTTGTCCTGACGCTAACCCTAGTTGTCCTGACGCTAACCCTAGTTGTCCTGACGCTAACCCTAGTTGTCCTGATGCTAACCCTAGTTGTCGTGACGCCAACCCTAGTTGTCCTGATGCTAACCCTAGTTGTCGTGACGCTAACCCTAGTTGTCCTGACGCTAACTCTAGTTGTCCTGACGCTAACCCTAGTTGTCCTGACGCTAACCCTAGTTGTCCTGACGCTAACTCTAGTTGTCCTGACGCTAACCCTAGTTGTCCTGACGCTAAACTTAGTTGTCCTGACGCTAACCCTAGTTGTCCTGACGCTAACCCTAGTTGTCCTGACGGTAACCCTAGTTGTCCTGACGCTAACCCTAGTTGTCCTGACGCTAACCCTAGTTGTCCTGACGCTAACCCTAGTTGTCGTGACGCTAACCCTAGTTGTCCTGACGCTAACCCTAGTTGTCGTGACGCTAACCCTAGTTGTCGTGACGCTAACCCTAGTTGTCCTGATGCTAACCCTAGTTGTCCTGACGCTAACCCTAGTTGTCCTGACGCTAACTCTAGTTGTCCTGACGCTAACCCTAGTTGTCGTGACGCTAACCCTAGTTGTCGTGACGCTAACCCTAGTTGTCCTGACGCTAACCCTAGTTGTCCTGACGCTAACCCTAGTTGTCCTGACGCTAACCTTAGTTGTCCTGACGCTAACCCTAGTTGTCCTGACGCTAACCCTAGTTGTCCTGACGCTAACCCTAGTTGTCCTGACGCTAACCCTAGTTGTCCTGACGCTAACCTTAGTTGTCCTGACGGTAACCCTAGTTGTCCTGACGCTAACCATAGTTGTCCTGACGCTAACCCTAGTTGTCCTGACGCTAACCCTAGTTGTCCTGACGCTAAACCTAGTTGTACTGACACTATCCCTAGTTGTCCTGACGCTAACCCTAGTTGTCCTGACGGTAACCCTAGTTGTCCTGACGCTAACCCTAGTTGTCCTGATGCTAACCCTAGTTGTTCTGAAGCTAATCCTAGTTGTCGTGACGCTAACCCTAGTTGTCCTGACGCTAACCCTAGTTGTCGTGACGCTAACCCTAGTTGTCCTGACGCTAACCCTAGTTGTCCTGACGCTAACCCTAGTTGTCGTGACGCTAACCCTAGTTGTCCTGACGCTAACCCTAGTTGTCCTGACGCTAACCCTAGTTGTCCTGACGCTAACCCTAGTTGTCGTGACGCTAACTCTAGTTGTCCTGACGCTAACCCTAGTTGTCGTGACGCTATCCCTAGTTGTCCTGACGCTAACCCTAGTTGTCCTGACGCTAACCCTAGTTGTTGTGACGCTAACCCTAGTTGTCCTGACGCTAACCCTAGTTGTCCTGACGCTAACCCTAGTTGTTGTGACGCTAACCCTAGTTGTCCTGACGCTAACCCTAGTTGTCCTGACGCTAACCCTAGTTGTCATGATGCTAACCCTAGTTGTCCTGACGCTAAACCTAGTTGTCCTGACGCTGACCCTAGTTGTCCTGACGCTAACCCTAGTTGTCCTGACGGTAACGATAGTTGTCCTGACGCTAACCCTAGTTGTCCTGACGCTAACCCTAGTTGTCCTGACGCTAACCCTAGTTGTCGTGACGCTAACCCTAGTTGTCGTGACGCTAACCCTAGTTGTCGTGACGCTAACCCTAGTTGTCCTGACGCTAACCCTAGTTGTCCTGACGCTAACCCTAATTGTCCTGACGCTAACCCTAGTTGTCGTGACGCTAACTCTAGTTGTCCTGACGCTAACCCTAGTTGTCGTGACGCTATCCCTAGTTGTCCTGACGCTAACCCTAGTTGTCCTGACGCTAACCCGAGTTGTCCTGACACTAACCCTACTTGTCCTGACGCTAACCCGAGTTGTCCTGACGCTAACCCGAGTTGTCCTGATGCTAACCCGAGTTGTCCTGACGCTAACCCTACTTGTCCTGACGCTAACCCTAGTTGTCCTGACGCTAACCCTAGTTGTCCTGATGCTAACCCTAGTTGTCGTGATTCCAACCCTAGTTGTCGTGATGCTAACCCTAGTTGTCGTGACGCTAACCCTAGTTGTCCTGACGCTAACCCTAGTTGTCCTGATGCTAACCCTAGTTGTCCTGACGCTAAACCTAGTTGTCCTGACGCTAACCCTAGTTGTCCTGACGCTAACCCTAGTTGTCCTGATGCTAACCCTAGTTGTCCTGACGGTAACCCTAGTTGTCCTGACGCTAACCCCAGTTGTCCTGACGCTAACCCTAGTTGTCCTGACGCTAACCCTAGTTGTCGTGACGCTAACCCTAGTTGTCCTGACGCTAACCCTAGTTGTCCTGACGCTAACCCTAGTTGTCCTGAAGCTAACCCTAGTTGTCCTGACGCTAACCCTAGTTGTCCTGACGCTAACCCTAGTTGTCCTGACGCTAACCTTAGTTGTCCTGACGGTAACCCTAGTTGTCCTGACGCTAACCCTAGTTGTCCTGACGCTAACCCTAGTTGTCCTGAAGCTAACCCTAGTTGTCCTGACGCTAACCCTAGTTGTCCTGACGCTAACCCTAGTTGTCCTGACGCTAACCCTAGTTGTCCTGACGCTAACCTTAGTTGTCCTGACGCTAACCCTAGTTGTCCTGACGCTAACCCTAGTTGTCCTGATGCTAACCCTAGTTGTCGTGATGCCAACCCTAGTTGTCCTGATGCTAACCCTAGTTGTCGTGACGCTAACCCTAGTTGTCCTGACGCTAACCCTAGTTGTCCTGACGCTAACCCTAGTTGTCCTGACGCTAACCCTAGATGTCCTGACGCTAACCCTAGTTGTCCTGACGCTAACCCTAGTTGTCCTGACGCTAACCCTAGTTGTCCTGACGCTAACCCTAGTTGTCCTGACGCTAACCCTACTTGTCCTGACGCTAACCCTAGTTGTCGTGACGCTAACCCTAGTTGTCCTGACGCTAACCCTACTTGTCCTGACGCTAACCCTAGTTGTCCTGACGCTAAACTTAGTTGTCCTGACGCTAACCCTAGTTGTCCTGACGCTAACCCTAGTTGTCCTGACGCTAACCCTAGTTGTCCTGACGGTAACCCTAGTTGTCCTGACGCTAACCCTAGTTGTCCTGACGCTAACCCTAGTTGTCCTGACGCTAACCCTAGTTGTCGTGACGCTAACCCTAGTTGTCCTGACGCTAACCCTAGTTGTCGTGACGCTAACCCTAGTTGTCGTGACGCTAACCCTAGTTGTCCTGATGCTAACCCTAGTTGTCCTGACGCTAACCCTAGTTGTCCTGACGCTAACTCTAGTTGTCCTGACGCTAACCCTAGTTGTCCTGACGCTAACCCTAGTTGTCCTGACGCTAACCCTAGTTGTCCTGACGCTAACCCTAGTTGTCCTGACGCTAACCTTAGTTGTCCTGACGGTAACCCTAGTTGTCCTGACGCTAACCCTAGTTGTCCTGACGCTAACCCTAGTTGTCCTGAAGCTAACCCTAGTTGTCCTGACGCTAACCCTAGTTGTCCTGACGCTAACCCTAGTTGTCCTGACGCTAACCCTAGTTGTCCTGACGCTAACCTTAGTTGTCCTGACGCTAACCCTAGCTGTCCTGACGCTAACCCTAGTTGTCCTGACGCTAACCCTAGTTGTCCTGACGCTAACCCTAGTTGTCCTGACGCAAACCCTAGTTGTCCTGACGCTAACCCTAGTTGTCCTGACGCTAAACCTAGTTGTACTGACACTATCCCTAGTTGTCCTGACGCTAACCCTAGTTGTCCTGACGGTAACCCTAGTTGTCCTGACGCTAACCCTAGTTGTCCTGATGCTAACCCTAGTTGTTCTGAAGCTAATCCTAGTTGTCGTGACGCTAACCCTAGTTGTCCTGACGCTAACCCTAGTTGTCGAGACGCTAACCCTAGTTGTCCTGACGCTAACCCTAGTTGTCCTGACGCTAACCCTAGTTGTCGTGACGCTAACCCTAGTTGTCCTGACGCTAACCCTAGTTGTCCTGACGCTAACCCTAGTTGTCCTGACGCTAACCCTAGTTGTCGTGACGCTAACTCTAGTTGTCCTGACGCTAACCCTAGTTGTCGTGACGCTATCCCTAGTTGTCCTGACGCTAACCCTAGTTGTCCTGACGCTAACCCTAGTTGTTGTGACGCTAACCCTAGTTGTCCTGACGCTAACCCTAGTTGTCCTGACGCTAACCCTAGTTGTCATGATGCCAACCCTAGTTGTCCTGACGCTAAACCTAGTTGTCCTGACGCTAACCCTAGTTGTCCTGACGCTAACCCTAGTTGTCCTGACGGTAACGATAGTTGTCCTGACGCTAACCCTAGTTGTCCTGACGCTAACCCTAGTTGTCCTGACGCTAACCCTAGTTGTCGTGACGCTAACCCTAGTTGTCCTGACGCTAACCCTAGTTGTCGTGACGCTAACCCTAGTTGTCCTGACGCTAACCCTAGTTGTCCTGACGCTAACCCTAGTTGTCCTGACGCTAACCCTAGTTGTCGTGACGCTAACTCTAGTTGTCCTGACGCTAACCCTAGTTGTCGTGACGCTATCCCTAGTTGTCCTGACGCTAACCCTAGTTGTCCTGACGCTAACCCGAGTTGTCCTGACGCTAACCCTACTTGTCCTGACGCTAACCCGAGTTGTCCTGACGCTAACCCGAGTTGTCCTGATGCTAACCCGAGTTGTCCTGACGCTAACCCTACTTGTCCTGACGCTAACCCTAATTGTCCTGACGCTAACCCTAGTTGTCCTGATGCTAACCCTAGTTGTCGTGATTCCAAACCTAGTTGTCGTGATGCTAACCCTAGTTGTCGTGACGCTAACCCTAGTTGTCCTGACGCTAACCCTAGTTGTCCTGACGCTAACCCTAGTTGTCCTGATGCTAACCCTAGTTGTCCTGACGCTAAACCTAGTTGTCCTGACGCTAACCCTAGTTGTCCTGACGCTAACCCTAGTTGTCCTGATGCTAACCCTAGTTGTCCTGACGCTAACCCTAGTTGTCCTGACGCTAACCCTAGTTGTCGTGACGCTAACCCTAGTTGTCCTGACGCTAACCCTAGTTGTCCTGACGCTAACCCTAGTTGTCCTGAAGCTAACCCTAGTTGTCCTGACGCTAACCCTAGTTGTCCTGACGCTAACCCTAGTTGTCCTGACGCTAACCTTAGTTGTCCTGACGGTAACCCTAGTTGTCCTGACGCTAACCCTAGTTGTCCTGAAGCTAACCCTAGTTGTCCTGACGCTAACCCTAGTTGTCCTGACGCTAACCCTAGTTGTCCTGACGCTAACCCTAGTTGTCCTGACGCTAACCTTAGTTGTCCTGACGCTAACCCTAGTTGTCCTGACGCTAACCCTAGTTGTCCTGACGCTAACCCTAGTTGTCCTGACGCTAACCCTAGTTGTCCTGACGCAAACCCTAGTTGTCCTGACGCTAACCCTAGTTGTCCTGAAGCTAACCCTAGTTGTCCTGACGCTAACCCTAGTTGTCCTGACGCTAACCCTAGTTGTCCTGACGCTAACCCTAGTTGTCCTGACGCTAACCCTAATTGTCGTGACGCTAACCCTAGTTGTCTTGACGCTAACCCTAGTTGTCCTGACGCTAACCCTAATTGTCGTGACGCTATCCCTACTTGTCCTGACGCTAACCCTACTTGTCCTGACGCTAACCCTACTTGTCCTGACGCTAACCCTAGTTGTCCTGACGCTAACTCTAGTTGTCCTGACGCTAACCCTAGTTGTCCTGACGCTAACCCTAGTTGTCGTGACGGTAACCCTAGTTGTCCTGACGCTAACCCTAGTTGTCCTGACGCTAACCCTAGTTGTCCTGAAGCTAACCCTAGTTGTCCTGACGCTAACCCTAGTTGTCCTGACGCTAACCCTAGTTGTCCTGACGCTAACCCTAGTTGTCCTGACGCTAACCTTAGTTGTCCTGACGGTAACCCTAGTTGTCCTGACGCTAACCATAGTTGTCCTGACGCTAACCCTAGTTGTCCTGACGCTAACCCTAGTTGTCCTGACGCTAAACCTAGTTGTACTGACACTATCCCTAGTTGTCCTGACGCTAACCCTAGTTGTCCTGACGGTAACCCTAGTTGTCCTGACGCTAACCCTAGTTGTCCTGATGCTAACCCTAGTTGTTCTGAAGCTAATCCTAGTTGTCGTGACGCTAACCCTAGTTGTCCTGACGCTAACCCTAGTTGTCGTGACGCTAACCCTAGTTGTCCTGACGCTAACCCTAGTTGTCCTGACGCTAACCCTAGTTGTCGTGACGCTAACCCTAGTTGTCCTGACGCTAACCCTAGTTGTCCTGACGCTAACCCTAGTTGTCCTGACGCTAACCCTAGTTGTCGTGACGCTAACTCTAGTTGTCCTGACGCTAACCCTAGTTGTCGTGACGCTATCCCTAGTTGTCCTGACGCTAACCCTAGTTGTCCTGACGCTAACCCTAGTTGTTGTGACGCTAACCCTAGTTGTCCTGACGCTAACCCTAGTTGTCCTGACGCTAACCCTAGTTGTCATGATGCTAACCCTAGTTGTCCTGACGCTAAACCTAGTTGTCCTGACGCTGACCCTAGTTGTCCTGACGCTAACCCTAGTTGTCCTGACGGTAACGATAGTTGTCCTGACGCTAACCCTAGTTGTCCTGACGCTAACCCTAGTTGTCCTGACGCTAACCCTAGTTGTCGTGACGCTAACCCTAGTTGTCCTGACGCTAACCCTAGTTGTCGTGACGCTAACCCTAGTTGTCCTGACGCTAACCCTAGTTGTCCTGACGCTAACCCTAATTGTCCTGACGCTAACCCTAGTTGTCGTGACGCTAACTCTAGTTGTCCTGACGCTAACCCTAGTTGTCGTGACGCTATCCCTAGTTGTCCTGACGCTAACCCTAGTTGTCCTGACGCTAACCCGAGTTGTCCTGACACTAACCCTACTTGTCCTGACGCTAACCCGAGTTGTCCTGACGCTAACCCGAGTTGTCCTGATGCTAACCCGAGTTGTCCTGACGCTAACCCTACTTGTCCTGACGCTAACCCTAGTTGTCCTGACGCTAACCCTAGTTGTCCTGATGCTAACCCTAGTTGTCGTGATTCCAACCCTAGTTGTCGTGATGCTAACCCTAGTTGTCGTGACGCTAACCCTAGTTGTCCTGACGCTAACCCTAGTTGTCCTGATGCTAACCCTAGTTGTCCTGACGCTAAACCTAGTTGTCCTGACGCTAACCCTAGTTGTCCTGACGCTAACCCTAGTTGTCCTGATGCTAACCCTAGTTGTCCTGACGGTAACCCTAGTTGTCCTGACGCTAACCCCAGTTGTCCTGACGCTAACCCTAGTTGTCCTGACGCTAACCCTAGTTGTCGTGACGCTAACCCTAGTTGTCCTGACGCTAACCCTAGTTGTCCTGACGCTAACCCTAGTTGTCCTGAAGCTAACCCTAGTTGTCCTGACGCTAACCCTAGTTGTCCTGACGCTAACCCTAGTTGTCCTGACGCTAACCTTAGTTGTCCTGACGGTAACCCTAGTTGTCCTGACGCTAACCCTAGTTGTCCTGACGCTAACCCTAGTTGTCCTGAAGCTAACCCTAGTTGTCCTGACGCTAACCCTAGTTGTCCTGACGCTAACCCTAGTTGTCCTGATGCTAACCCTAGTTGTCCTGACGCTAACCTTAGTTGTCCTGACGCTAACCCTAGTTGTCCTGACGCTAACCCTAGTTGTCCTGATGCTAACCCTAGTTGTCGTGATGCCAACCCTAGTTGTCCTGATGCTAACCCTAGTTGTCGTGACGCTAACCCTAGTTGTCCTGACGCTAACCCTAGTTGTCCTGACGCTAACCCTAGTTGTCCTGACGCTAACCCTAGATGTCCTGATGCTAACCCTAGTTGTCCTGACGCTAACCCTAGTTGTCCTGACGCTAACCCTAGTTGTCCTGACGCTAACCCTAGTTGTCCTGACGCTAACCCTACTTGTCCTGACGCTAACCCTAGTTGTCGTGACGCTAACCCTAGTTGTCCTGACGCTAACCCTACTTGTCCTGACGCTAACCCTAGTTGTCCTGACGCTAAACTTAGTTGTCCTGACGCTAACCCTAGTTGTCCTGACGCTAACCCTAGTTGTCCTGACGCTAACCCTAGTTGTCCTGACGGTAACCCTAGTTGTCCTGACGCTAACCCTAGTTGTCCTGACGCTAACCCTAGTTGTCCTGACGCTAACCCTAGTTGTCGTGACGCTAACCCTAGTTGTCCTGACGCTAACCCTAGTTGTCGTGACGCTAACCCTAGTTGTCGTGACGCTAACCCTAGTTGTCCTGACGCTAACCCTAGTTGTCCTGACGCTAACCCTAGTTGTCCTGACGCTAACTCTAGTTGTCCTGACGCTAACCCTAGTTGTCCTGACGCTAACCCTAGTTGTCCTGACGCTAACCCTAGTTGTCCTGACGCTAACCCTAGTTGTCCTGACGCTAACCTTAGTTGTCCTGACGGTAACCCTAGTTGTCCTGACGCTAACCCTAGTTGTCCTGACGCTAACCCTAGTTGTCCTGAAGCTAACCCTAGTTGTCCTGACGCTAACCCTAGTTGTCCTGACGCTAACCCTAGTTGTCCTGACGCTAACCCTAGTTGTCCTGACGCTAACCTTAGTTGTCCTGACGCTAACCCTAGCTGTCCTGACGCTAACCCTAGTTGTCCTGACGCTAACCCTAGTTGTCCTGACGCTAACCCTAGTTGTCCTGACGCAAACCCTAGTTGTCCTGACGCAAACCCTAGTTGTCCTGACGCTAACCCTAGTTGTCCTGACGCTAAACCTAGTTGTACTGACACTATCCCTAGTTGTCCTGACGCTAACCCTAGTTGTCCTGACGGTAACCCTAGTTGTCCTGACGCTAACCCTAGTTGTCCTGATGCTAACCCTAGTTGTTCTGAAGCTAATCCTAGTTGTCGTGACGCTAACCCTAGTTGTCCTGACGCTAACCCTAGTTGTCGAGACGCTAACCCTAGTTGTCCTGACGCTAACCCTAGTTGTCCTGACGCTAACCCTAGTTGTCGTGACGCTAACCCTAGTTGTCCTGACGCTAACCCTAGTTGTCCTGACGCTAACCCTAGTTGTCGTGACGCTAACTCTAGTTGTCCTGACGCTAACCCTAGTTGTCGTGACGCTATCCCTAGTTGTCCTGACGCTAACCCTAGTTGTCCTGACGCTAACCCTAGTTGTTGTGACGCTAACCCTAGTTGTCCTGACGCTAACCCTAGTTGTCCTGACGCTAACCCTAGTTGTCATGATGCCAACCCTAGTTGTCCTGACGCTAAACCTAGTTGTCCTGACGCTAACCCTAGTTGTCCTGACGCTAACCCTAGTTGTCCTGACGGTAACGATAGTTGTCCTGACGCTAACCCTAGTTGTCCTGACGCTAACCCTAGTTGTCCTGACGCTAACCCTAGTTGTCGTGACGCTAACCCTAGTTGTCCTGACGCTAACCCTAGTTGTCCTGACGCTAACCCTAGTTGTCCTGACGCTAACCCTAGTTGTCCTGACGCTAACCCTAGTTGTCGTGACGCTAACTCTAGTTGTCCTGACGCTAACCCTAGTTGTCGTGACGCTATCCCTAGTTGTCCTGACGCTAACCCTAGTTGTCCTGACGCTAACCCGAGTTGTCCTGACGCTAACCCTACTTGTCCTGACGCTAACCCGAGTTGTCCTGACGCTAACCCGAGTTGTCCTGATGCTAACCCGAGTTGTCCTGACGCTAACCCTACTTGTCCTGACGCTAACCCTAGTTGTCCTGACGCTAACCCTAGTTGTCCTGATGCTAACCCTAGTTGTCGTGATTCCAAACCTAGTTGTCGTGATGCTAACCCTAGTTGTCGTGACGCTAACCCTAGTTGTCCTGACGCTAACCCTAGTTGTCCTGACGCTAACCCTAGTTGTCCTGACGCTAACCCTAGTTGTCCTGACGCTAAACCTAGTTGTCCTGACGCTAACCCTAGTTGTCCTGACGCTAACCCTAGTTGTCCTGATGCTAACCCTAGTTGTCCTGACGCTAACCCTAGTTGTCCTGACGCTAACCCTAGTTGTCGTGACGCTAACCCTAGTTGTCGTGACGCTAACCCTAGTTGTCCTGACGCTAACCCTATTTGTCCTGAAGCTAACCCTAGTTGTCCTGACGCTAACCCTAGTTGTCCTGACGCTAACCCTAGTTGTCCTGACGCTAACCCTAGTTGTCCTGACGCTAACCTTAGTTGTCCTGACGGTAACCCTAGTTGTCCTGACGCTAACCCTAGTTGTCCTGAAGCTAACCCTAGTTGTCCTGACGCTAACCCTAGTTGTCCTGACGCTAACCCTAGTTGTCCTGACGCTAACCCTAGTTGTCCTGACGCTAACCTTAGTTGTCCTGACGCTAACCCTAGTTGTCCTGACGCTAACCCTAGTTGTCCTGACGCTAACCCTAGTTGTCCTGACGCTAACCCTAGTTGTCCTGACGCAAACCCTAGTTGTCCTGACGCTAACCCTAGTTGTCCTGAAGCTAACCCTAGTTGTCTTGACGCTAACCCTAGTTGTCCTGACGCTAACCCTAGTTGTCCTGACGCTAACCCTAGTTGTCCTGACGCTAACCTTAGTTGTCCTGACGGTAACCCTAGTTGTCCTGACGCTAACCCTAGTTGTCCTGACGCTAACCCTAGTTGTCCTGACGCTAACCCTAGTTGTCCTGACGCTAAACCTAGTTGTCCTGACGCTATCCCTAGTTGTCCTGACGCTAACCCTAGTTGTCCTGACGGTAACCCTAGTTGTCCTGACGCTAACCCTAGTTGTCCTGATGCTAACCCTAGTTGTCCTGAAGCTAATCCTAGTTGTCGTGACGCTAACCCTAGTTGTCCTGACGCTAACCCTAGTTGTCGTGACGCTAACCCTAGTTGTCCTGACGCTAACCCTAGTTGTCCTGACGCTAACCCTAGTTGTCGTGACGCTAACCCTAGTTGTCCTGACGCTAACCCTAGTTGTCCTGACGCTAACCCTAGTTGTCCTGACGCTAACCCTAGTTGTCGTGACGCTAACTCTAGTTGTCCTGACGCTAACCCTAGTTGTCGTGACGCTATCCCTAGTTGTCCTGACGCTAACCCTAGTTGTCCTGACGCTAACCCTAGTTGTCCTGACGCTAACCCTAGTTGTCCTGACGCTAACCCTAGTTGTCCTGACGCTAACCCTAGTTGTCATGATGCTAACCCTAGTTGTCCTGACGCTAAACCTAGTTGTCCTGACGCTAACCCTAGTTGTCCTGACGCTAACCCTAGTTGTCCTGACGCTAACCGTAGTTGTCCTGACGGTAACCCTAGTTGTCCTGACGCTAACCCTAGTTGTCCTGACTCTAACCCTAGTTGTCCTGACGCTAACCCTAGTTGTCGTGACTCTAACCCTAGTAGTCCTGACGCTAACCCTAGTTGTCGTGACGCTAACCCTAGTTGTCCTGACGCTAACCCTAGTTGTCCTGACGCTAACCCTAGTTGTCCTGACGCTAACCCTAGTTGTCGTGACGCTAACTCTAGTTGTCCTGACGCTAACCCTAGTTGTCGTGACGCTATCCCTAGTTGTCCTGACGCTAACCCTAGTTGTCCTGACGCTAACCCGAGTTGTCCTGACACTAACCCTACTTGTCCTGACGCTAACCCGAGTTGTCCTGACGCTAACCCGAGTTGTCCTGATGCTAACCCGAGTTGTCCTGACGCTAACCCTACTTGTCCTGACGCTAACCCTAGTTGTCCTGACGCTAACCCTAGTTGTCCTGATGCTAACCCTAGTTGTCGTGATGCCAACCCTAGTTGTCGTGATGCTAACCCTAGTTGTCGTGACGCTAACCCTAGTTGTCCTGACGCTAACCCTAGTTGTCCTGACGCTAACCCTAGTTGTCGTGACGCTAACTCTAGTTGTCCTGACGCTAACCCTAGTTGTCGTGACGCTATCCCTAGTTGTCCTGACGCTAACCCTAGTTGTCCTGACGCTAACCCGAGTTGTCCTGACGCTAACCCTACTTGTCCTGACGCTAACCCGAGTTGTCCTGACGCTAACCCGAGTTGTCCTGATGCTAACCCGAGTTGTTCTGACGCTAACCCTACTTGTCCTGACGCTAACCCTAGTTGTCCTGACGCTAACCCTAGTTGTCCTGATGCTAACCCTAGTTGTCGTGATTCCAAACCTAGTTGTCGTGATGCTAACCCTAGTTGTCGTGACGCTAACCCTAGTTGTCCTGACGCTAACCCTAGTTGTCCTGACGCTAACCCTAGTTGTCCTGATGCTAACCCTAGTTGTCCTGACGCTAAACCTAGTTGTCCTGACGCTAACCCTAGTTGTCCTGACGCTAACCCTAGTTGTCCTGATGCTAACCCTAGTTGTCCTGACGCTAACCCTAGTTGTCCTGACGCTAACCCTAGTTGTCGTGACGCTAACCCTAGTTGTCCTGACGCTAACCCTAGTTGTCCTGACGCTAACCCTAGTTGTCCTGAAGCTAACCCTAGTTGTCCTGACGCTAACCCTAGTTGTCCTGACGCTAACCCTAGTTGTCCTGACGATAACCTTAGTTGTCCTGACGGTAACCCTAGTTGTCCTGACGCTAACCCTAGTTGTCCTGACGCTAACCCTAGTTGTCCAGAAGCTAACCCTAGTTGTCCTGACGCTAACCCTAGTTGTCCTGACGCTAACCCTAGTTGTCCTGACGCTAACCCTAGTTGTCCTGACGCTAACCTTAGTTGTCCTGACGCTAACCCTAGTTGTCCTGACGCTAACCCTAGTTGTCCTGACGCTAACCCTAGTTGTCCTGACGCTAACCCTAGTTGTCCTGACGCAAACCCTAGTTGTCCTGACGCTAACCCTAGTTGTCCTGAAGCTAACCCTAGTTGTCTTGACGCTAACCCTAGTTGTCCTGACGCTAACCCTAGTTGTCCTGACGCTAACCCTAGTTGTCCTGACGCTAACCCTAGTTGTCCTGACGCTAACCTTAGTTGTCCTGACGGTAACCCTAGTTGTCCTGACGCTAACCCTAGTTGTCCTGACGCTAACCCTAGTTGTCCTGACGCTAACCCTAGTTGTCCTGACGCTAAACCTAGTTGTCCTGACGCTATCCCTAGTTGTCCTGACGCTAACCCTAGTTGTCCTGATGGTAACCCTAGTTGTCCTGACGCTAACCCTAGTTGTCCTGATGCTAACCCTAGTTGTCCTGAAGCTAATCCTAGTTGTCGTGACGCTAACCCTAGTTGTCCTGACGCTAACCCTAGTTGTCGTGACGCTAACCCTAGTTGTCCTGACGCTAACCCTAGTTGTCCTGACGCTAACCCTAGTTGTCGTGACGCTAACCCTAGTTGTCCTGACGCTAACCCTAGTTGTCCTGACGCTAACCCTAGTTGTCCTGACGCTAACCCTAGTTGTCGTGACGCTAACTCTAGTTGTCCTGACGCTAACCCTAGTTGTCGTGACGCTATCCCTAGTTGTCCTGACGCTAACCCTAGTTGTCCTGACGCTAACCCTAGTTGTCGTGACGCTAACCCTAGTTGTCCTGACGCTAACCCTAGTTGTCCTGACGCTAACCCTAGTTGTCATGATGCTAACCCTAGTTGTCCTGACGCTAAACCTAGTTGTCCTGACGCTAACCCTAGTTGTCCTGACGCTAACCGTAGTTGTCCTGACGGTAACCCTAGTTGTCCTGACGCTAACCCTAGTTGTCCTGACGCTAACCCTAGTTGTCCTGACGCTAACCCTAGTTGTCGTGACTCTAACCCTAGTAGTCCTGACGCTAACCCTAGTTGTCGTGACGCTAACCCTAGTTGTCCTGACGCTAACCCTAGTTGTCCTGACGCTAACCCTAGTTGTCCTGACGCTAACCCTAGTTGTCGTGACGCTAACTCTAGTTGTCCTGACGCTAACCCTAGTTGTCGTGACGCTATCCCTAGTTGTCCTGACGCTAACCCTAGTTGTCCTGACGCTAACCCGAGTTGTCCTGACACTAACCCTACTTGTCCTGACGCTAACCCGAGTTGTCCTGACGCTAACCCGAGTTGTCCTGATGCTAACCCGAGTTGTCCTGACGCTAACCCTACTTGTCCTGACGCTAACCCTAGTTGTCCTGACGCTAACCCTAGTTGTCCTGATGCTAACCCTAGTTGTCGTGATGCCAACCCTAGTTGTCTTGATGCTAACCCTAGTTGTCGTGACGCTAACCCTAGTTGTCCTGACGCTAACCCTAGTTGTCCTGATGCTAACCCTAGTTGTCCTGACGCTAACCCTAGTTGTCCTGAAGCTAACCCTAGTTGTCCTGACGCTAAACCTAGTTGTCCTGACGCTAACCCTAGTTGTCCTGACGCTAACCCTAGTTGTCCTGACGATAACCCTAGTTGTCCTGACGCTAACCCTATTTGTCCTGACGCTAACCCTAGTTGTCCTGACGCTAACCCTAGTTGTCGTGACGCTAACCCTAGTTGTCGTGACGCTAACCCTAGTTGTCCTGACGCTAACCCTAGTTGTCCTGACGCTAACCCTAGTTGTCCTGACGCTAACCCTAGTTGTCCTGACGCTAACCCTAGTTGTCGTGACGCTAACTCTAGTTGTCCTGACGCTAACCCTAGTTGTCGTGACGCTATCCCTAGTTGTCCTGACGCTAACCCTAGTTGTCCTGACGCTAACCCGAGTTGTCCTGACACTAACCCTACTTGTCCTGACGCTAACCCGAGTTGTCCTGACGCTAACCCTAGTTGTCCTGACGCTAACCCTACTTGTCCTGACGCTAACCCTACTTGTCCTGACGCTAACCCTAGTTGTCCTGACGCTAACCCTAGTTGTCCTGATGCTAACCCTAGTTGTCCTGACGCTAAACCTAGTTGTCCTGACGCTAACCCTAGTTGTCCTGACGCTAACCCTAGTTGTCCTGACGGTAACCCTAGTTGTCCTGACGCTAACCCTATTTGTCCTGACGCTAACCCTAGTTGTCCTGACGCTAACCCTAGTTGTCGTGACGCTAACCCTAGTTGTCGTGACTCTAACCCTAGTTGTCCTGACGCTAACCCTAGTTGTCCTGACGCTAACCCTAGTTGTCCTGACGCTAACCCTAGTTGTCCTGACGCTAACCCTAGTTGTCGTGACGCTAACTCTAGTTGTCCTGACGCTATCCCTAGTTGTCCTGACGCTATCCCTAGTTGTCCTGACGCTAACCCTAGTTGTCCTGACGCTAACCCGAGTTGTCCTGACGCTAACCCTACTTGTCCTGACGCTAACCCGAGTTGTCCTCATGCTAACCCGAGTTGTCCTGACGCTAACCCTACTTGTCCTGATGATAACCCTACTTGTCCTGACGCTAACCCTACTTGTCCTGACGCTAACCCTAGTTGTCCTGACGCTAACCCTAGTTGTCCTGACGCTAACCCTAGTTGTCGTGACGCTAACCCTAGTTGTCCTGACGCTAACCCTAGTTGTCCTGACGCTAACCCTAGTTGTCCTGACGCTAACCCTAGTTGTCCTGACGCTAACCCTAGTTGTCGTGACGCTAACCCTAGTTGTCGTGACGCTAACCCTAGTTGTCCTGACGCTAACCCTAGTTGTCGTGACGCTAACCCTAGTTGTCCTGACGCTAACCCTAGTTGTCCTGACGCTAACCCTAGTTGTCGTGACGCTAACCCTAGTTGTCGTGACGCTAACCCTAGTTGTCGTGACGCTAACCCTAGTTGTCCTGACGCTAACCCTAGTTGTCCTGACGCTAACCCTAGTTGTCCTGACGCTAACCCTAGTTGTCGTGACGCTAACCCTAGTTGTCGTGACGCTAACCCTAGTTGTCCTGACGCTAACCCTAGTTGTCCTGACGCTAACCCTAGTTGTCGTGATGCCAACCCTAGTTGTCCTGATGCTAACCCTAGTTGTCGTGACGCTAACCCTAGTTGTCCTGACGCTAACCCTAGTTGTCCTGACGCTAACCCTAGTTGTCCTGACGCTAACCCTAGATGTCCTGATGCTAACCCTAGTTGTCCTGACGCTAACCCTAGTTGTCCTGACGCTAACCCTACTTGTCCTGACGCTAACCCTACTTGTCCTGACGCTAACCCTAGTTGTCGTGACGCTAACCCTAGTTGTCCTGACGCTAAACCTACTTGTCCTGACGCTAACCCTAGTTGTCCTGACGCTAACCCTAGTTGTCCTGACGCTAACCCTAGTTGTCCTGACGCTAACCCTAGTTGTCCTGACGCTAACCCTAGTTGTCCTGACGCTAACCCTAGTTGTCCTGACGCTAACCCTAGTTGTCGTGACGCTAACCCTAGTTGTCCTGACGCTAACCCTAGTTGTCGTGACGCTAACCCTAGTTGTCGTGACGCTAACCCTAGTTGTCCTGACGCTAACCCTAGTTGTCCTGACGCTAACCCTAGTTGTCGTGATGCAAACCCTAGTTGTCCTGATGCTAACCCTAGTTGTCGTGACGCTAACCCTAGTTGTCCTGACGCTAACCCTAGTTGTCCTGACGCTAACCCTAGTTGTCCTGACGCTAACCCTAGTTGTCCTGATGCTAACCCTAGTTGTCCTGACGCTAACCCTAGTTGTCCTGACGCTAACCCTACTTGTCCTGACGCTAACCCTAGTTGTCCTGACGCTAACCCTAGTTGTCCTGACGCTAACCCTAGTTGTCCTGACGCTAACCCTACTTGTCCTGACGCTAACCCTAGTTGTGCTGACGCTAACCCTAGTTGTCCTGACGCTAACCCTACTTGTCCTGATGCTAATCCTAGTTGTCCTGACGCTAACCCTACTTGTCCTGACGCTAACCCTAGTTGTCCTGACGCTAACCCTAGTTGTCCTGACGCTAACCCTAGTTGTCCTGACGCTAACCCTACTTGTCCTGACGCTAACCCGAGTTGTCCTGACGCTAACCCGAGTTGTCCTGATGCTAACCCGAGTTGTCCTGACGCTAACCCTAGTTGTCCTGATGCTAACCCTAGTAGTCGTGATGCCAACCCTAGTTGTCGTGATGCTAACCCTAGTTGTCGTGATGCTAACCCTAGTTGTCCTGACGCTAACCCTAGTTGTCCTGACGCTAACCCTAGTTGTCCTGATGCTAACCCTAGTTGTCCTGACGCTAAACCTAGTTGTCCTGACGCTAACCCTAGTTGTCCTGACGCTAACCCTAGTTGTCCTGACGGTAACCCTAGTTGTCCTGACGCTAACCCTAGTTGTCCTGACGCTAACCCTAGTTGTCGTGACGCTAACCCTAGTTGTCCTGACGCTAACCCTAGTTGTCCTGACGCTAACCCTAGTTGTCCTGACGCTAACCCTAGTTGTCGTGACGCTAACTCTAGTTGTCCTGACGCTAACCCTAGTTGTCGTGACGCTATCCCTAGTTGTCCTGACGCTAACCCTAGTTGTCCTGACGCTAACCCGAGTTGTCCTGACACTAACCCTACTTGTCCTGACGCTAACCCGAGTTGTCCTGATGCTAACCCGAGTTGTCCTGATGCTAACCCGAGTTGTCCTGACGCTAACCCTACTTGTCCTGACGATAACCCTACTTGTCCTGACGCTAACCCTACTTGTCCTGACGCTAACCCTAGTTGTCCTGACGCTAACCCTAGTTGTCCTGACGCTAACCCTAGTTGTCGTGACGCTAACCCTAGTTGTCCTGACGCTAACCCTAGTTGTCCTGACGCTAACCCTAGTTGTCCTGACGCTAACCCTAGTTGTCGTGACGCTAACCCTAGTTGTCGTGACGCTAACCCTAGTTGTCGTGACGCTAACCCTAGTTGTCCTGACGCTAACCCTAGTTGTCCTGACGCTAACCCTAGATGTCCTGATGCTAACCCTAGTTGTCCTGACGCTAACCCTAGTTGTCCTGACGCTAACCCTAGTTGTCCTGACGCTTACCCTAGTTGTCCTGACGCTAACCCTACTTGTCCTGACGCTAACCCTAGTTGTCGTGACGCTAACCCTAGTTGTCCTGACGCTAAACCTACTTGTCCTGACGCTAACCCTAGTTGTCCTGACGCTAACCCTAGTTGTCCTGACGCTAACCCTAGTTGTCCTGACGCTAACCCTAGTTGTCCTGACGCTAACCCTAGTTGTCGTGACGGTAACCCTAGTTGTCCTGACGCTAACCCTAGTTGTCGTGACGCTAACCCTAGTTGTCCTGACGCTAACCCTAGTTGTCCTGACGCTAACCCTAGTTGTCCTGACGCTAACCCTAGTTGTCGTGATGCTAACCCTAGTTGTCGTGATGCAAACCCTAGTTGTCCTGATGCTAACCCTAGTTGTCGTGACGCTAACCCTAGTTGTCCTGACGCTAACCCTAGTTGTCCTGACGCTAACCCTAGTTGTCCTGACGCTAACCCTAGTTGTCCTGATGCTAACCCTAGTTGTCCTGACGCTAACCCTAGTTGTCCTGACGCTAACCCTACTTGTCCTGACGCTAACCCTAGTTGTCCTGACGCTAACCCTAGTTGTCCTGACGCTAACCCTAGTTGTCCTGACGCTAACCCTAGTTGTCCTGACGCTAACCCTACTTGTCCTGACGCTAACCCTAGTTGTCCTGACGCTAACCCTAGTTGTCCTGACGCTAACCCTACTTGTCCTGATGCTAACCCTAGTTGTCCTGACGCTAACCCTACTTGTCCTGACGCTAACCCTAGTTGTCCTGACGCTAACCCTAGTTGTCCTGACGCTAACCCTACTTGTCCTGACGCTAACCCTAGTCGTCCTGACGCTAACCCTAGTTGTCCTGACGCTAACCCTAGTTGTCCTGACTCTAACCCTAGTTGTCGTGACGCTAACCCTAGTTGTCGTGACGCTAACCCTAGTTGTCGTGACGCTAACCCTAGTTGTCGTGACGCTAACCCTAGTTGTCCTGACGCTAACCCTAGTTGTCCTGACGCTAACCCTAGTTGTCCTGACGCTAACCCTAGTTGTCGTGACGCTAACCCTAGTTGTCCTGACGCTAACCCTAGTTGTCCTGACGCTAACCCTAGTTGTCCTGACGCTAACCCTAGTTGTCCTGACGATAACCCTAGTTGTCCTGATGCTAACCCTAGTTGTCGTGACGCCAACCCTAGTTGTCCTGATGCTAACCCTAGTTGTCGTGACGCTAACCCTAGTTGTCCTGACGCTAACCCTAGTTGTCCTGACGCTAAAACTAGTTGTCCTGACGCTAACCCTAGTTGTCCTGACGCTAACCCTAGTTGTCCTGACGGTAACCCTAGTTGTCCTGACGCTAACCCTAGTTGTCCTGACGCTAACCCTTGTTTCCTGACGCTAACCCTAGTTGTCGTGACGCTAACCCTAGTTGTCCTGATGCTAACCCTAGTTGTCGTGACGCTAACCCTAGTTGTCCTGACGCTAACCCTAGTTGTCCTGACGCTAACCCTAGTTGTCCTGACGCTAACCCTAGTTGTCCTGACGCTAACCCTACTTGTCCTGACGCTAACCCTAGTTGTCCTGACGCTAACCCTAGTTGTCCTGACGCTAACCCTAGTTGTCCTGACGCTAACCCTAGTTGTCCTGACGCTAACCCTAGTTGTCCTGACGGTAACCCTAGTTGTCCTGACGCTAACCCTAGTTGTCCTGACGCTAACCCTTGTTTCCTGACGCTAACCCTAGTTGTCGTGACGCTAACCCTAGTTGTCCTGATGCTAACCCTAGTTGTCGTGACGCTAACCCTAGTTGTCCTGACGCTAACCCTAGTTGTCCTGACGCTAACCCTAGTTGTCCTGACGCTAACTCTAGTTGTCCTGACGCTAACCCTAGTTGTCGTGACGCTCACCCTAGTTGTCCTGACGCTAACCCTAGTTGTCCTGACGCTAACCCTAGATGTCCTGACGCTAACCCTAGTTGTCGTGACGCTAACCCTAGTTGTCCTGATGCTAACCCTAGTTGTCCTGACGCTAACCCTACTTGTCCTGACGCTAACCCTACTTGTCCTGACGCTAACCCTAGTTGTCCTGACGCTAACCCTAGTTGTCCTGACGCTAACCCTAGTTGTCCTGACGCTAACCCTAGTTGTCCTGACGCTAACCCTAGTTGTCCTGATGCTAACCCTAGTTGTCCTGACGCTAACCCTAGTTGTCCTGACGCTAACCCTAGTTGTCCTGACGCTAACCCTAGTTGTCCTGACGCTAACCCTAGTTGTCCTGACGCTAACCCTACTTGTCCTGACGCTAACCCTAGTTGTCCTGACGCTAACCCTAGTTGTCCTGACGCTAACCCTACTTGTCCTGATGCTAACCCTAGTTGTCCTGACGCTAACCCTACTTGTCCTGACGCTAACCCTAGTTGTCCTGACGCTAACCCTAGTTGTCCTGACGCTAACCCTACTTGTCCTGACGCTAACCCTAGTCGTCCTGACGCTAACCCTAGTTGTCCTGACGCTAACCCTAGTTGTCCTGACTCTAACCCTAGTTGTCGTGACGCTAACCCTAGTTGTCGTGACGCTAACCCTAGTTGTCCTGACGCTAACCCTAGTTGTCGTGACGCTAACCCTAGTTGTCGTGACGCTAACCCTAGTTGTCGTGACGCTAACCCTAGTTGTCCTGACGCTAACCCTAGTTGTCGTGACGCTAACCCTAGTTGTCCTGACGCTAACCCTAGTTGTCCTGACGCTAACCCTAGTTGTCCTGACGCTAACCCTAGTTGTCCTGACGATAACCCTAGTTGTCCTGATGCTAACCCTAGTTGTCGTGACGCCAACCCTAGTTGTCCTGATGCTAACCCTAGTTGTCGTGACGCTAACCCTAGTTGTCCTGACGCTAACCCTAGTTGTCCTGACGCTAAAACTAGATGTCCTGACGCTAACCCTAGTTGTCCTGACGCTAACCCTAGTTGTCCTGACGGTAACCCTAGTTGTCCTGACGCTAACCCTAGTTGTCCTGACGCTAACCCTTGTTTCCTGACGCTAACCCTAGTTGTCGTGACGCTAACCCTAGTTGTCCTGATGCTAACCCTAGTTGTCGTGACGCTAACCCTAGTTGTCCTGACGCTAACCCTAGTTGTCCTGACGCTAACCCTAGTTGTCCTGACGCTAACCCTAGTTGTCCTGACGCTAACCCTACTTGTCCTGATGCTAACCCTAGTTGTCCTGACGCTAACCCTACTTGTCCTGACGCTAACCCTAGTTGTCCTGACGCTAACCCTACTTGTCCTGACGCTAACCCTAGTCGTCCTGACGCTAACCCTAGTTGTCCTGACGCTAACCCTAGTTGTCCTGACTCTAACCCTAGTTGTCGTGACGCTAACCCTAGTTGTCGTGACGCTAACCCTAGTTGTCCTGACGCTAACCCTAGTTGTCGTGACGCTAACCCTAGTTGTCCTGACGCTAACCCTAGTTGTCCTGACGCTAACCCTAGTTGTCCTGACGCTAACCCTAGTTGTCGTGACGCTAACCCTAGTTGTCCTGACGCTAACCCTAGTTGTCCTGACGCTAACCCTAGTTGTCCTGATGCTAACCCTAGTTGTCGTGACGCTAACCCTAGTTGTCCTGACGCTAACCCTAGTTGTCGTGACGCTAACCCTAGTTGTCCTGACGCTAACCCTAGTTGTCCTGACGCTAACCCTAGTTGTCCTGACGCTAACCCTAGTTGTCCTGACGATAACCCTAGTTGTCCTGATGCTAACCCTAGTTGTCGTGACGCCAACCCTAGTTGTCCTGATGCTAACCCTAGTTGTCGTGACGCTAACCCTAGTTGTCCTGACGCTAACCCTAGTTGTCCTGACGCTAAAACTAGTTGTCCTGACGCTAACCCTAGTTGTCCTGACGCTAACCCTAGTTGTCCTGACGGTAACCCTAGTTGTCCTGACGCTAACCCTAGTTGTCCTGACGCTAACCCTTGTTTCCTGACGCTAACCCTAGTTGTCGTGACGCTAACCCTAGTTGTCCTGATGCTAACCCTAGTTGTCGTGACGCTAACCCTAGTTGTCCTGACGCTAACCCTAGTTGTCCTGACGCTAACCCTAGTTGTCCGGACGCTAACTCTAGTTGTCCTGACGCTAACCCTAGTTGTCGTGACGCTCACCCTAGTTGTCCTGACGCTAACCCTAGTTGTCCTGACGCTAACCCTAGATGTCCTGACGCTAACCCTAGTTGTCGTGACGCTAACCCTAGTTGTCCTGACGCTAACCCTAGTTGTCCTGACGCTAACCCTAGTTGTCCTGACCGTAACCCTACTTGTCCTGACGCTAACCCTAGTTGTCCTGACGCTAACCCTAGTTGTCCTGACGCTAACCCTAGTTGTCCTGACGCTAACCCTAGTTGTCCTGACGCTAACCCTACTTGTCCTGACGCTAACCCTAGTTGTCCTGACGCTAACCCTAGTTGTCCTGACGCTAACCCTACTTGTCCTGATGCTAACCCTAGTTGTCCTGACGCTAACCCTACTTGTCCTGACGCTAACCCTAGTTGTCCTGACGCTAACCCTAGTTGTCCTGACGCTAACCCTACTTGTCCTGACGCTAACCCTAGTCGTCCTGACGCTAACCCTAGTTGTCCTGACGCTAACCCTAGTTGTCCTGACTCTAACCCTAGTTGTCGTGACGCTAACCCTAGTTGTCGTGACGCTAACCCTAGTTGTCGTGACGCTAACCCTAGTTGTCGTGACGCTAACCCTAGTTGTCCTGACGCTAACCCTAGTTGTCCTGACGCTAACCCTAGTTGTCCTGACGCTAACCCTAGTTGTCGTGACGCTAACCCTAGTTGTCCTGACGCTAACCCTAGTTGTCCTGACGCTAACCCTAGTTGTCCTGACGCTAACCCTAGTTGTCCTGACGATAACCCTAGTTGTCCTGATGCTAACCCTAGTTGTCGTGACGCCAACCCTAGTTGTCCTGATGCTAACCCTAGTTGTCGTGACGCTAACCCTAGTTGTCCTGACGCTAACCCTAGTTGTCCTGACGCTAAAACTAGTTGTCCTGACGCTAACCCTAGTTGTCCTGACGCTAACCCTAGTTGTCCTGACGGTAACCCTAGTTGTCCTGACGCTAACCCTAGTTGTCCTGACGCTAACCCTTGTTTCCTGACGCTAACCCTAGTTGTCGTGACGCTAACCCTAGTTGTCCTGATGCTAACCCTAGTTGTCGTGACGCTAACCCTAGTTGTCCTGACGCTAACCCTAGTTGTCCTGACGCTAACCCTAGTTGTCCTGACGCTAACCCTAGTTGTCCTGACGCTAACCCTACTTGTCCTGATGCTAACCCTAGTTGTCCTGACGCTAACCCTACTTGTCCTGACGCTAACCCTAGTTGTCCTGACGCTAACCCTAGTTGTCCTGACGCTAACCCTACTTGTCCTGACGCTAACCCTAGTCGTCCTGACGCTAACCCTAGTTGTCCTGATGCTAACCCTAGTTGTCCTGACTCTAACCCTAGTTGTCGTGACGCTAACCCTAGTTGTCGTGACGCTAACCCTAGTTGTCCTGACGCTAACCCTAGTTGTCGTGACGCTAACCCTAGTTGTCCTGACGCTAACCCTAGTTGTCCTGACGCTAACCCTAGTTGTCGTGACGCTAACCCTAGTTGTCCTGACGCTAACCCTAGTTGTCCTGACGCTAACCCTAGTTGTCCTGACGCTAACCCTAGTTGTCCTGACGATAACCCTAGTTGTCCTGATGCTAACCCTAGTTGTCGTGACGCCAACCCTAGTTGTCCTGATGCTAACCCTAGTTGTCGTGACGCTAACCCTAGTTGTCCTGACGCTAACCCTAGTTGTCCTGACGCTAAAACTAGTTGTCCTGACGCTAACCCTAGTTGTCCTGACGCTAACCCTAGTTGTCCTGACGGTAACCCTAGTTGTCCTGACGCTAACCCTAGTTGTCCTGACGCTAACCCTTGTTTCCTGACGCTAACCCTAGTTGTCGTGACGCTAACCCTAGTTGTCCTGATGCTAACCCTAGTTGTCGTGACGCTAACCCTAGTTGTCCTGACGCTAACCCTAGTTGTCCTGACGCTAACTCTAGTTGTCCTGACGCTAACCCTAGTTGTCGTGACGCTCACCCTAGTTGTCCTGACGCTAACCCTAGTTGTCCTGACGCTAACCCTAGATGTCCTGACGCTAACCCTAGTTGTCGTGACGCTAACCCTAGTTGTCCTGACGCTAACCCTAGTTGTCCTGACGCTAACCCTAGTTGTCCTGACGCTAACCCTAGTTGTCCTGACGCTAACCCTAGTTGTCCTGACGCAAACCCTAGTTGTCCTGACGCTAACCCTAGTTGTCCTGAAGCTAACCCTAGTTGTCCTGACGCTAACCCGAGTTGTCCTGACGCTAACCCTACTTGTCCTGACGCTAACCCTACTTGTCCTGACGCTAACCTTAGTTGTCCTGACGGTAACCCTAGTTGTCCTGACGCTAACCATAGTTGTCCTGACGCTAACCCTAGTTGTCCTGACGCTAACCCTAGTTGTCGTGACGCTAACCCTAGTTGTCGTTACGCTAACCCTAGTTGTCCTGACGCTAACCCTAGTTGTCGTGACGCTAACCCTAGTTGTTGTGACGCTAACCCTAGTTGTCCTGACGCTAACCCTAGTTGTCCTGACGCTAACCCTAGTTGTCGTGACGCTAACCCTAGTTGTCCTGACGCTCACCCTAGTTGTCGTGACGCTAACCCTAGTTGTCCTGACGCTAACCCTAGTTGTCCTGACGCTAACCCTAGTTGTCCTGACGCTAACCCTAGTTGTCCTGACGCTAACCCTAGTTGTCGTGACGCTAACTCTAGTTGTCCTGACACTAACCCTAGTTGTCCTGACGCTAACCCTAGTTGTCCTGACGCTAACCCTAGTTGTCGTGACGCTAACCCTACTTGTCCTGATGCTAACCCTACTTGTCCTGACACTAACCCTAGTTGTCCTGACGCTAACCCTAGTTGTCCTGACGCTAACCCTACTTGTCCTAACGCTAACCCTAGTTGTCCTGACGCTAACCCTAGTTGTCCTGACGCTAACCCTACTTGTCCTTACGCTAACCCTAGTTGTCCTGACGCTAACCCTACTTGTCCTGACGCTAACCCTAGTTGTCCTGACGCTAACCCTACTTGTCCTGACACTAACCCGAGTTGTCCTGACGCTAACCCGAGTTGTCCTGACGCTAACCCGAGTTGTCCTGACGCTAGCCATAGTTGTCCTGACGCTAACCCTAGTTGTCCTGACGCTAACCCTAGTTGTCCTGACACTAACCCGAGTTGTCCTGACGCTAACCCGAGTTGTCCTGACGCTAACCCGAGTTGTCCTGACGCTAGCCATAGTTGTCCTGACGCTAACCCTAGTTGTCCTGACGCTAACCCTAGTTGTCCTGACGCTAACCCTAGTTGTCCTGACGCTAACCCTACTTGTCCTGACGCTAACCCTACTTGTCCTGACGCTAACCCTACTTGTCCTGACGCTAACCCTAGTTGTCCTGACGCTAACCGTAGTTGTCCTGACGCTAACCCTACTTGTCCTGACGCTAACCCTAGTTGTCCTGACGCTAACCCTACTTGTCCTGACGCTAACCCTAGTTGTCCTGACGCTAACCCTACTTGTCCTGACGCTAACCCTAGTTGTCCTGAAGCTAAACCTAGTTGTCCTGACGCTAACCCTAGTTGTCCTGACGCTAACCCTACTTGTCCTGACGCTAACCCTAGTTGTCCTGACGCTAACCCTAAATGTCCTGACGCTAACCCTACTTGTCCTGACGCTAACCCTAGTTGTCCTGACGCTAACCCGAGTTGTCCTGACGCTAACCCTAGTTGTCCTGACGCTAACCCTAGTTGTCCTGACGCTAACCCTAGTTGTCCTGACGCTAACCCTACTTGTCCTGACGCTAACCCTACTTGTCCTGACGCTAACCCTAATTGTCCTGACGCTAACCCTAGTTGTCCTGACGCTAACCGTAGTTGTCCTGACGCTAACCCTACTTGTCCTGACGCTAACCCTAGTTGTCCTGACGCTAACCCTACTTGTCCTGACGCTAACGCTACTTGTCCTGACGCTAACCCTAGTTGTCCTGACGCTAACCCTACTTGTCCTGACGCTAACCCTAGTTGTCCTGAAGCTAACCCTAGTTGTCCTGACGCTAACCCTAGTTGTCCTGACGCTAACCCTACTTGTCCTGACGCTAACCCTAGTTGTCCTGACGCTAACCCTAGATGTCCTGACGCTAACCCTACTTGTCCTGACGCTAACCCGAGTTGTCCTGACGCTAACCCGAGTTGTCCTGACGCTAACCCTAGTTGTCCTGATGCTAACCCTAGTTGTCCTGACGCTAACCCTAGTTGTCCTGACGCTAACCCTAGTTGTCCTGACGCTAACCCTAGTTGTCGTGACGCTAAACCTAGTTGTCCTGACGCTAACCCTAGTTGTCCTGACGCTAACCCTAGTTGTCCTGACGCTAACCCTAGTTGTTCTGATGCTAACCCTAGTTGTCGTGACGCCAACCCTAGTTGTCCTGATGCTAACCCTAGTTGTCGTGACGCTAACCCTAGTTGTCCTGACGCTAACCCTAGTTGTCGTGACGCTAACCCTAGTTGTCCTGACGCTAACCCTAGTTGTCCTGACGCTAACCCTAGTTGTCCTGACGCTAACCCTAGTTGTCGTGACGCTAACCCTAGTTGTCCTGACGCTAACCCTAGTTGTCCTGACGCTAACCCTAGTTGTCCTGACGCTAACCCTAGTTGTCCTGACGATAACCCTAGTTGTCCTGATGATAACCCTAGTTGTCGTGACGCCAACCCTAGTTGTCCTGATGCTAACCCTAGTTGTCGTGACGCTAACCCTAGTTGTCCTGACGCTAACCCTAGTTGTCCTGACGCTAAAACTAGTTGTCCTGACGCTAACCCTAGTTGTCCTGACGCTAACCCTAGTTGTCCTGACGGTAACCCTAGTTGTCCTGACGCTAACCCTAGTTGTCCTGACGCTAACCCTTGTTTCCTGACGCTAACCCTAGTTGTCGTGACGCTAACCCTAGTTGTCCTGATGCTAACCCTAGTTGTCGTGACGCTAACCGTAGTTGTCCTGACGCTAACCCTAGTTGTCCTGACGCTAACCATAGTTGTCCTGACGCTAACCCTAGTTGTCCTGACGCTAACCCTACTTGTCCTGATGCTAACCCTAGTTGTCCTGACGCTAACCCTACTTGTCCTGACGCTAACCCTAGTTGTCCTGACGCTAACCCTAGTTGTCCTGACGCTAACCCTACTTGTCCTGACGCTAACCCTAGTCGTCCTGACGCTAACCCTAGTTGTCCTGACGCTAACCCTAGTTGTCCTGACTCTAACCCTAGTTGTCGTGACTCTAACCCTAGTTGTCGTGACGCTAACCCTAGTTGTCCTGACGCTAACCCTAGTTGTCGTGACGCTAACCCTAGTTGTCCTGACGCTAACCCTAGTTGTCCTGACGCTAACCCTAGTTGTCGTGACGCTAACCCTAGTTGTCCTGACGCTAACCCTAGTTGTCCTGACGCTAACCCTAGTTGTCCTGATGCTAACCCTAGTTGTCGTGACGCTAACCCTAGTTGTCCTGACGCTAACCCTAGTTGTCGTGACGCTAACCCTAGTTGTCCTGACGCTAACCCTAGTTGTCCTGACGCTAACCCTAGTTGTCCTGACGCTAACCCTAGTTGTCCTGACGATAACCCTAGTTGTCCTGATGCTAACCCTAGTTGTCGTGACGCCAACCCTAGTTGTCCTGATGCTAACCCTAGTTGTCGTGACGCTAACCCTAGTTGTCCTGACGCTAACCCTAGTTGTCCTGACGCTAAAACTAGTTGTCCTGACGCTAACCCTAGTTGTCCTGACGCTAACCCTAGTTGTCCTGACGGTAACCCTAGCTGTCCTGACGCTAACCCTAGTTGTCCTGACGCTAACCCTTGTTTCCTGACGCTAACCCTAGTTGTCGTGACGCTAACCCTAGTTGTCCTGATGCTAACCCTAGTTGTCGTGACGCTAACCCTAGTTGTCCTGACGCTAACCCTAGTTGTCCTGACGCTAACCCTAGTTGTCCGGACGCTAACTCTAGTTGTCCTGACGCTAACCCTAGTTGTCGTGACGCTCACCCTAGTTGTCCTGACGCTAACCCTAGTTGTCCTGACGCTAACCCTAGATGTCCTGACGCTAACCCTAGTTGTCGTGACGCTAACCCTAGTTGTCCTGATGCTAACCCTAGTTGTCCTGACGCTAACCCTAGTTGTCCTGACGCTAACCCTACTTGTCCTGACGCTAACCCTAGTTGTCCTGACGCTAACCCTAGTTGTCCTGACGCTAACCCTAGTTGTCCTGACGCTAACCCTAGTTGTCCTGACGCTAACCCTAGTTGTCCTGACGCTAACCCTACTTGTCCTGACGCTAACCCTAGTTGTCCTGACGCTAACCCTACTTGTCCTGATGCTAACCCTAGTTGTCCTGACGCTAACCCTACTTGTCCTGACGCTAACCCTAGTTGTCCTGACGCTAACCCTAGTTGTCCTGACGCTAACCCTACTTGTCCTGACGCTAACCCTAGTTGTCCTGACGCTAACCCTAGTTGTCCTGACGCTAACCCTAGTTGTCCTGACTCTAACCCTAGTTGTCGTGACGCTAACCCTAGTTGTCGTGACGCTAACCCTAGTTGTCCTGACGCTAACCCTAGTTGTCGTGACGCTAACCCTAGTTGTCCTGACGCTAATCCTAGTTGTCCTGACGCTAACCCTAGTTGTCCTGACGCTAACCCTAGTTGTCGTGACGCTAACCCTAGTTGTCCTGATTCTAACCCTAGTTGTCCTGACGCTAACCCTAGTTGTCCTGACGCTAACCCTTGTTGTCCTGACGATAACCCTAGTTGTCCTGATGCTAACCCTAGTTGTCGTGACGCCAACCCTAGTTGTCCTGATGCTAACCCTAGTTGTCGTGACGCTAACCCTAGTTGTCCTGACGCTAACCCTAGTTGTCCTGACGCTAAAACTAGTTGTCCTGACGCTAACCCTAGTTGTCCTGACGCTAACCCTAGTTGTCCTGACGGTAACCCTAGTTGTCCTGACGCTAACCCTAGTTGTCCTGACGCTAACCCTTGTTTCCTGACGCTAACCCTAGTTGTCGTGACGCTAACCCTAGTTGTCCTGATGCTAACCCTAGTTGTCGTGACGCTAACCCTAGTTGTCCTGACGCTAACCCTAGTTGTCCTGACGCTAACCCTAGTTGTCCTGACGCTAACTCTAGTTGTCCTGACGCTAACCCTAGTTGTCGTGACGCTCACCCTAGTTGTCCTGACGCTAACCCTAGTTGTCCTGACGCTAACCCTAGATGTCCTGACGCTAACCCTAGTTGTCGTGACGCTAACCCTAGTTGTCCTGACGCTAACCCTAGTTGTCCTGACGCTAACCCTAGTTGTCCTGACGCTAACCCTAGTTGTCCTGACGCTAACCCTAGTTGTCCTGACGCAAACCCTAGTTGTCCTGACGCTAACCCTAGTTGTCCTGAAGCTAACCCTAGTTGTCCTGACGCTAACCCGAGTTGTCCTGACGCTAACCCTACTTGTCCTGACGCTAACCCTACTTGTCCTGACGCTAACCTTAGTTGTCCTGACGGTAACCCTAGTTGTCCTGACGCTAACCATAGTTGTCCTGACGCTAACCCTAGTTGTCCTGACGCTAACCCTAGTTGTCGTGACGCTAACCCTAGTTGTCGTTACGCTAACCCTAGTTGTCCTGACGCTAACCCTAGTTGTCGTGACGCTAACCCTAGTTGTTGTGACGCTAACCCTAGTTGTCCTGACGCTAACCCTAGTTGTCCTGACGCTAACCCTAGTTGTCCTGACGCTAACCCTAGTTGTCGTGACGCTAACCCTAGTTGTCCTGACGCTCACCCTAGTTGTCGTGACGCTAACCCTAGTTGTCCTGACGCTAACCCTAGTTGTCCTGACGCTAACCCTAGTTGTCCTGACGCTAACCCTAGTTGTCCTGACGCTAACCCTAGTTGTCGTGACGCTAACTCTAGTTGTCCTGACACTAACCCTAGTTGTCCTGACGCTAACCCTAGTTGTCCTGACGCTAACCCTAGTTGTCGTGACGCTAACCCTACTTGTCCTGACGCTAACCCTACTTGTCCTGACACTAACCCTAGTTGTCCTGACGCTAACCCTAGTTGTCCTGACGCTAACCCTACTTGTCCTAACGCTAACCCTAGTTGTCCTGACGCTAACCCTAGTTGTCCTGACGCTAACCCTACTTGTCCTGACGCTAACCCTAGTTGTCCTGACGCTAACCCTACTTGTCCTGACGCTAACCCTAGTTGTCCTGACGCTAACCCTACTTGTCCTGACACTAACCCGAGTTGTCCTGACGCTAACCCGAGTTGTCCTGACGCTAACCCGAGTTGTCCTGACGCTAGCCATAGTTGTCCTGACGCTAACCCTAGTTGTCCTGACGCTAACCCTAGTTGTCCTGACACTAACCCGAGTTGTCCTGACGCTAACCCGAGTTGTCCTGACGCTAACCCGAGTTGTCCTGACGCTAGCCATAGTTGTCCTGACGCTAACCCTAGTTGTCCTGACGCTAACCCTAGTTGTCCTGACGCTAACCCTAGTTGTCCTGACGCTAACCCTAGTTGTCCTGACGCTAACCCTACTTGTCCTGACGCTAACCCTACTTGTCCTGACGCTAACCCTAGTTGTCCTGACGCTAACCGTAGTTGTCCTGACGCTAACCCTACTTGTCCTGACGCTAACCCTAGTTGTCCTGACGCTAACCCTACTTGTCCTGACGCTAACCCTACTTGTCCTGACGCTAACCCTAGTTGTACTGACGCTAACCCTACTTGTCCTGACGCTAACCCTAGTTGTCCTGAAGCTAACCCTAGTTGTCCTGACGCTAACCCTAGTTGTCCTGACGCTAACCCTACTTGTCCTGACGCTAACCCTAGTTGTCCTGACGCTAACCCTAAATGTCCTGACGCTAACCCTACTTGTCCTGACGCTAACCCTAGTTGTCCTGACGCTAACCCGAGTTGTCCTGACGCTAACCCTAGTTGTCCTGACGCTAACCCTAGTTGTCCTGACGCTAACCCTAGTTGTCCTGACGCTAACCCTACTTGTCCTGACGCTAACCCTACTTGTCCTGACGCTAACCCTAATTGTCCTGACGCTAGCCCTAGTTGTCCTGACGCTAACCGTAGTTGTCCTGACGCTAACCCTACTTGTCCTGACGCTAACCCTAGTTGTCCTGACGCTAACCCTACTTGTCCTGACGCTAACGCTACTTGTCCTGACGCTAACCCTAGTTGTCCTGACGCTAACCCTACTTGTCCTGACGCTAACCCTAGTTGTCCTGAAGCTAACCCTAGTTGTCCTGACGCTAACCCTAGTTGTCCTGACGCTAACCCTACTTGTCCTGACGCTAACCCTAGTTGTCCTGACGCTAACCCTAGATGTCCTGACGCTAACCCTACTTGTCCTGACGCTAACCCGAGTTGTCCTGACGCTAACCCGAGTTGTCCTGACGCTAACCCTAGTTGTCCTGATGCTAACCCTAGTTGTCCTGACGCTAACCCTAGTTGTCCTGACGCTAACCCTAGTTGTCCTGACGCTAACCCTAGTTGTCGTGACGCTAAACCTAGTTGTCCTGACGCTAACCCTAGTTGTCCTGACGCTAACCCTAGTTGTCCTGACGCTAACCCTAGTTGTTCTGATGCTAACCCTAGTTGTCGTGACGCCAACCCTAGTTGTCCTGATGCTAACCCTAGTTGTCGTGACGCTAACCCTAGTTGTCCTGACGCTAACCCTAGTTGTCCTGACGCTAACCCTAGTTGACCTGACGCTAACCCTAGTTGTCTTGACACTAAACCTAGTTGTCCTGACGCTAACCCTAGTTGTCCTGACGGTAACCCTAGTTGTCCTGACGCTAACCCTAGTTGTCCTGACGCTAACCCTAGTTGTCCTGACGCTAACCCTAGTTGTCGTAACTCTAACCCTAGTTGTCCTGATGCTAACCCTAGTTGTCGTGACGCTAACCCTAGTTGTCCTGACGCTAACCCTAGTTGTCCTGACGCTAACCCTAGTTGTCCTGACGCTAACTCTAGTTGTCCTGACGCTAACCCTAGTTGTCGTGACGCTAACCCTAGTTGTCCTGACGCTAACCCTAGTTGTCCTGATGCTAACCCTAGTTGTCCTGACGCTAACCCTAGTTGTCCTGACGCTAACCTTAGTTGTCCTGACGGTAACCCTAGTTGTCCTGACGCTAACCATAGTTGTCCTGACGCTAACCCTAGTTGTCCTGACGCTAACCCTAGTTGTCGTGACGCTAACCCTAGTTGTCGTGACGCTAACCCTAGTTGTCGTTACGCTAACCCTAGTTGTCGTGACGCTAACCCTAGTTGTCGTGACGCTAACCCTAGTTGTCGTGACGCTAACCCTAGTTGTCCTGACGCTAACCCTAGTTGTCCTGACGCTAACCCTAGTTGTCCTGACGCTAACCCTAGTTGTCCTGACGCTAACCCTAGTTGTCCTGACGCTAACCCTAGTTGTCGTGACGCTAACCCTAGTTGTCCTGACGCTAACCCTAGTTGTCCTGACGCTAACCCTAGTTGTCCTGACGCTAACCCTAGTTGTCGTGACGCTAACTCTAGTTGTCCTGACGCTAACCCTAGTTGTCCTGACGCTAAACCTAGTTGTCCTGACGCTAACCCTAGTTGTCGTGACGCTAACCCTACTTGTCCTGATGCTAACCCTACTTGTCCTGACACTAACCCTAGTTGTCCTGACGCTAACCCTAGTTGTCCTGACGCTAACCCTACTTGTCCTAACGCTAACCCTAGTTGTCCTGACGCTAACCCTAGTTGTCCTGACGCTAACCCTACTTGTCCTGACGCTAACCCTAGTTGTCCTGACGCTAACCCTACTTGTCCTGACGCTAACCCTAGTTGTCCTGACGCTAACCCTACTTGTCCTGACGCTAACCCTAGTTGTCCTGACGCTAACCCTAGTTGTCCTGACGATAACCCTAGTTGTCCTGACGCTAACCCTAGTTGTCCTGACACTAACCCGAGTTGTCCTGACGCTAACTCGAGTTGTCCTGACGCTAACCCGAGTTGTCCTGACGCTAGCCCTTGTTGTCCTGACGCTAACCCTAGTTGTCCTGACGCTAACCCTAGTTGTCCTGACGCTAACCCTAGTTGTCCTGACGCTAACCCTACTTGTCCTGACGCTAACCCTAGTTGTCCTGACGCTAACCCTAGTTGTCCTGACGCTAACCCTACTTGTCCTGACGCTAACCCTACTTGTCCTGACGCTAACCCTAGTTGTCCTGACGCTAACCCTAGTTGTCCTGACGCTAACCCTACTTGTCCTGACGCTAACCCTAGTTGTCCTGACGCTAACCCTACTTGTCCTGACGCTAACCCTACTTGTCCTGACGCTAACCCTACTTGTCCTGACGCTAACCCTAGTTGTCCTGACGCTAACCCTAGTTGTCCTGACGCTAACCCTACTTGTCCTGACGCTAACCCTACTTGTCCTGACGCTAACCCTACTTGTCCTGACGCTAACCCTAGTTGTCCTGAAGCTAACCCTAGTTGTCCTGACGCTAACCCTAGTTGTCCTGACGCTAACCCTACTTGTCCTGACGATAACCCTAGTTGTCCTGACGCTAACCCTAGATGTCCTGACGCTAACCCTACTTGTCCTGACGCTAACCCTAGTTGTCCTGACGCTAACCCTAGTTGTCCTGACGCTAACCCTACTTGTCCTGACGCTAACCCTAGTTGTCCTGAAGCTAACCCTAGTTGTCCTGACGCTAACCCTAGTTGTCCTGACGCTAACCCTACTTGTCCTGACGCTAACCCTAGTTGTCCTGACGCTAACCCTAGATGTCCTGACGCTAACCCTACTTGTCCTGACGCTAACCCTAGTTGTCCTGACGCTAACCCTAGATGTCCTGACGCTAACCCTACTTGTCCTGACGCTAACCCTAGTTGTCCTGACGCTAACCCGAGTTGTCCTGACGCTAACCCGAGTTGTCCTGACGCTAACCCTAGTTGTCCTGACGCTAACCCTAGTTGTCCTGACGCTAACCCGATTTGTCCTGACGCTAACCCTAGTTGTCCTAACGCTAACCCTAGTTGTCCTGACGCTAACCCGAGTTGTCCTGATGTTAACCCGAGTTGTCCTGACGCTAACCCGAGTTGTCCTGACGCTAACCCTAGTTGTCCTGACGCTAACCCTAGTTGTCCTGACGCTAACCCGATTTGTCCTGACGCTAACCCTAGTTGTCCTAACGCTAACCCTAGTTGTCCTGACGCTAACCCGAGTTGTCCTGATGTTAACCCGAGTTGTCCTGACGCTAACCCGAGTTGTCCTGACGCTAACCCTAGTTGTCGTGACGCTAACCCTACTTGTCCTGACGCTAACCCTACTTGTCCTGACGCTAACCCTAGTTGTCCTGACGCTAACCCTAGTTGTCCTGACGCTAATCCTACTTGTCCTAACGCTAACCCTAGTTGTCCTGACGCTAACCCTAGTTGTCCTGACGCTAACCCTACTTGTCCTGACGCTAACCTAGTTGTCCTGACGCTAACCCTACTTGTCCTGACGCTAACCCTAGTTGTCCTGACGCTAACCCTACTTGTCCTGACGCTAACCCTACTTGTCCTGACGCTAACCCTAGTTGTCCTGACGCTAACCCTAGTTGTCCTGACGCTAACCCTAGTTGTCCTGACGCTAACCCGAGTTGTCCTGACGCTAACCCGAGTTGTCCTGACGCTAACCCGAGTTGTCCTGACGCTAACCCTAGTTGTCCTGACGCTAACCCTAGTTGTCCTGACGCTAACCCTACTTGTCCTGATGCTAACCCTAGTTGTCCTGACGCTAACCCTACTTGTCCTGACGCTAACCCTACTTGTCCTGACGCTAACCCTAGTTGTCCTGACGCTAACCCTACTTGTCCTGACGCTAACCCTAGTTGTCCTGACGCTAACCCTACTTGTCCTGACGCTAACCCTACTTGTCCTGACGCTAACCCTAGTTGTCCTGACGCTAACCCTACTTGTCCTGACGCTAACCCTAGTTGTCCTGACGCTAACCCTACTTGTCCTGACGCTAACCCTACTTGTCCTGACGCTAACCCTACTTGTCCTGAAGCTAACCCTAGTTGTCCTGACGCTAACCCTAGTTGTCCTGACGCTAACCCTACTTGTCCTGACGCTAACCCTAGTTGTCCTGACGCTAACCCTAGATGTCCTGACGCTAACCCTACTTGTCCTGACGCTAACCCTAGTTGTCCTGACGCTAACCCGAGTTGTCCTGACGCTAACCCGAGTTGTCCTGACGCTAACCCTAGTTGTCCTGACGCTAACCCTAGTTGTCCTGACGCTAACCCGATTTGTCCTGACGCTAACCCTAGTTGTCCTGACGCTAACCCTAGTTGTCCTGACGCTAACCCGAGTTGTCCTGATGTTAACCCGAGTTGTCCTGACGCTAACCCGAGTTGTCCTGACGCTAACCCTAGTTGTCGTGACGCTAACCCTACTTGTCCTGACGCTAACCCTACTTGTCCTGACACTAACCCTAGTTGTCCTGACGCTAACCCTAGTTGTCCTGACACTAATCCTACTTGTCCTAACGCTAACCCTAGTTGTCCTGACGCTAACCCTAGTTGTCCTGACGCTAACCCTACTTGTCCTGACGCTAACCTAGTTGTCCTGACGCTAACCCTACTTGTCCCGACGCTAACCCTAGTTGTCCTGACGCTAACCCTACTTGTCCTGACGCTAACCCTAGTTGTCCTGACGCTAACCCTAGTTGTCCTGACGATAACCCTAGTTGTCCTGATGCTAACCCTAGTTGTCCTGACACTAACCCGAGTTGTCCTGACGCTAACCCGAGTTGTCCTGACGCTAACCCGAGTTGTCCTGACGCTAACCCTAGTTGTCCTGACGCTAACCCTAGTTGTCCTGACGCTAACCCTACTTGTCCTGACGCTAACCCTAGTTGTCCTGACGCTAAACATACTTGTCCTGACGCTAACCCTACTTGTCCTGACGCTAACCCTACTTGTTCTGACGCTAACCCTAGTTGTCCTGACGCTAACCCTAGTTGTCCTGACGCTAACCCTACTTGTCCTGACGCTAACCCTAGTTGTCCTGACGCTAACCCTACTTGTCCTGACGCTAACCCTACTTGTCCTGACGCTAACCCTAGTTGTCCTGACGCTAACCCTACTTGTCCTGACGCTAACCCTAGTTGTCCTGAAGCTAACCCTAGTTGTCCTGACGCTAACCCTAGTTGTCCTGACGCTAACCCTACTTGTCCTGACGCTAACCCTAGTTGTCCTGACGCTAACCCTAGATGTCCTGACGCTAACCCTACTTGTCCTGACGCTAACCCTAGTTGTCCTGAAGCTAACCCGAGTTGTCCTGACGCTAACCCGAGTTGTCCTGACGCAAACCCTAGTTGTCCTGACGCTAACCCTAGTTGTCCTGACGCTAACCCGATTTGTCCTGACGCTAACCCTAGTTGTCCTAACGCTAACCCTAGTTGTCCTGACGCTAACCCGAGTTGTCCTGACGTTAACCCGAGTTGTCCTGACGCTAACCCGAGTTGTCCTGACGCTAACCCGAGTTGTCCTGACGCTAACCCTACTTGTCCTGACGCTAACCCTAGTTGTCCTGACGCTAACCCTAGTTGTCCTGACGCTAACCCTAGTTGTCCTGACGCTAACCCTAGTTGTCCTGACGCTAACCTTAGTTGTCCTGACGGTAACCCTAGTTGTCCTGACGCTAACCATAGTTGTCCTGACGCTAACCCTAGTTGTCCTGACGCTAACCCTAGTTGTCCTGACGCTAACCCTAGTTGTCCTGACGCTAACCCTAGTTGTCGTGACGCTAACCCTAGTTGTCGTTACGCTAACCCTAGTTGTCCTGACGCTAACCCTAGTTGTCGTGACGCTAACCCTAGTTGTCGTGACGCTAACCCTAGTTGTCCTGACGCTAACCCTAGTTGTCCTGACGCTAACCCTAGTTGTCCTGACGCTAACCCTAGTTGTCGTGACGCTAACCCTAGTTGTCCTGACGCTAACCCTAGTTGTCGTGACGCTAACCCTAGTTGTCCTGACGCTAACCCTAGTTGTCCTGACGCTAACCCTAGTTGTCCTGACGCTAACCCTAGTTGTCGTGACGCTAACTCTAGTTGTCCTGACGCTAACCCTAGTTGTCCTGACGCTAAACCTAGTTGTCCTGACGCTAACCCTAGTTGTCGTGACGCTAACCCTACTTGTCCTGATGCTAACCCTACTTGTCCTGACGCTAACCCTAGTTGTCCTGACGCTAACCCTAGTTGTCCTGACGCTAACCCTACTTGTCCTGACGCTAACCCTAGTTGTCCTGACGCTAACCCTAGTTGTCCTGACGCTAACCCTACTTGTCCTGACGCTAACCCTAGTTGTCCTGACGCTAACCCTACTTGTCCTGACGCTAACCCTAGTTGTCCTGACGCTAACCCTACTTGTCCTGACGCTAACCCTAGTTGTCCTGACGCTAACCCTAGTTGTCCTGACGATAACCCTAGTTGTCCTGACGCTAACCCTAGTTGTCCTGACGCTAACCCGAGTTGTCCTGACGCTAACTCGAGTTGTCCTGACGCTAACCCGAGTTGTCCTGACGCTAGCCCTTGTTGTCCTGACGCTAACCCTAGTTGTCCTGACGCTAACCCTAGTTGTCCTGACGCTAACCCTAGTTGTCCTGACGCTAACCCTACTTGTCCTGACGCTAACCCTAGTTGTCCTGACGCTAACCCTAGTTGTCCTGACGCTAACCCTACTTGTCCTGACGCTAACCCTACTTGTCCTGACGCTAACCCTAGTTGTCCTGACGCTAACCCTAGTTGTCCTGACGCTAACCCTACTTGTCCTGACGCTAACCCTAGTTGTCCTGACGCTAACCCTACTTGTCCTGACGCTAACCCTACTTGTCCTGACGCTAACCCTAGTTGTCCTGACGCTAACCCTAGTTGTCCTGACGCTAACCCTACTTGTCCTGACGCTAACCCTACTTGTCCTGACGCTAACCCTAGTTGTCCTGACGCTAACCCTACTTGTCCTGACGCTAACCCTAGTTGTCCTGAAGCTAACCCTAGTTGTCCTGACGCTAACCCTAGTTGTCCTGACGCTAACCCTACTTGTCCTGACGATAACCCTAGTTGTCCTGACGCTAACCCTAGATGTCCTGACGCTAACCCTACTTGTCCTGACGCTAACCCTAGTTGTCCTGACGCTAACCCTAGTTGTCCTGACGCTAACCCTAGTTGTCCTGACGCTAACCCTAGTTGTCCTGAAGCTAACCCTAGTTGTCCTGACGCTAACCCTAGTTGTCCTGACGCTAACCCTACTTGTCCTGACGCTAACCCTAGTTGTCCTGACGCTAAGCCTAGATGTCCTGACGCTAACCCGACTTGTCCTGACGCTAACCCTAGTTGTCCTGACGCTAACCCTAGATGTCCTGACGCTAACCCTACTTGTCCTGACGCTAACCCTAGTTGTCCTGACGCTAACCCGAGTTGTCCTGACGCTAACCCGAGTTGTCCTGACGCTAACCCTAGTTGTCCTGACGCTAACCCTAGTTGTCCTGACGCTAACCCGATTTGTCCTGACGCTAACCCTAGTTGTCCTAACGCTAACCCTAGTTGTCCTGACGCTAACCCGAGTTGTCCTGATGTTAACCCGAGTAGTCCTGACGCTAACCCGAGTTGTCCTGACGCTAACCCTAGTTGTCCTGACGCTAACCCTAGTTGTCCTGACGCTAACCCGATTTGTCCTGACGCTAACCCTAGTTGTCCTAACGCTAACCCTAGTTGTCCTGACGCTAACCCGAGTTGTCCTGATGTTAACCCGAGTTGTCCTGACGCTAACCCGAGTTGTCCTGACGCTAACCCTAGTTGTCGTGACGCTAACCCTACTTGTCCTGACGCTAACCCTACTTGTCCTGACACTAACCCTAGTTGTCCTGACGCTAACCCTAGTTGTCCTGACGCTAATCCTACTTGTCCTAACGCTAACCCTAGTTGTCCTGACGCTAACCCTAGTTGTCCTGACGCTAACCCTACTTGTCCTGACGCTAACCTAGTTGTCCTGACGCTAACCCTACTTGTCCTGACGCTAACCCTAGTTGTCCTGACGCTAACCCTACTTGTCCTGACGCTAACCCTAGTTGTCCTGACGCTAACCCTAGTTGTCCTGACAATAACCCTAGTTGTCCTGACGCTAACCCTAGTTGTCCTGACGCTAACCCGAGTTGTCCTGACGCTAACCCGAGTTGTCCTGACGCTAACCCGAGTTGTCCTGACGCTAACCCTAGTTGTCCTGACGCTAACCCTAGTTGTCCTGACGCTAACCCTACTTGTCCTGATGCTAACCCTAGTTGTCCTGACGCTAACCCTACTTGTCCTGACGCTAACCCTAGTTGTCCTGACGCTAACCCTACTTGTCCTGACGCTAACCCTAGTTGTCCTGACGCTAACCCTACTTGTCCTGACGCTAACCCTACTTGTCCTGACGCTAACCCTAGTTGTCCTGACGCTAACCCTACTTGTCCTGACGCTAACCCTAGTTGTCCTGACTCTAACCCTACTTGTCCTGACGCTAACCCTACTTGTCCTGACGCTAACCCTACTTGTCCTGAAGCTAACCCTAGTTGTCCTGACGCTAACCCTAGTTGTCCTGACGCTAACCCTAGTTGTCCTGACGCTAACCCTAGTTGTCCTGACGCTAACCCTAGATGTCCTGACGCTAACCCTACTTGTCCTGACGCTAACCCTAGTTGTCCTGACGCTAACCCGAGTTGTCCTGACGCTAACCCGAGTTGTCCTGACGCTAACCCTAGTTGTCCTGACGCTAACCCTAGTTGTCCTGACGCTAACCCGATTTGTCCTGACGCTAACCCGATTTGTCCTGACGCTAACCCTAGTTGTCCTGACGCTAACCCTAGTTGTCCTGACGCTAACCCGAGTTGTCCTGATGTTAACCCGAGTTGTCCTGACGCTAACCCGAGTTGTCCTGACGCTAACCCTAGTTGTCGTGACGCTAACCCTACTTGTCCTGACGCTAACCCTACTTGTCCTGACACTAACCCTAGTTGTCCTGACGCTAACCCTAGTTGTCCTGACGCTAATCCTACTTGTCCTAACGCTAACCCTAGTTGTCCTGACGCTAACCCTGGTTGTCCTGACGCTAACCCTACTTGTCCTGACGCTAACCTAGTTGTCCTGACGCTAACCCTACTTGTCCCGACGCTAACCCTAGTTGTCCTGACGCTAACCCTACTTGTCCTGACGCTAACCCTAGTTGTCCTGACGCTAACCCTAGTTGTCCTGACGATAACCCTAGTTGTCCTGATGCTAACCCTAGTTGTCCTGACACTAACCCGAGTTGTCCTGACGCTAACCCGAGTTGTCCTGACGCTAACCCGAGTTGTCCTGACGCTAACCCTAGTTGTCCTGACGCTAACCCTAGTTGTCCTGACGCTAACCCTACTTGTCCTGACGCTAACCCTAGTTGTCCTGACGCTAACCATACTTGTCCTGACGCTAACCCTACTTGTCCTGACGCTAACCCTACTTGTCCTGACGCTAACCCTAGTTGTCCTGACGCTAACCCTAGTTGTCCTGACGCTAACCCTACTTGTCCTGACGCTAACCCTAGTTGTCCTGACGCTAACCCTACTTGTCCTGACGCTAACCCTACTTGTCCTGACGCTAACGCTAGTTGTCCTGACGCTAACCCTAGTTGTCCTGACGCTAACCCTACTTGTCCTGACGCTAACCCTAGTTGTCCTGACGCTAACCCTACTTGTCCTGACGCTAACCCTACTTGTCCTGACGCTAACCCTAGTTGTCCTGACGCTAACCCTACTTGTCCTGACGCTAACCCTAGTTGTCCTGAAGCTAACCCTAGTTGTCCTGACGCTAACCCTAGTTGTCCTGACGCTAACCCTACTTGTCCTGACGCTAACCCTAGTTGTCCTGACGCTAACCCTAGATGTCCTGACGCTAACCCTACTTGTCCTGACGCTAACCCTAGTTGTCCTGAAGCTAACCCGAGTTGTCCTGACGCTAACCCGAGTTGTCCTGACGCAAACCCTAGTTGTCCTGACGCTAACCCTAGTTGTCCTGACGCTAACCCGATTTGTCCTGACGCTAACCCTAGTTGTCCTAACGCTAACCCTAGTTGTCCTGACGCTAACCCGAGTTGTCCTGACGTTAACCCGAGTTGTCCTGACGCTAACCCGAGTTGTCCTGACGCTAACCCGAGTTGTCCTGACGCTAACCATACTTGTCCTGACGCTAACCCTACTTGTCCTGACGCTAACCCTACTTGTCCTGACGCTAACCCTAGTTGTCCTGACGCTAACCCTAGTTGTCCTGACGCTAACCCTACTTGTCCTGACGCTAACCCTAGTTGTCCTGACGCTAACCCTACTTGTCCTGACGCTAACCCTACTTGTCCTGACGCTAACGCTAGTTGTCCTGACGCTAACCCTAGTTGTCCTGACGCTAACCCTACTTGTCCTGACGCTAACCCTAGTTGTCCTGACGCTAACCCTACTTGTCCTGACGCTAACCCTACTTGTCCTGACGCTAACCCTAGTTGTCCTGACGCTAACCCTACTTGTCCTGACGCTAACCCTAGTTGTCCTGAAGCTAACCCTAGTTGTCCTGACGCTAACCCTAGTTGTCCTGACGCTAACCCTACTTGTCCTGACGCTAACCCTAGTTGTCCTGACGCTAACCCTAGATGTCCTGACGCTAACCCTACTTGTCCTGACGCTAACCCTAGTTGTCCTGAAGCTAACCCGAGTTGTCCTGACGCTAACCCGAGTTGTCCTGACGCAAACCCTAGTTGTCCTGACGCTAACCCTAGTTGTCCTGACGCTAACCCGATTTGTCCTGACGCTAACCCTAGTTGTCCTAACGCTAACCCTAGTTGTCCTGACGCTAACCCGAGTTGTCCTGACGTTAACCCGAGTTGTCCTGACGCTAACCCGAGTTGTCCTGACGCTAACCCGAGTTGTCCTGACGCTAACCCTAGTTGTCCTGACGCTAACCCTAGTTGTCCTGACGCTAACCCGATTTGTCCTGACGCTAACCCTAGTTGTCCTAACGCTAACCCTAGTTGTCCTGACGCTAACCCGAGTTGTCCTGATGTTAACCCGAGTTGTCCTGACGCTAACCCGAGTTGTCCTGACGCTAACCCTAGTTGTCGTGACGCTAACCCTACTTGTCCTGACGCTAACCCTACTTGTCCTGACACTAACCCTAGTTGTCCTGACGCTAACCCTAGTTGTCCTGACGCTAATCCTACTTGTCCTAACGCTAACCCTAGTTGTCCTGACGCTAACCCTAGTTGTCCTGACGCTAACCCTACTTGTCCTGACGCTAACCTAGTTGTCCTGACGCTAACCCTACTTGTCCTGACGCTAACCCTAGTTGTCCTGACGCTAACCCTACTTGTCCTGACGCTAACCCTAGTTGTCCTGACGCTAACCCTAGTTGTCCTGACAATAACCCTAGTTGTCCTGACGCTAACCCTAGTTGTCCTGACGCTAACCCGAGTTGTCCTGACGCTAACCCGAGTTGTCCTGACGCTAACCCGAGTTGTCCTGACGCTAACCCTAGTTGTCCTGACGCTAACCCTAGTTGTCCTGACGCTAACCCTACTTGTCCTGATGCTAACCCTAGTTGTCCTGACGCTAACCCTACTTGTCCTGACGCTAACCCTACTTGTCCTGACGCTAACCCTAGTTGTCCTGACGCTAACCCTACTTGTCCTGACGCTAACCCTAGTTGTCCTGACGCTAACCCTACTTGTCCTGACGCTAACCCTACTTGTCCTGACGCTAACCCTAGTTGTCCTGACGCTAACCCTAGTTGTCCTGACGCTAACCCTAGTTGTCCTGACGCTAACCCTACTTGTCCTGACGCTAACCCTACTTGTCCTGACGCTAACCCTACTTGTCCTGAAGCTAACCCTAGTTGTCCTGACGCTAACCCTAGTTGTCCTGACGCTAACCCTACTTGTCCTGACGCTAACCCTAGTTGTCCTGACGCTAACCCTAGATGTCCTGACGCTAACCCTACTTGTCCTGACGCTAACCCTACTTGTCCTGACGCTAACCCGAGTTGTCCTGACGCTAACCCTAGTTGTCCTGACGCTAACCCTAGTTGTCCTGACGCTAACCCGATTTGTCCTGACGCTAACCCGATTTGTCCTGACGCTAACCCTAGTTGTCCTGACGCTAACCCGAGTTGTCCTGATGTTAACCCGAGTTGTCCTGACGCTAACCCGAGTTGTCCTGACGCTAACCCTAGTTGTCGTGACGCTAACCCTACTTGTCCTGACGCTAACCCTACTTGTCCTGACACTAACCCTAGTTGTCCTGACGCTAACCCTAGTTGTCCTGACACTAATCCTACTTGTCCTAACGCTAACCCTAGTTGTCCTGACGCTAACCCTAGTTGTCCTGACGCTAACCCTACATGTCCTGACGCTAACCTAGTTGTCCTGAGGCTAACCCTACTTGTCCCGACGCTAACCCTAGTTGTCCTGACGCTAACCCTACTTGTCCTGACGCTAACCCTAGTTGTCCTGACGCTAACCCTAGTTGTCCTGACGATAACCCTAGTTGTCCTGATGCTAACCCTAGTTGTCCTGACACTAACCCGAGTTGTCCTGACGCTAACCCGAGTTGTCCTGACGCTAACCCGAGTTGTCCTGACGCTAACCCTAGTTGTCCTGACGCTAACCCTAGTTGTCCTGACGCTAACCCTACTTGTCCTGACGCTAACCCTAGTTGTCCTGACGCTAACCATACTTGTCCTGACGCTAACCCTACTTGTCCTGACGCTAACCCTACTTGTCCTGACGCTAACCCTAGTTGTCCTGACGCTAACCCTAGTTGTCCTGACGCTAACCCTACTTGTCCTGACGCTAACCCTAGTTGTCCTGACGCTAACCCTACTTGTCCTGACGCTAACCCTACTTGTCCTGACGCTAACCCTAGTTGTCCTGACGCTAACCCTACTTGTCCTGACGCTAACCCTAGTTGTCCTGAAGCTAACCCTAGTTGTCCTGACGCTAACCCTAGTTGTCCTGACGCTAACCCTACTTGTCCTGACGCTAACCCTAGTTGTCCTGACGCTAACCCTAGATGTCCTGACGCTAACCCTACTTGTCCTGACGCTAACCCTAGTTGTCCTGAAGCTAACCCGAGTTGTCCTGACGCTAACCCGAGTTGTCCTGACGCAAACCCTAGTTGTCCTGACGCTAACCCTAGTTGTCCTGACGCTAACCCGATTTGTCCTAACGCTAACCCTAGTTGTCCTGACGCTAACCCGAGTTGTCCTGACGCTAACCCGAGTTGTCCTGACGCTAACCCGAGTTGTCCTGACGCTAACCCGAGTTGTCCTGACGCTAACCCTACTTGTCCTGACGCTAACCCTAGTTGTCCTGACGCTAACCCTAGTTGTCGTGACGCTAACCCTAGTTGTCGTGACGCTAACCCTAGTTGTCCTGACGCTAACCCTAGTTGTACTGATGCTAACCCTAGTTGTCCTGACGCTAACCCTAGTTGTCCTGATGCTAACCCTACTTGTCCTGAGGCTAACCCTAGTTGTCCTGACGCTAACCCTAGTTGTCCTGACGCTAACCCTACTTGTCCTGACGCTAACCCTAGTTGTCCTGACGCTAACCCTAGTTGTCCTGACGCTAAACCTAGTTGTCCTGACGCTAACCCTAGTTGTCCTGACGCTAACCCTAGTTGTCCTGATGCTAACCCTAGTTGTTCTGACACTAATCCTAATTGTCCTGACGCTAACCCTACTTGTCCTGACGCTAACCCTAGTTGTCCTGACGCTAACCCTAGTTGTCCTGACGCTAACCCCACTTGTCCTGACGCTAACCCTACTTGTCCTGACACTAACCCTAGTTGTCCTGACGCTAACCCTAGTTGTCCTGACGCTAACCCTAGTTGTCCTGACGCTAACCCTAGTTGTCGTGACGCTAACCCTAGTTGTCGTGACGCTAACCCTAGTTGTCCTGACGCTAACCCTAGTTGTACTGATGCTAACCCTAGTTGTCCTGACGCTAACCCTAGTTGTCCTGATGCTAGCCCTACTTGTCCTGAGGCTAACCCTAGTTGTCCTGACGCTAACCCTAGTTGTCCTGACGCTAACCCTACTTGTCCTGACGCTAACCCTAGTTGTCCTGACGCTAACCCTAGTTGTCCTGACGCTAAACCTAGTTGTCCTGACGCTAACCCTAGTTGTCCTGACGCTAACCCTAGTTGTCCTGATGCTAACCCTAGTTGTCCTGACACTAATCCTAATTGTCCTGACGCTAACCCTACTTGTCCTGACGCTAACCCTAGTTGTCCTGACGCTAACCCTAGTTGTCCTGACGCTAACCCTAGTTGTCCTGACGCTAACCCCACTTGTCCTGACGCTAACCCTACTTGTCCTGACACTAACCCTAGTTGTCCTGACGCTAACCCTAGTTGTCCTGACGCTAACCCTACTTGTCCTAACGCTAACCCTAGTTGTCCTGACGCTAACCCTAGTTGTCCTGACGCTAACCCTACTTGTCCTGATGCTAACCCTAGTTGTCCTGACGCTAACCCTACTTGTCCTGACGCTAACCCTAGTTGTCCTGACGCTAATCCTACTTGTCCTGACGCTAACCCTACTTGTCCTGACGCTAACCCTACTTGTCCTGACGCTAACCCTAGTTGTATTGACGCTAACCCTAGTTGTCCTGACGCTAACCCTACTTGTCCTGACGCTAACCCTAGTTGTCCTGACGCTAACCCTAGTTGTCCTGACGCTAACCCTAGTTGTCCTGACGCTAACCCTAGTTGTCCTGACGCTAACCCTAGATGTCCTGACGCTAACCCTACTTGTCCTGACGCTAACCCTACTTGTCCTGACGCTAACCCTAGTTGTCCTGACGCTAACCCTAGTTGTCCTGACGCTAACCCGAGATGTCCTGACGCTAACCCGAGTTGTCCTGACGCTAACCCTAGTTGTCCTGACGCTAACCCTAGTTTTCCTGACGTTAACCCGAGTTTTCCTGACGTTAACCCGAGTTGTCCTGACGCTAACCCGAGTTGTCCTGACGCTAACCCGAGTTGTCCTTACGCTAACCCTAGTTGTCCTGACGCTACCCCTAGTTGTCCTGACGCTAACCCGATTTGTCCTGACGCTAACCCGAGTTGTCCTGAAGCTAACCCTAGTTGTCCTGATGCTAACCCGAGTTGTCCTGACACTAACCCTACTTGTCCTGACGCTAACCCGAGTTGTCCTGACGCTAACCCGAGTTGTCCTGACGCTAACCCTACTTGTCCTGATGCTAACCCTACTTGTCCTGACGCTAACCCTAGTTGTCCTTACGCTAACCCTAGTTGTCCTGACGCTAACCCTAGTTGTCCTGACACTAACCCTAGTTGTCGTGACGCTAACCCTAGTTGTCCTGACGCTAACCCTAGTTGTCCTGACGCTAACCCTAGTTGTCGTGACGCTAACCCTAGTTGTCGTGACGCTAACCCTAGTTGTCCTGACGCTAACCCTAGTTGTCGTGACGCTAACCCTAGTTGTCCTGACGCTAACCCTAGTTGTCCTGACGCTAACCCTAGTTGTCGTGACGCTAACCCTAGTTGTCCTGATGCTAACCCTAGTTGTTGTGACGCTAACCCTAGTTGTCCTGACGCTAACCCTAGTTGTCCTGACTCTAACCCTAGTTGTCCTGATGCTAACCCTAGTTGTCGTGATGCCAACCCTAGTTGTCATGATGCCAACCCTAGTTGTCCTGATGCTAACCCTAGTTGTCGTGACGCTAACCCTAGTTGTCCTGACGCTAACCCTAGTTGTCCTGACGCTAACCCTACTTGTCCTGACGCTAACCCTAGTTGTCCTGACGCTAACCCTACTTGTCCTGACGCTAACCCTAGTTGTCCTGACGCTAACCCTAGTTGTCCTGACGATAACCCTAGTTGTCCTGACGCTAACCCTAGTTGTCCTGACACTAACCCGAGTTGTCCTGGCGCTAACCTGAGTTGTCCTGACGCTAACCCGAGTTGTCCTGGCGCTAACCTGAGTTGTCCTGACGCTAACCCGAGTTGTCCTGACGCTAGCCCTAGTTGTCCTGACGCTAACCCTAGTTGTCCTGACGCTAACCCTAGTTGTCCTGATGCTAACCCTAGTTGTCCTGACGCTAACTCTAGTTGTCCTGACGCTAACCCTAGTTGTCCTGACGCTAACCCTAGTTGTCCTGACGGTAACCCTAGTTGTCCTGACGCTAACCCTAGTTGTCCTGACGCTAACCCTAGTTGTCCTGACGCTAACCCTAGTTGTCCTGACGCTAACCCTACTTGTCCTGACGCTAACCCTAGTTGTCCTGACGCTAACCCTACTTGTCCTGACGCTAACCCTACTTGTCCTGACGCTAACCCTAGATGTCCTGACGCTAACCCTAGTTGTCCTGACTCTAACCCTAGTTGTCCTGACGCTAACCCTAGTTGTCCTGACGCTAACCCTAGTTGTCCTGACGCTAACCCTACTTGTCCTGACGCTAACCCTAGTTGTCCTGACGCTAACCCTAGTTGTCCTGACGCTAACCCTACTTGTCCTGACGCTAACCCTAGTTGTCCTGACGCTAACCCTAGATGTCCTGACGCTAACCCTACTTGTCCTGACTCTAACGCTAGTTGTCCAGACGCTAACCCGAGTTGTCCTGACGCTAACCCGAGTTGTCCTGACGCTAACCCTAGTTGTCCTGACGCTAACCCTAGTTGTCCTGACGCTAACCCGATTTGTCCTGACGCTAACCCTAGTTGTCCTAACGCTAACCCTAGTTGTCCTGACGCTAACCCGAGTTGTCCTGACGTTAACCCGAGTTGTCCTGACGCTAACCCGAGTTGTCCTGATGCTAACCCTAGTTGTCCTGACGCTAACCCTAGTTGTCGTGACGCTAACCCTAGTTGTCGTGACGCTAACCCTAGTTGTCCTGACGCTAACCCTAGCTGTCGTGATGCTAACCCTAGCTGTCCTGACGCTAACCCTAGTTGTCCTGACGCTAACCATAGTTGTCCTGACGCTAACCCTAGTTGTCGTGACGCTAACCCTAGTTGTCCTGACGCTAACCCTAGTTGTCGTGACGCTAACCCTAGTTGTCCTGACGCTAACCCTAGTTGTCCTGACGCTAACCCTAGTTGTCCTGACGCTAACCCTAGTTGTCCTGATGCTAACCCTAGTTGTCGTGATGCCAACCCTAGTTGTCCTGATGCTAACCCTAGTTGTCGTGACGCTAACCCTAGTTGTCCTGACGCTAACCCTAGTTGTCCTGACGCTAACCCTAGTTGTCTTGACGCTAACCCTTGTTGTCCTGACGCTAACCCTAGTTGTCCTGACGGTAACCCTAGTTGTCCTGACGCTAACCCTAGTTGTCCTGACGCTAACCCTAGTTGTCCTGACGCTAACCCTAGTTGTCCTGACGATAACCCTAGTTGTCCTGACGCTAACCCTAGTTGTCCTGACGCTAACCCTAGTTGTCCTGACGCTAACCCTACTTGTCCTGACGCTAACCCTAGTTGTCCTGACGCTAACCCTAGTTGTCCTGACGCTAACCCTACTTGTCCTGACGCTAACCCTAGTTGTCCTGACGCTAACCCTAGTTGTCCTGACGCTAACCCTAGTTGTCGTGACGCTAACTCTAGTTGTACTGACACTAACCCTAGTTGTCCTGACGCTAACCCTAGTTGTCCTGACGCAAACCCTAGTTGTCCTGAAGCTAACCCTAGTTGTCCTGACGCTAACCCTAGTTGTCCTGACGCTAACCCTAGTTGTCCTGACGATAACCCTAGTTGTCCTGACGCTAACCCTAGTTGTCGTGACGCTAACTCTAGTTGTCCTGACACTAACCCTAGTTGTTCTGACGCTAACCCTAGTTGTCCTGACGCTAACTCTAGTTGTACTGACACTAACCCTAGTTGTCCTGACGCTAACCCTAGTTGTCCTGACGCAAACCCTAGTTGTCCTGAAGCTAACCCTAGTTGTCCTGACGCTAACCCTAGTTGTCCTGACGCTAACCCTAGTTGTCCTGACGCTAACCCTAGTTGTCCTGACGCTAACCCTAGTTGTCGTGACGCTAACTCTAGTTGTCCTGACGCTAACCCTAGTTGTTCTGACGCTAACCCTAGTTGTCCTGACGCTAACCCTAGTTGTCCTGACGCAAACCCTAGTTGTCCTGACGCTAACCCTAGTTGTCCTGAAGCTAACCCTAGTTGTCCTGATGCTAACCCTACTTGTCCTGACGCTAACCCTAGTTGTCCTGACGCTAACCCTAGTTGTCCTGACGCTAACCCTACTTGTCCTGACGCTAACCCTAGTTGTCGTGACGCTAACTCTAGTTGTCCTGACACTAACCCTAGTTGTCCTGACGCTAACCCTAGTTGTCCTGACGCAAACCCTAGTTGTCCTGACGCAAACCCTAGTTGTCCTGACGCTAACCCTAGTTGTCCTGACGCTAACCCTAGTTGTCCTGACGCTAACCCTAGTTGTCCTGACGCTAACCCTAGTTGTCCTGACGCTAACCCTAGTTGTCCTGACGCTAACCCTAGTTGTCCTGACGCTAACCCTAGTTGTCGTGACGCTAACTCTAGTTGTCCTGACATTAACCCTAGTTGTCCTGACGCTAACCCTAGTTGTCCTGACGCTAACCCTAGTTGTCCTGACGCAAACCCTAGTTGTCCTGACGCTAACCCTATTTGTCCTGAAGCTAACCCTAGTTGTCCTGACGCTAACCCTACTTGTCCTGACGCTAACCCTAGTTGTCCTGACGCTAACCCTAGTTGTCCTGACGCTAACCCTAGTTGTCCTGACGCTAACCCTACTTGTCCTGACGCTAACCCTAGTTGTCCTGACGCTAACCCTAGATGTCCTGACGCTAACCCTACTTGTCCTGACACTAACCCTAGTTGTCCTGACGCTAACCCGAGTTGTCCTGACGCTAACCCGAGTTGTCCTGACGCTAACCCTAGTTGTCCTGACGCTAACCCTAGTTGTCCTGACGCTAACCCGATTTGTCCTGAAGCTAACCCTAGTTTTCCTGACGCTAACCCTAGTTTTCCTGACGCTAACCCGAGTTTTCCTGACGTTAACCCGAGTTGTCCTGACGCTAACCCGAGTTGTCCTGACGCTAACCCGAGTTGTCCTTACGCTAACCCTAGTTGTCCTGACGCTACCCCTAGTTGTCCTGACGCTAACTCGATTTGTGCTGACGCTAACCCGAGTTGTCCTGACGCTAACCCTAGTTGTCCTGATGCTAACCCGAGTTGTCCTGACACTAACCCTACTTGTCCTGACGCTAACCCGAGTTGTCCTGACGCTAACCCTACTTGTCCTGACGCTAACCCTACTTGTACTGACGCTAACCCTAGTTGTCCTGACGCTAACCCTAGTTGTCCTGACGCTAACCCTAGTTGTCCTGACGCTAACCCTAGTTGTCGTTACGCTAACCCTAGTTGTCCTGACGCTAACCCTAGTTGTCCTGACGCTAACCCTAGTTGTCGTGACGCTAACCATAGTTGTCGTGACGCTAACCCTAGTTGTCCTGACGCTAACCCTAGTTGTCGTGACGCCAACCCTAGTTGTCCTGACGCTAACCCTAGTTGTCCTGACGCTAACCCTAGTTGTCGTGACGCTAACCCTAGTTGTCCTGACGCTAACCCTAGTTGTCGTGACGCTAACCCTAGTTGTCCTGACGCTAACCCTAGTTGTCCTGACGCTAACCCTAGTTGTCCTGACGCTAACCCTAGTTGTCCTGATGCTAACCCTAGTTGTCGTGATGCCAACCCTAGTTGTCCTGATGCTAACCCTAGTTGTCGTGACGCTAACCCTAGTTGTCCTGACGCTAACCCTAGTTGTCCTGACGCTAACCCTAGTTGTCCTGACGCTAACCCTACTTGTCCTGACGCTAACCCTAGTTGTCCTGACGCTAACCCTACTTGTCCTGACGCTAACCCTAGTTGTCCTGACGCTAACCCTAGTTGTCCTGACGCTAACCCTAGTTGTCCTGACGCTAACCCTAGTTGTCCTGACACTAACCCGAGTTGTCCTGGCGCTAACCCGAGTTGTCCTGACGCTAACCCGAGTTGTCCTGACGCTAGCCCTAGTTGTCCTGACGCTAACCCTAGTTGTCCTGACGCTAACCCTAGTTGTCCTGATGCTAACCCTAGTTGTCCTGACGCTAACCCTAGTTGTCCTGACGCTAACCCTACTTGTCCTGACGCTAATCCTAGTTGTCCTGACGCTAACCCTAGTTGTCCTGACGCTAACCCTAGTTGTCCTGACGCTAACCCTAGTTGTCCTGACGCTAACCCTACTTGTACTGACGCTAACCCTAGTTGTCCTGACGCTAACCCTACTTGTCCTGACGCTAACCCTAGTTGTCCTGACGCTAACCCTAGTTGTCCTGACGCTAACCCTACTTGTCCTGACGCTAACCCTAGTTGTCCTGACGCTAACCCCAGTTGTCCTGACGCTAACCCTACTTGTCCTGACGCTAACCCTAGTTGTCCTGACGCTAACCCTAGATGTCCTGACGCTATCCCTACTTGTCCTGACACTAACCCTAGTTGTCCTGACGCTAACCCTAGTTTTCCTGACGCTAACCATAGTTGTCGTGACGCTAACCCTAGTTGTCCTGACGCAAACCCTAGTTGTCCTGACGCTAACCCTAGTTGTCCTGAAGCTAACCCTAGTTGTCCTGACGCTAACCCTAGTTGTCCTGACGCTAACCCTAGTTGTCCTGACGCTAACCCTAGTTGTCCTGACGCTAACCCTAGTTGTCCTGACGCTAACCCTAGTTGTCCTGACGCTAACCCTAGTTGTCCTGACGCTAACTCTAGTTGTCCTGACATTAACCCTAGTTGTCCTGACGCTAACCCTAGTTGTCCTGACGCTAACCCTAGTTGTCCTGACGCAAACCCTAGTTGTCCTGACGCTAACCCTATTTGTCCTGAAGCTAACCCTAGTTGTCCTGACGCTAACCCTACTTGTCCTGACGCTAACCCTAGTTGTCCTGACGCTAACCCTAGTTGTCCTGACGCTAACCCTAGTTGTCCTGACGCTAACCCTACTTGTCCTGACGCTAACCCTAGTTGTCCTGACGCTAACCCTAGATGTCCTGACGCTAACCCTAGTTGTCCTGACGCTAACCCTAGTTGTCCTGACGCTAACCCGAGTTGTCCTGACGCTAACCCGAGTTGTCCTGACGCTAACCCTAGTTGTCCTGACGCTAACCCTAGTTGTCCTGACGCTAACCCGATTTGTCCTGACGCTAACCCTAGTTTTCCTGACGCTAACCCTAGTTTTCCTGACGCTAACCCGAGTTTTCCTGACGTTAACCCGAGTTGTCCTGACGCTAACCCGAGTTGTCCTGACGCTAACCCGAGTTGTCCTTACGCTAACCCTAGTTGTCCTGACGCTACCCCTAGTTGTCCTGACGCTAACTCGATTTGTGCTGACGCTAACCCGAGTTGTCCTGACGCTAACCCTAGTTGTCCTGATGCTAACCCGAGTTGTCCTGACACTAACCCTACTTGTCCTGACGCTAACCCGAGTTGTCCTGACGCTAACCCTACTTGTCCTGACGCTAACCCTACTTGTCCTGACGCTAACCCTAGTTGTCCTGACGCTAACCCTAGTTGTCCTGACGCTAACCCTAGTTGTCGTTACGCTAACCCTAGTTGTCCTGACGCTAACCCTAGTTGTCCTGACGCTAACCCTAGTTGTCGTGACGCTAACCATAGTTGTCGTGACGCTAACCCTAGTTGTCCTGACGCTAACCCTAGTTGTCGTGACGCCAACCCTAGTTGTCCTGACGCTAACCCTAGTTGTCCTGACGCTAACCCTAGTTGTCGTGACGCTAACCCTAGTTGTCCTGACGCTAACCCTAGTTGTCGTGACGCTAACCCTAGTTGTCCTGACGCTAACCCTAGTTGTCCTGACGCTAACCCTAGTTGTCCTGACGCTAACCCTAGTTGTCCTGATGCTAACCCTAGTTGTCGTGATGCCAACCCTAGTTGTCCTGATGCTAACCCTAGTTGTCGTGACGCTAACCCTAGTTGTCCTGACGCTAACCCTAGTTGTCCTGACGCTAACCCTAGTTGTCCTGACGCTAACCCTACTTGTCCTGACGCTAACCCTAGTTGTCCTGACGCTAACCCTAGTTGTCCTGACGCTAACCCTAGTTGTCCTGACGCTAACCCTAGTTGTCCTGACGATAACCCTAGTTGTCCTGACGCTAACCCTAGTTGTCCTGACACTAACCCGAGTTGTCCTGGCGCTAACCCGAGTTGTCCTGACGCTAACCCGAGTTGTCCTGACGCTAGCCCTAGTTGTCCTGACGCTAACCCTAGTTGTCCTGACGCTAACCCTAGTTGTCCTGATGCTAACCCTAGTTGTCCTGACGCTAACCCTAGTTGTCCTGACGCTAACCCTACTTGTCCTGACGCTAATCCTAGTTGTCCTGACGCTAACCCTAGTTGTCCTGACGCTAACCCTAGTTGTCCTGACGCTAACCCTAGTTGTCCTGACGCTAACCCTACTTGTACTGACGCTAACCCTAGTTGTCCTGACGCTAACCCTACTTGTCCTGACGCTAACCCTAGTTGTCCTGACGCTAACCCTAGTTGTCCTGACGCTAACCCTAGTTGTCCTGACGCTAACCCTACTTGTCCTGACGCTAACCCTAGTTGTCCTGACGCTAACCCCAGTTGTCCTGACGCTAACCCTACTTGTCCTGACGCTAACCCTAGTTGTCCTGACGCTAACCCTAGTTGTCCTGACGCTAACCCGAGTTGTCCTGACGTTAACCCGAGTTGTCCTGACGCTAACCCGAGTTGTCCTGACGCTAACCCTAGTTGTCCTGACGCTAACCCTAGTTGTCCTGACGCTAACCCTAGTTGTCCTGACGCTAACCCTAGTTGTCGTGATGCCAACCCTAGTTGTCCTGATGCTAACCCTAGTTGTCGTGACGCTAACCCTAGTTGTCCTGACGCTAACCGTAGTTGTCCTGACGCTAACCCTAGTTGTCCTGACGCTAACCCTAGTTGTCCTGACGCTAACCCTAGTTGTCTTGACGATAACCCTAGTTGTCGTGACGCTAACCCTAGTTGTCCTGACGCTAACCCTAGTTGTCCTGACTCTAACCCTAGTTGTCGTGACGCTAACTCTAGTTTTCCTGACGCTAACCCTAGTTGTCGTGAAGCTAACCCTAGTTGTCCTGACGCTAACCCTAGTTGTCCTGACGCTAACACTAGATGTCCTGACGCTAACCCTAGTTGTCGTGACGCTAACCCTAGTTGTCCTGACGCTAACCCTAGTGGTCGTGACGCTAACCCTAGTTGTCCTGACGCTAGCCCTAGTTGTCCTGACGCTAACCCTAGTTGTCCTGACGCTAACCCTAGTTGTCCTGACGCTAAGCCTAGCTGTCCTGACGCTAACCCTAGTTGTCCTGACGCAAACCCTAGTTGTCCTGACGCTAACCCTAGTTGTCCTGAAGCTAACCCTAGTTGTCCTGACGCTAACCCTAGTTGTCCTGACGCTAACCCTAGTTGTCCTGACGGTAACCCTAGTTGTCCTGACGCTAACCCTAGTTGTCCTGACGCTAACCCTAGTTGTCCTGACGCTAACCCTAGTTGTCGTGACGCTAACCCTAGTTGTCCTGACGCTAACCCTAGTTGTCCTGACTCTAACCCTAGTTGTCGTGACGCTAACTCTAGTTGTCCTGACGCTAACCCTAGTTGTCGTGACGCTAACCCTAGTTGTCCTGACGCTAACCCTAGTTGTCCTGACGCTAATCCTAGATGTCCTGACGCTAACCCTAGTTGTCGTGACGCTAACCCTAGTTGTCCTGACGCTAACCCTAGTTGTCGTGACGCTAACCCTAGTTGTCCTGACGCTAGCCCTAGTTGTCCTGACGCTAACCCTAGTTGTCCTGACGCTAACCCTAGTTGTCGTGACGCTAACTCTAGTTGTCCTGACGCTAACCCTAGTTGTCCTGACGCTAACCCTAGTTGTCCTGACGCTAACCCTAGTTGTCCTGACGCTAACCCTAGTTGTCCTGACGCAAACCCTAGTTGTCCTGACGCTAACCCTAGTTGTCCTGAAGCTAACCCTAGTTGTCCTGACGCTAACCCTAGTTGTCCTGACGCTAACCCTAGTTGTCCTGACGCTAACCCTACTTGTCCTGACGCTAACCCTACTTGTCCTGACGCTAACCCTAGTTGTCCTGATGCTAACCCTAGTTGTCCTGACGCTAACCCTAGTTGTCCTGACGCTAACCCTAGTTGTCCTGACGCTAACCCTAGTTGTCCTGACACTATCCCTAGTTGTCGTGACGCTAACCCTAGTTGTCGTGACGCTAACCCTAGTTGTCGTGACGCTAACCCTAGTTGTCCTGACGCTAACCCTAGTTGTCCTGACGCTAACCCTAGTTGTCCTGACGCTAACCCTACTTGTCCTGACGCTAACCCTACTTGTCCTGAGGCTAACCCTAGTTGTTCTGACGCTAACCCTAGTTGTCCTGACGCTAACCCTACTTGTCCTGACGCTAACCCTAGTTGTCCTGACGCTAACCCTAGTTGTCCTGACGCTAAACCTAGTTGTCCTGACGCTAACCCTAGTTGTCCTGACGCTAACCCTAGTTGTACTGACGCTAACCCTAGTTGTCCTGATGCTGACATTAGTTGTACTGACGCTAATCCTACTTGTCCTGACGCTAACCCTACTTGTCCTGACGCTAACCCTACTTGTCCTGACGCTAACCCTAGTTGTCCTGACGCTAACCCTACTTGTCCTGACGCTAACCCTACTTGTCCTGACGCTAACCCTAGTTGTCCTGACGCTAACCCTACTTGTCCTGACGCTAACCCTAGTTGTCCTGACGCTAACCCTAGTTGTCCTGACGCTAACCCTAGTTGTCCTGACGCTAACCCTACTTGTCCTGACGCTAACCCTAGTTGTCCTGACGCTAACCCTAGATGTCCTGACGCTAACCCTACTTGTCCTGACGCTAACCCTAGTTGTCCTGACGCTAACCTGAGTTGTCCTGACGCTTACCCGAGTTGTCCTGACGCTAACCCTACTTGTCCTGACGCTAACCCTAGTTGTCCTGACGCTAACCCTACTTGTCCTGACGCTAACCCTAGTTGTCCTGACGCTAACCCTAGTTGTCCTGACGATAACCCTAGTTGTCCTGACGCTAACCCTAGTTGTCCTGACACTAACCTGAGTTGTCCTGACGCTAACCCGAGTTGTCCTGACGCTAACCCGAGTTGTCCTGACGCTAGCCCTAGTTGTCCTAACGCTAACCCTAGTTGTCCTGACGCTAACCCTAGTTGTCCTGACGCTAACCCTTGTTGTCCTGACGATAACCCTAGTTGTCCTGACGCTAACCCTAGTTGTCCTGACGCTAACCCTAGTTGTCCTGACGCTAACCCTAGTTGTCCTGACGCTAACCCTACTTGTCCTGACGCTAACACTAGTTGTCCTGACGCTAACCCTAGTTGTCCTGACGCTAACCCTACTTGTCCTGACGCTAACCCTAGTTGTCCTGACGCTAACCCTAGTTGTCCTGATGCTAACCCTAGTTGTCCTGACGCTAACCCTACTTGTCCTGACGCTAACCCTAGTTGTCCTGACGCTAGCCCTACTTGTCCTGACGCTAACCCTACTTGTCCTGTCGCTAACCCTAGTTGTCCTGACGCTAACCCTAGTTGTCCTGACGCTAACCCTAATTGTCCTGACGCTAACCCTACTTGTCCTGACGCTAACCCTAGTTGTCCTGACGCTAACCCTAATTGTCCTGACGCTAACCCTAGTTGTCCTGACGCTAACCCTAGATGTCCTGACGCTAACCCTACTTGTCCTGACGCTAACCCTAGTTGTCCTGACGCTAACCCTAGTTGTCCTGACGCTAACCCTAGTTGTCCTGACGCTAACCCTAGATGTCCTGACGCTAACCCTACTTGTCCTGACGCTAACCCTAGTTGTCCTGACGCTAACACGATTTGTCCTGACGCTAACCCTAGTTGTCCTAACGCTAACCCTAGTTGTCCTGACGCTAACCCGAGTTGCCCTGACGTTAACCCGAGTTGTCCTGACGCTAACCCGAGTTGTCCTGACGCTAACCCGAGTTGTCCTGACGCTAACCCTAGTTGTCCTGACGCTAACCCTAGTTGTCCTGACGCTAACCCGCTTTGTCCTGACGCTAACCCTACTTGTCCTGACGCTAACCCTACTTGTCCTGACGCTAACCCTAGTTGTCCTGATGCTAACCCTAGTTGTCCTGACGCTAACCCTAGTTGTCCTGACGCTAACCCTAGTTGTCCTGACACTAACCCTAGTTGTCGTGACGCTAACCCTAGTTGTCGTGACGCTAACCCTAGTTGTCCTGACGCTAACCCTAGTTGTCCTGACGCTAACCCTAGTTGTCCTGATGCTAACTCTACTTGTCCTGACGTTAACCCTAGTTGTCCTGACGCTAACCCTACTTGTCCTGAGGCTAACCCTAGTTGTCCTGACGCTAACCCTAGTTGTCCTGACGCTAACCCTACTTGTCCTGACGCTAACCCTAGTTGTCCTGACGCTAACCCTAGTTGTCCTGACGCTAACCCTAGTTGTCCTGACGCTAACCCTAGTTGTCCTGACGCTAACCCTAGTTGTCTTGATGCTAACCCTAGTTGTCCTGACGCTAATCCTACTTGTCCTGACGCTAACCCTACTTGTCCTGACGCTAACCCTACTTGTCCTGACGCTAACCCTAGTTGTCCTGACGCTAATACTACTTGTCCTGACGCTAACCCTACTTGTCCTGACGCTAACCCTAGTTGTCCTGACGCTAACCCTACTTGTCCTGACGCTAACCCTAGTTGTCCTGACGCTAACCCTAGTTGTCCTGACGCTAACCCTAGTTGTCCTGACGCTAACCCTACTTGTCCTGACGCTAACCCTAGTTGTCCTGACGCTAACCCTAGATGTCCTGACGCTAACCCTACTTGTCCTGACGCTAACCCTAGTTGTCCTGACGCTAACCCGAGTTGTCCTGACGCTAACCCGAGTTGTCCTGATGCTAACCCTAGTTGTCCTGACGCTAACCCTAGTTGTACTGACGCTAACCCGATTTGTCCTGACGCTAACCCTAGTTGTCCTGACGCTAACCCTAGTTTTCCTGACGCTAACCCGAGTTTTCCTGACGTTAACCCGAGTTGTCCTGACGCTAACCCGACTTGTCCTGACGCTAACCCGAGTTGTCCTTACACTAACCCTAGTTGTCCTGACGCTAACCCTAGTTGTCCTGACGCTAACCCGATTTGTCCTGACGCTAACCCGAGTTGTCCTGACGCTAACCCTAGTTGTCCTGACGCTAACCCGAGTTGTCCTGACACTAACCATACCTCTCCTGACGCTAACCCGAGTTGTCCTGACGCTAACCCGAGTTGTCCTGATGCTAACCCGAGTTGTCCTGACGCTAACCCTACTAGTCCTGACGCTAACCCTACTTGTCCTGACGCTAACCCTACTTGTCCTGACGCTAACCCTAGTTGTCCTGACGCTAACCCTAGTTGTCCTGACGCTAACCCTAGTTGTCCTTACGCTAACCCTAGTTGTCGTGACGCTAACCCTAGTTGTCCTGACGCTAACCCTAGTTGTCCTGACGCTAACCCTAGTTGTCGTGACGCTAACCCTAGTTGTCGTGACGCTAACCCTAGTTGTCCTGACGCTAACCCTAGTTGTCGTGACGCTAACCCTAGTTGTCCTGACGCTAACCCTAGTTGTCCTGACGCTAACCCTAGTTGTCCTGACGCTAACCCTAGTTGTCGTGACGCTAACCCTAGTTGTCCTGACGCTAACCCTAGTTGTCGTGACGCTAACCCTAGTTGTCCTGATGCTAACCCTAGTTGTCCTGACGCTAACCATAGTTGTCCTGAAGCTAACCCTAGTTGTCCTGACGCTAACCCTAGTTGTCCTGACGGTAACCCCAGTTGTCCTGACGGTAACCCTAGTTGTCCTGACGCTAACCCTAGTTGTCCTGACGCTAACCCTAGTTGTCGTGACGCTAACCCTAGTTGTCGTGACGCTAACCCTAGTTGTCCTGACGCTAACCCTAGTTGTCCTGACGCTAACCCTAGTTGTCGTGACGCTAACCCTAGGTGTCCTGACGCTAACCCTAGTTGTCGTGACGCTAACCCTAGTTGTCCTGACGCTAACCCTATATGTCCTGACGCTAACCCTAGTTGTCCTGACGCTAACCCTAGTTGTCGTGACGCTAACCCTAGTTGTCCTGACGCTAACCCTAGTTGTCCTGACGCTAACCCTAGTTGTCCTGACGCTAACCCTAGTTGTCGTGACGCTAACCCTAGTTGTCCTGACGCTAATCCTAGTTGTCCTGACGCTAACCCTAGTTGTCGTGACGCTAACCCTAGTTGTCGTGACGCTAACCCTAGTTGTCCTGACGCTAACCCTAGTTGTCGTGACGCTAACCCTAGTTGTCCTGACGCTAATCCTAGTTGTCCTGACGCTAACCCTAGTTGTCCTGACGCTAACCCTAGTTGTCCTGACGCTAACCCTAGTTGTCGTGACGCTAACCCTAGTTGTCCTGATGCTAACCCTAGTTGTGACGCTAACCCTAGTTGTCCTGACGCTAACCCTAGTTGTCCTGACGATAACCCTAGTTGTCCTGACGCTAACCCTAGTTGTCCTGACGCTAACCCTAGTTGTCCTGACTCTAACCCTAGTTGTCGTGACGCTAACCCTAGTTGTCCTGACGCTAACCCTAGTTGTCGTGACGCTAACGCTAGTTGTCCTGACGCTAACCCTAGTTGTCCTGACGCTAACCCTTGTTGTCCTGACGCTAACCCTAGTTGTCCTGATGCTAACCCTAGTTGTCCCGACGCTAACCCTAGTTGTCCTGAGGCTAAACCTAGTTGTCCTGACGCTAACCCTAGTTGTCCCGACGCTATCCCTAGTTGTCATGACGCTAACCCTAGTTGTCCTGACGCTATCAATAGTTGTCCTGACGCTAACACTAGTTGTCCTGACGCTTACCCTAGTTGTCCTGATGCTAACCCTAGTTGTCCTGATGCTAACCCTAGTTGTCCTGACGCTAACCCTAGTTGTCCTGACGCTTAACCTAGTTGTCCTGACGCTAACCCTAGTTTTCGTGACGCTAACCCTAGTTGTCCTGACGCTAACCCTAGTTGTCCTGACGCTAACCCTAGTTGTCGTGACGCTAACCCTAGTTGTCCTGACGCTAACCCTATATGTCCTGACGCTAACCCTAGTTGTCCTGACGCTAACCCTAGTTGTCCTGACGCTAACCCTAGTTGTCGTGACGCTAACCCTAGTTGTCCTGACGCTAACCCTAGTTGTCCTGACGCTAACCCTACTTGTCCTGACGCTAACCCTAGTTGTCCTGACGCTAACCCCAGTTGTCCTGACGCTAACCCTACTTGTCCTGACGCTAACCCTAGTTGTCCTGACGCTAACCCTAGTTGTCCTGACGCTAACCCGAGTTGTCCTGACGTTAACCCGAGTTGTCCTGACGCTAACCCGAGTTGTCCTGACGCTAACCCTAGTTGTCCTGACGCTAACCCTAGTTGTCCTGACGCTAACCCTAGTTGTCCTGACGCTAACCCTAGTTGTCGTGATGCCAACCCTAGTTGTCCTGATGCTAACCCTAGTTGTCGTGACGCTAACCCTAGTTGTCCTGACGCTAACCGTAGTTGTCCTGACGCTAACCCTAGTTGTCCTGACGCTAACCCTAGTTGTCCTGACGCTAACCCTAGTTGTCTTGACGATAACCCTAGTTGTCGTGACGCTAACCCTAGTTGTCCTGACGCTAACCCTAGTTGTCCTGACTCTAACCCTAGTTGTCGTGACGCTAACTCTAGTTTTCCTGACGCTAACCCTAGTTGTCGTGAAGCTAACCCTAGTTGTCCTGACGCTAACCCTAGTTGTCCTGACGCTAACACTAGATGTCCTGACGCTAACCCTAGTTGTCGTGACGCTAACCCTAGTTGTCCTGACGCTAACCCTAGTGGTCGTGACGCTAACCCTAGTTGTCCTGACGCTAGCCCTAGTTGTCCTGACGCTAACCCTAGTTGTCCTGACGCTAACCCTAGTTGTCCTGACGCTAAGCCTAGCTGTCCTGACGCTAACCCTAGTTGTCCTGACGCAAACCCTAGTTGTCCTGACGCTAACCCTAGTTGTCCTGAAGCTAACCCTAGTTGTCCTGACGCTAACCCTAGTTGTCCTGACGCTAACCCTAGTTGTCCTGACGGTAACCCTAGTTGTCCTGACGCTAACCCTAGTTGTCCTGACGCTAACCCTAGTTGTCCTGACGCTAACCCTAGTTGTCCTGACGCTAACCCTAGTTGTCGTGACGCTAACCCTAGTTGTCCTGACGCTAACCCTAGTTGTCCTGACTCTAACCCTAGTTGTCGTGACGCTAACTCTAGTTGTCCTGACGCTAACCCTAGTTGTCGTGACGCTAACCCTAGTTGTCCTGACGCTAACCCTAGTTGTCCTGACGCTAATCCTAGATGTCCTGACGCTAACCCTAGTTGTCGTGACGCTAACCCTAGTTGTCCTGACGCTAACCCTAGTTGTCGTGACGCTAACCCTAGTTGTCCTGACGCTAGCCCTAGTTGTCCTGACGCTAACCCTAGTTGTCCTGACGCTAACCCTAGTTGTCGTGACGCTAACTCTAGTTGTCCTGACGCTAACCCTAGTTGTCCTGACGCTAACCCTAGTTGTCCTGACGCTAACCCTAGTTGTCCTGACGCTAACCCTAGTTGTCCTGACGCAAACCCTAGTTGTCCTGACGCTAACCCTAGTTGTCCTGAAGCTAACGCTAGTTGTCCTGACGCTAACCCTAGTTGTCCTGACGCTAACCCTAGTTGTCCTGACGCTAACCCTACTTGTCCTGACGCTAACCCTACTTGTCCTGACGCTAACCCTAGTTGTCCTGATGCTAACCCTAGTTGTCCTGACGCTAACCCTAGTTGTCCTGACGCTAACCCTAGTTGTCCTGACGCTAACCCTAGTTGTCCTGACACTAACCCTAGTTGTCGTGACGCTAACCCTAGTTGTCGTGACGCTAACCCTAGTTGTCCTGACGCTAACCCTAGTTGTCCTGACGCTAACCCTAGTTGTCCTGACGCTAACCCTACTTGTCCTGACGCTAACCCTACTTGTCCTGACGCTAACCCTACTTGTCCTGAGGCTAACCCTAGTTGTTCTGACGCTAACCCTAGTTGTCCTGACGCTAACCCTACTTGTCCTGACGCTAACCCTAGTTGTCCTGACGCTAACCCTAGTTGTCCTGACGCTAAACCTAGTTGTCCTGACGCTAACCCTAGTTGTCCTGACGCTAACCTAGTTGTACTGACGCTAACCCTAGTTGTCCTGATGCTGACATTAGTTGTACTGACGCTAATCCTACTTGTCCTGACGCTAACCCTACTTGTCCTGACGCTAACCCTACTTGTCCTGACGCTAACCCTAGTTGTCCTGACGCTAACCCTACTTGTCCTGACGCTAACCCTACTTGTCCTGACGCTAACCCTAGTTGTCCTGACGCTAACCCTACTTGTCCTGACGCTAACCCTAGTTGTCCTGACGCTAACCATAGTTGTCCTGACGCTAACCCTAGTTGTCCTGACGCTAACCCTACTTGTCCTGACGCTAACCCTAGTTGTCCTGACGCTAACCCTAGATGTCCTGACGCTAACCCTACTTGTCCTGACGCTAACCCTAGTTGTCCTGACGCTAACCTGAGTTGTCCTGACGCTTACCCGAGTTGTCCTGACGCTAACCCTACTTGTCCTGACGCTAACCCTAGTTGTCCTGACGCTAACCCTACTTGTCCTGACGCTAACCCTACTTGTCCTGACGCTAACCCTAGTTGTCCTGACGATAACCCTAGTTGTCCTGACGCTAACCCTAGTTGTCCTGACACTAACCTGAGTTGTCCTGACGCTAACCCGAGTTGTCCTGACGCTAACCCGAGTTGTCCTGACGCTAGCCCTAGTTGTCCTAACGCTAACCCTAGTTGTCCTGACGCTAACCCTAGTTGTCCTGACGCTAACCCTTGTTGTCCTGACGATAACCCTAGTTGTCCTGACGCTAACCCTAGTTGTCCTGACGCTAACCCTAGTTGTCCTGACGCTAACCCTAGTTGTCCTGACGCTAACCCTACTTGTCCTGACGCTAACCCTAGTTGTCCTGACGCTAACCCTAGTTGTCCTGACGCTAACCCTACTTGTCCTGACGCTAACCCTAGTTGTCCTGACGCTAACCCTAGTTGTCCTGACGCTAACCCTAGTTGTCCTGACGCTAACCCTACTTGTCCTGACGCTAACCCTAGTTGTCCTGACGCTAGCCCTACTTGTCCTGACGCTAACCCTACTTGTCCTGTCGCTAACCCTAGTTGTCCTGACGCTAACCCTAGTTGTCCTGACGCTAACCCTAATTGTCCTGACGCTAACCCTACTTGTCCTGACGCTAACCCTAGTTGTCCTGACGCTAACCCTAATTGTCCTGACGCTAACCCTAGTTGTCCTGACGCTAACCCTAGATGTCCTGACGCTAACCCTACTTGTCCTGACGCTAACCCTAGTTGTCCTGACGCTAACCCTAGTTGTCCTGACGCTAACCCTAGTTGTCCTGACGCTAACCCTAGTTGTCCTGACGCTAACCCTAGATGTCCTGACGCTAACCCTACTTGTCCTGACGCTAACCCTAGTTGTCCTGACGCTAACACGATTTGTCCTGACGCTAACCCTAGTTGTCCTAACGCTAACCCTAGTTGTCCTGACGCTAACCCGAGTTGCCCTGACGTTAACCCGAGTTGTCCTGACGCTAACCCGAGTTGTCCTGACACTAACCCTAGTTGTCCTGACGCTAACCCTAGTTGTCCTGACGCTAACCCGCTTTGTCCTGACGCTAACCCTACTTGTCCTGACGCTAACCCTACTTGTCCTGACGCTAACCCTAGTTGTCCTGATGCTAACCCTAGTTGTCCTGACGCTAACCCTAGTTGTCCTGACGCTAACCCTAGTTGTCCTGACACTAACCCTAGTTGTCGTGACGCTAACCCTAGTTGTCGTGACGCTAACCCTAGTTGTCCTGACGCTAACCCTAGTTGTCCTGACGCTAACCCTAGTTGTCCTGATGCTAACTCTACTTGTCCTGACGTTAACCCTAGTTGTCCTGACGCTAACCCTACTTGTCCTGAGGCTAACCCTAGTTGTCCTGACGCTAACCCTAGTTGTCCTGACGCTAACCCTACTTGTCCTGACGCTAACCCTAGTTGTCCTGACGCTAACCCTAGTTGTCCTGACGCTAACCCTAGTTGTCCTGACGCTAACCCTAGTTGTCCTGACGCTAACCCTAGTTGTCCTGACGCTAACCCTAGTTGTCTTGATGCTAACCCTAGTTGTCCTGACGCTAATCCTACTTGTCCTGACGCTAACCCTACTTGTCCTGACGCTAACCCTACTTGTCCTGACGCTAACCCTAGTTGTCCTGACGCTAACCCTACTTGTCCTGACGCTAACCCTACTTGTCCTGACGCTAACCCTAGTTGTCCTGACGCTAACCCTACTTGTCCTGACGCTAACCCTAGTTGTCCTGACGCTAACCCTAGTTGTCCTGACGCTAACCCTAGTTGTCCTGACGCTAACCCTACTTGTCCTGACGCTAACCCTAGTTGTCCTGACGCTAACCCTAGATGTCCTGACGCTAACCCTACTTGTCCTGACGCTAACCCTAGTTGTCCTGACGCTAACCCGAGTTGTCCTGACGCTAACCCGAGTTGTCCTGATGCTAACCCTAGTTGTCCTGACGCTAACCCTAGTTGTACTGACGCTAACCCGATTTGTCCTGACGCTAACCCTAGTTGTCCTGACGCTAACCCTAGTTTTCCTGACGCTAACCCGAGTTTTCCTGACGTTAACCCGAGTTGTCCTGACGCTAACCCGACTTGTCCTGACGCTAACCCGAGTTGTCCTTACACTAACCCTAGTTGTCCTGACGCTAACCCTAGTTGTCCTGACGCTAACCCGATTTGTCCTGACGCTAACCCGAGTTGTCCTGACGCTAACCCTAGTTGTCCTGACGCTAACCCGAGTTGTCCTGACACTAACCATACCTCTCCTGACGCTAACCCGAGTTGTCCTGACGCTAACCCGAGTTGTCCTGATGCTAACCCGAGTTGTCCTGACGCTAACCCTACTAGTCCTGACGCTAACCCTACTTGTCCTGACGCTAACCCTACTTGTCCTGACGCTAACCCTAGTTGTCCTGACGCTAACCCTAGTTGTCCTGACGCTAACCCTAGTTGTCCTTACGCTAACCCTAGTTGTCGTGACGCTAACCCTAGTTGTCCTGACGCTAACCCTAGTTGTCCTGACGCTAACCCTAGTTGTCGTGACGCTAACCCTAGTTGTCGTGACGCTAACCCTAGTTGTCCTGACGCTAACCCTAGTTGTCGTGACGCTAACCCTAGTTGTCCTGACGCTAACCCTAGTTGTCCTGACGCTAACCCTAGTTGTCCTGACGCTAACCCTAGTTGTCGTGACGCTAACCCTAGTTGTCCTGACGCTAACCCTAGTTGTCGTGACGCTAACCCTAGTTGTCCTGATGCTAACCCTAGTTGTCCTGACGCTAACCATAGTTGTCCTGAAGCTAACCCTAGTTGTCCTGACGCTAACCCTAGTTGTCCTGACGGTAACCCCAGTTGTCCTGACGGTAACCCTAGTTGTCCTGACGCTAACCCTAGTTGTCCTGACGCTAACCCTAGTTGTCCTGACGCTAACCCTAGTTGTCGTGACGCTAACCCTAGTTGTCGTGACGCTAACCCTAGTTGTCCTGACGCTAACCCTAGTTGTCCTGACGCTAACCCTAGTTGTCGTGACGCTAACCCTAGGTGTCCTGACGCTAACCCTAGTTGTCGTGACGCTAACCCTAGTTGTCCTGACGCTAACCCTATATGTCCTGACGCTAACCCTAGTTGTCCTGACGCTAACCCTAGTTGTCGTGACGCTAACCCTAGTTGTCCTGACGCTAACCCTAGTTGTCCTGACGCTAACCCTAGTTGTCGTGACGCTAACCCTAGTTGTCCTGACGCTAACCCTAGTTGTCCTGACGCTAACCCTAGTTGTCGTGACGCTAACCCTAGTTGTCGTGACGCTAACCCTAGTTGTCGTGACGCTAACCCTAGTTGTCGTGACGCTAACCCTAGTTGTCCTGACGCTAATCCTAGTTGTCCTGACGCTAACCCTAGTTGTCCTGACGCTAACCCTAGTTGTCCTGACGCTAACCCTAGTTGTCGTGACGCTAACCCTAGTTGTCCTGATGCTAACCCTAGTTGTGACGCTAACCCTAGTTGTCCTGACGCTAACCCTAGTTGTCCTGACGATAACCCTAGTTGTCCTGACGCTAACCCTAGTTGTCCTGACGCTATCCCTAGTTGTCCTGACTCTAACCCTAGTTGTCGTGACGCTAACCCTAGTTGTCCTGACGCTAACCCTAGTTGTCGTGACGCTAACGCTAGTTGTCCTGACGCTAACCCTAGTTGTCCTGACGCTAACCCTTGTTGTCCTGACGCTAACCCTAGTTGTCCTGATGCTAACCCTAGTTGTCCCGACGCTAACCCTAGTTGTCCTGAGGCTAAACCTAGTTGTCCTGACGCTAACCCTAGTTGTCCCGACGCTATCCCTAGTTGTCCTGACGCTAACCCTAGTTGTCCTGACGCTATCCCTAGTTGTCCTGACGCTAACACTAGTTGTCCTGACGCTTACCCTAGTTGTCCTGATGCTAACCCTAGTTGTCCTGATGCTAACCCTAGTTGTCCTGACGCTAACCCTAGTTGTCCTGACGCTTAACCTAGTTGTCCTGACGCTAACCCTAGTTTTCGTGACGCTAACCCTAGTTGTCCTGACGCTAACCCTAGTTGTCCTGACGCTAACCCTAGTTGTCGTGACGCTAACCCTAGGTGTCCTGACGCTAACCCTAGTTGTCGTGACGCTAACCCTAGTTGTCCTGACGCTAACCCTATATGTCCTGACGCTAACCCTAGTTGTCGTGACGCTAACCCTAGTTGTCCTGACGCTAACCCTAGTTGTCCTGACGCTAACCCTAGTTGTCCTGACGCTAACCATAGTTGTCCTGAAGCTAACCCTAGTTGTCCTGACGCTAACCCTAGTTGTCCTGACGGTAACCCTAGTTGTCCTGACGGTAACCCTAGTTGTCCTGACGCTAACCCTAGTTGTCCTGACGCTAACCCTAGTTGTCCTGACGCTAACCCTAGTTGTCGTGACGCTAACCCTAGTTTTCGTGACGCTAACCCTAGTTGTCCTGACGCTAACCCTAGTTGTCCTGACGCTAACCCTAGTTGTCGTGACGCTAACCCTAGGTGTCCTGACGCTAACCCTAGTTGTCGTGACGCTAACCCTAGTTGTCCTGACGCTAACCCTATATGTCCTGACGCTAACCCTAGTTGTCCTGACGCTAACCCTAGTTGTCCTGACGCTAACCCTAGTTGTCGTGACGCTAACCCTAGTTGTCCTGAGGCTAACCCTAGTTGTCCTGACGCTAACCCTAGTTGTCCCGACGCTAACCCTAGTTGTCCTGACGCTAACCCTAGTTGTCCTGACGCTATCCCTAGTTGTCCTGACGCTAACCCTAGTTGTCCTGACGCTAACCCTAGTTGTCCTGACGCTTACCCTAGTTGTCCTGATGCTAACCCTAGTTGTCCTGATGCTAACCCTAGTTGTCCTGGCGCTAATCCTAGTTGTCCTGGCGCTAACCCTAGTTGTCCTGACGCTAACCCTAGTTGTCCTGACGCTAACCCTAGTTGTCCAGACGCTAACCCTAGTTGTCCTGATGCTTACCCTAGTTGTCCTGACGCTAACCCTAGTTGTCCTGACGCTAACCCTAGTTGTCCTGACGCTAACCCTAGTTGTCCTGGAGCTAACCCTAGTTGTCCTGGCGCTAACCCTAGTTGTCCTGGCGCTAAACCTAGTTGTCCTGGTGCTAACCCTAGTTGTCCTGGCGCTAACCCTAGTTGTAATGGCTCTAACCCTAGTTGTCCTGGCGCTAACCCTAGTTGTCCTGACGCTAACCCAAGTTGTCCTGACGTTAACCCGAGTTGTCCTGACGCTAACCCGAGTTGTCCTGACGCTAACCGAGTTGTCCTGACGCTAACCCTAGTTGTCCTGACGCTAACCCTAGTTGTCCTGATGCTAACCCGATTTGTCCTGACGCTAACCCTACTTGTCCTGACGCTAACCCTAGTTGTCGTGACGCTAACCCTAGTTGTCCTGATGCTAACCCTAGTTGTGACGCTAACCCTAGTTGTCCTGACGCTAACCCTAGTTGTCCTGACGCTAACCCTAGTTGTCCTGACGATAACCCTAGTTGTCGTGACGCTAACCCTAGTTGTCCTGACGCTAACCCTAGTTGTCGTGACGCTAACCCTAGTTGTCCTGATGCTAACCCTAGTTGTCCTGACGCTAACCATAGTTGTCCTGAAGCTAACCCTAGTTGTCCTGACGCTAACCCTAGTTGTCCTGACGGTAACCCTAGTTGTCCTGACGGTAACCCTAGTTGTCCTGACGCTAACCCTAGTTGTCCTGACGCTTACCCTAGTTGTCCTGATGCTAACCCTAGTTGTCCTGATGCTAACCCTAGTTGTCCTGGGGCTAACCCTAGTTGTCCTGGCGCTAACCCTAGTTGTCCTGACGCTAACCCTAGTTGTCCTGACGCTAACCCTAGTTGTCCAGACGCTAACCCTAGTTGTCCTGATGCTTACCCTAGTTGTCCTGACGCTAACCCTAGTTGTCCTGACGCTAACCCTAGTTGTCCTGACGCTAACCCTAGTTGTCCTGGAGCTAACCCTAGTTGTCCTGGCGCTAACCCTAGTTGTCCTGGCGCTAAACCTAGTTGTCCTGGCGCTAACCCTAGTTGTCCTGGCGCTAACCCTAGTTGTAATGGCTCTAACCCTAGTTGTCCTGGCGCTAACCCCAGTTGTCCTGACGCTAACCCAAGTTGTCCTGACGTTAACCCGAGTTGTCCTGACGCTAACCCGAGTTGTCCTGACGCTAACCGAGTTGTCCTGACGCTAACCCTAGTTGTCCTGACGCTAACCCTAGTTGTCCTGATGCTAACCCGATTTGTCCTGACGCTAACCCTACTTGTCCTGACGCTAACCCTAGTTGTCGTGACGCTAACCCTAGTTGTCCTGATGCTAACCCTAGTTGTCCTGACGGTAACCCTAGTTGTCCTGACGCTAACCCTAGTTGTCCTGACGCTAACCCTAGTTGTCCTGACGCTAACCCTAGTTGTCGTGACGCTAACCCTAGTTGTCGTGACGCTAACCCTAGTTGTCCTGACGCTAACCCTAGTTGTCCTGACGCTAACCCTAGTTGTCGTGACGCTAACCCTAGGTGTCCTGATGCTAACCCTAGTTGTCGTGACGCTAACCCTAGTTGTCCTGACGCTAACCCTATATGTCCTGACGCTAACCCTAGTTGTCCTGACGCTAACCCTAGTTGTCGTGACGCTAACCCTAGTTGTCCTGACGCTAACCCTAGTTGTCCTGACGCTAACCCTAGTTGTCCTGACGCTAACCCTAGTTGTCGTGACGCTAACCCTAGTTGTCCTGACGCTAACCCTAGTTGTCCTGACGCTAACCCTAGTTGTCGTGACGCTAACCCTAGTTGTCGTGACGCTAACCCTAGTTGTCCTGACGCTAACCCTAGTTGTCGTGACGCTAACCCTAGTTGTCCTGACGCTAATCCTAGTTGTCCTGACGCTAACCCTAGTTGTCCTGACGCTAACCCTAGTTGTCCTGACGCTAACCCTAGTTGTCGTGACGCTAACCCTAGTTGTCCTGATGCTAACCCTAGTTGTGACGCTAACCCTAGTTGTCCTGACGCTAACCCTAGTTGTCCTGACGATAACCCTAGTTGTCCTGACGCTAACCCTAGTTGTCCTGACGCTAACCCTAGTTGTCCTGACTCTAACCCTAGTTGTCGTGACGCTAACCCTAGTTGTCCTGACGCTAACCCTAGTTGTCGTGACGCTAACGCTAGTTGTCCTGACGCTAACCCTAGTTGTCCTGACGCTAACCCTTGTTGTCCTGACGCTAACCCTAGTTGTCCTGATGCTAACCCTAGTTGTCCCGACGCTAACCCTAGTTGTCCTGAGGCTAACCCTAGTTGTCCTGACGCTAACCCTAGTTGTCCCGACGCTAACCCTAGTTGTCCTGACGCTAACCCTAGTTGTCCTGACGCTATCCCTAGTTGTCCTGACGCTAACACTAGTTGTCCTGACGCTTACCCTAGTTGTCCTGATGCTAACCCTAGTTGTCCTGATGCTAACCCTAGTTGTCCTGACGCTAACCCTAGTTGTCCTGACGCTTAACCTAGTTGTCCTGACGCTAACCCTAGTTTTCGTGACGCTAACCCTAGTTGTCCTGACGCTAACCCTAGTTGTCCTGACGCTAACCCTAGTTGTCGTGACGCTAACCCTAGGTGTCCTGACGCTAACCCTAGTTGTCGTGACGCTAACCCTAGTTGTCCTGACGCTAACCCTATATGTCCTGACGCTAACCCTAGTTGTCCTGACGCTAACCCTAGTTGTCCTGACGCTAACCCTAGTTGTCGTGACGCTAACCCTAGTTGTCCTGAGGCTAACCCTAGTTGTCCTGACGCTAACCCTAGTTGTCCCGACGCTAACCCTAGTTGTCCTGACGCTAACCCTAGTTGTCCTGACGCTATCCCTAGTTGTCCTGACGCTAACCCTAGTTGTCCTGACGCTAACCCTAGTTGTCCTGACGCTTACCGTAGTTGTCCTGATGCTAACCCTAGTTGTCCTGATGCTAACCCTAGTTGTCCTGGCGCTAACCCTAGTTGTCCTGGCGCTAACCCTAGTTGTCCTGACGCTAACCCTAGTTGTCCTGACGCTATCCCTAGTTGTCCAGACGCTAACCCTAGTTGTCCTGATGCTTACCCTAGTTGTCCTGACGCTAACCCTAGTTGTCCTGACGCTAACCCTAGTTGTCCTGACGCTAACCCTAGTTGTCCTGATGCTAACCCGATTTGTCCTGACGCTAACCCTACTTGTCCTGACGCTAACCCTAGTTGTCGTGACGCTAACCCTAGTTGTCCTGATGCTAACCCTAGTTGTGACGCTAACCCTAGTTGTCCTGGCGCTAAACCTAGTTGTCCTGGCGCTAACCCTAGTTGTCCTGGCGCTAACCCTAGTTGTAATGGCTCTAACCCTAGTTGTCCTGGCGCTAACCCTAGTTGTCCTGACGCTAACCCAAGTTGTCCTGACGTTAACCCGAGTTGTCCTGACGCTAACCCGAGTTGTCCTGACGCTAACCGAGTTGTCCTGACGCTAACCCTAGTTGTCCTGACGCTAACCCTAGTTGTCCTGATGCTAACCCGATTTGTCCTGACGCTAACCCTACTTGTCCTGACGCTAACCCTAGTTGTCGTGACGCTAACCCTTGTTGTCCTGATGCTAACCCTAGTTGTGACGCTAACCCTAGTTGTCCTGACGCTAACCCTAGTTGTCCTGACGCTAACCCTAGTTGTCCTGACGATAACCCTAGTTGTCCTGACGCTAACCCTAGTTGTCCTGACGCTAACCCTAGTTGTCCTGACGGTAACCCTAGTTGTCCTGACGCTAACCCTAGTTGTCCTGACGGTAACCCTAGTTGTCCTGACGCTAACCCTAGTTGTCCTGACGCTAACCCTAGTTGTCCTGACGCTAACCCTAGTTGTCGTGACGCTAACCCTAGTTGTCGTGACGCTAACCCTAGTTGTCGTGACGCTAACCCTAGTTGTCCTGACGCTAACCCTAGTTGTCCTGACGCTAACCCTAGTTGTCCTGACGCTAACCCTAGTTGTCCTGACGCTAACCCTAGTTGTCCTGACGCTAACCCTAGATGTCTTGACGCTAACCCTAGTTGTCCTGACGCAAACCCTAGTTGTCCTGACGCTAACCCTAGTTGTCCTGAAGCTAACCCTAGTTGTCCTGACGCTAACCCTAGTTGTCCTGACAGTAACCCTAGTTGTCCTGACGGTAACCCTAGTTGTCCTGACGCTAACCCTAGTTGTCCTGACGCTAACCCTAGTTGTCCTGACGCTAACCCTAGTTGTCGGGACGCTAACCCTAGTTGTCGTGACGCTAACCCTAGTTGTCCTGACGCTAACCCTAGTTGTCCTTACGCTAACCCTAGTTGTCCTGACGCTAACCCTAGTTGTCCTGACGCTAACCCTAGTTGTCCTGACGCTAACCCTAGTTGTCCAGACGCTAACCCTAGTTGTCCTGATGCTTACCCTAGTTGTCCTGACGCTAACCCTAGTTGTCCTGACGCTAACCCTAGTTGTCCTGACGCTAACCCTAGTTGTCCTGATGCTAACCCGATTTGTCCTGACGCTAACCCTACTTGTCCTGACGCTAACCCTAGTTGTCGTGACGCTAACCCTAGTTGTCCTGATGCTAACCCTAGTTGTGACGCTAACCCTAGTTGTCCTGGCGCTAAACCTAGTTGTCCTGGCGCTAACCCTAGTTGTCCTGGCGCTAACCCTAGTTGTAATGGCTCTAACCCTAGTTGTCCTGGCGCTAACCCTAGTTGTCCTGACGCTAACCCAAGTTGTCCTGACGTTAACCCGAGTTGTCCTGACGCTAACCCGAGTTGTCCTGACGCTAACCGAGTTGTCCTGACGCTAACCCTAGTTGTCCTGACGCTAACCCTAGTTGTCCTGATGCTAACCCGATTTGTCCTGACGCTAACCCTACTTGTCCTGACGCTAACCCTAGTTGTCGTGACGCTAACCCTTGTTGTCCTGATGCTAACCCTAGTTGTGACGCTAACCCTAGTTGTCCTGACGCTAACCCTAGTTGTCCTGACGCTAACCCTAGTTGTCCTGACGATAACCCTAGTTGTCCTGACGCTAACCCTAGTTGTCCTGACGGTAACCCTAGTTGTCCTGACGCTAACCCTAGTTGTCCTGACGGTAACCCTAGTTGTCCTGACGCTAACCCTAGTTGTCCTGACGCTAACCCTAGTTGTCCTGACGCTAACCCTAGTTGTCGTGACGCTAACCCTAGTTGTCGTGACGCTAACCCTAGTTGTCGTGACGCTAACCCTAGTTGTCGTGACGCTAACCCTAGTTGTCCTGACGCTAACCCTAGTTGTCCTGACGCTAACCCTAGTTGTCCTGACGCTAACCCTAGTTGTCGTGACGCTAACTCTAGTTGTCCTGACGCTAACCCTAGTTGTCCTGACGCTAACCCTAGTTGTCCTGACGCTAACCCTAGTTGTCCTGACGCTAACCCTAGATGTCTTGACGCTAACCCTAGTTGTCCTGACGCAAACCCTAGTTGTCCTGACGCTAACCCTAGTTGTCCTGAAGCTAACCCTAGTTGTCCTGACGCTAACCCTAGTTGTCCTGACAGTAACCCTAGTTGTCCTGACGGTAACCCTAGTTGTCCTGACGCTAACCCTAGTTGTCCTGACGCTAACCCTAGTTGTCCTGACGCTAACCCTAGTTGTCGGGACGCTAACCCTAGTTGTCGTGACGCTAACCCTAGTTGTCGTGACGCTAACCCTAGTTGTCCTGACGCTAACCCTAGTTGTCCTGACGCTAACCCTAGTTGTCGTGACGCTAACCCTAGTTGTCCTGACGCTAACTCTAGTTGTCCTGACGCTAACCCTAGTTGTCGTGACGCTAACCCTAGTTGTCCTGACGCTAACCCTAGTTGTCGGGACGCTAACCCTAGTTGTCGTGACGCTAACCCTAGTTGTCCTGACTCTAACCCTAGTTGTCCTGACGCTAACCCTAGTTGTCCTGACGCTAACCCTAGTTGTTGTGACGCTAACCCTAGTTGTCCTGACGCTAACCCTAGTTGTCCTGACGCTAACCCTAGTTAGCCTGACGCTAACCCTAGTTGTCGTGACGCTAACCCTAGTTGTCCTGACGCTAACCCTAGTTGTCGTGACGCTAACCCTAGTTGTCCTGACGCTAACCCTAGTTGTCCTGACGCTAACCCTAGTTGTCCTGACGCTAACCCTAGTTGTCCTGACGGTAACCCTAGTTGTCCTGACGCTAACCCTAGTTGTCCTGACGGTAACCCTAGTTGTCCTGACGGTAACCCTAGTTGTCCTGACGCTAACCCTAGTTGTCCTGACGCTAACCCTAGTTGTCGTGACGCTAACCCTAGTTGTCGTGACGCTAACCCTAGTTGTCGTGACGCTAACCCTAGTTGTCCTGACGCTAACCCTAGTTGTCCTGACGCTAACCCTAGTTGTCGTGACGCTAACTCTAGTTGTCCTGACGCTAACCCTAGTTGTCCTGACGCTAACCCTAGTTGTCCTGACGCTAACCCTAGATGTCTTGACGCTAACCCTAGTTGTCCTGACGCAAACCCTAGTTGTCCTGACGCTAACCCTAGTTGTCCTGAAGCTAACCCTAGTTGTCCTGACGCTAACCCTAGTTGTCCTGACAGTAAACCTAGTTGTCCTGACGGTAAACCTAGTTGTCCTGACGCTAACCCTAGTTGTCCTGACGCTAACCCTAGTTGTCCTGACGCTAACCCTAGTTGTCGGGACGCTAACCCTAGTTGTCGTGACGCTAACCCTAGTTGTCCTGACGCTAACCCTAGTTGTCCTTACGCTAACCCTAGTTGTCCTGACGCTAACCCTAGTTGTCGTGACGCTAACCCTAGTTGTCCTGACGCTAACTCTAGTTGTCCTGACGCTAACCCTAGTTGTCGTGACGCTAACCCTAGTTGTCCTGACGCTAACCCTAGTTGTCAGGACGCTAACCCTAGTTGTCGTGACGCTAACCCTAGTTGTCCTGACTCTAACCCTAGTTGTCCTGACGCTAACCCTAGTTGTCCTGACGCTAACCCTAGTTGTTGTGACGCTAACCCTAGTTGTCCTGACGCTAACCCTAGTTGTCCTGACGCTAACCCTATTTAGCCTGACGCTAACCCTAGTTGTCGTGACGTTAACCCTAGTTGTCCTGACGCTAACCCTAGTTGTCGTGATGCTAACCCTAGTTGTCCTGACGCTAACCCTAGTTGTCGTGACGCTAACCCTAGTTGTCCTGACGCTAACCCTAGTTGTCCCGATGCTAACCCTAGTTGTCCCGATGCTAACCCTAGTTATCCTGACGCTAACCCTAGTTGTCCTGACGCTAACCCTAGTTGTCCTGACGCTAACTCTAGTTGTCCCGACGCTAACCCTAGTTGTCCTGACGCTAACCCTAGTTGTCCTGACGCTAACCCTAGTTGTCCTGACGCTAACCCTAGTTGTCCTGCCGCTATCCCTAGTTGTCCTGACGCTAACCCTAGTTGTCCTGACGCTAACCCTAGTTGTCCTGACGCTAAACCTAGTTGTCCTGACGCTAACCCTAGTTGTCCTGACGCTAACCCTAGTTGTCCTGACGCTAACCCTAGTTGTCCTGACGATAACCCTAGTTGTCCTGACGCTAACCCTAGTTGTCGTGTCGCTAACCCTAGGTGTCCTGACGCTAACCCTAGTTGTCGTGACGCTAACCCTAGTTGTCCTGACGCTAACCCTAGTTGTCCTGACGCTAACCCTAGTTGTCCTGACGCTAACCCTAGTTGTCGTGACGCTAACCCTAGTTGTCCTGATGCTAACCCTAGTTGTCCTGACGCTAACCCTAGTTGTCCTGACGCTAACCCTAGTTGTTGTGACGCTAACCCTAGGTGTCCTGACGCTAACCCTAGTTGTCGTGACGCTAACCCTAGTTGTCCTGACGCTAACCCTATATGTCCTGACGCTAACCCTAGTTGTCCTGACGCTAACCCTAGTTGTCGTGACGCTAACCCTAGTTGTCCTGACGCTAACCCTAGTTGTCCTGACGCTAACCCTAGTTGTCCTGACGGTAACCCTAGTTGTCCTGACGCTAACCCTAGTTGTCCTGACGGTAACCCTAGTTGTCCTGACGCTAACCCTAGTTGTCCTGACGGTAACCCTAGTTGTCCTGACGGTAACCCTAGTTGTCCTGACGCTAACCCTAGTTGTCCTGACGCTAACCCTAGTTGTCGTGACGCTAACCCTAGTTGTCGTGACGCTAACCCTAGTTGTCCTGACGCTAACCCTAGTTGTCCTGACGCTAACCCTAGTTGTCCTGACGCTAACCCTAGTTGTCGTGACGCTAACTCTAGTTGTCCTGACGCTAACCCTAGTTGTCCTGACGCTAACCCTAGTTGTCCTGACGCTAACCCTAGATGTCTTGACGCTAACCCTAGTTGTCCTGACGCAAACCCTAGTTGTCCTGACGCTAACCCTAGTTGTCCTGAAGCTAACCCTAGTTGTCCTGACGCTAACCCTAGTTGTCCTGACGGTAAACCTAGTTGTCCTGACGGTAAACCTAGTTGTCCTGACGCTAACCCTAGTTGTCCTGACGCTAACCCTAGTTGTCCTGACGCTAACCCTAGTTGTCGGGACGCTAACCCTAGTTGTCGTGACGCTAACCCTAGTTGTCCTGACGCTAACCCTAGTTGTCCTTACGCTAACCCTAGTTGTCCTGACGCTAACCCTAGTTGTCGTGACGCTAACCCTAGTTGTCCTGACGCTAACTCTAGTTGTCCTGACGCTAACCCTAGTTGTCGTGACGCTAACCCTAGTTGTCCTGACGCTAACCCTAGTTGTCAGGACGCTAACCCTAGTTGTCGTGACGCTAACCCTAGTTGTCCTGACTCTAACCCTAGTTGTCCTGACGCTAACCCTAGTTGTCCTGACGCTAACCCTAGTTGTTGTGACGCTAACCCTAGTTGTCCTGACGCTAACCCTAGTTGTCCTGACGCTAACCCTAGTTAGCCTGACGCTAACCCTAGTTGTCGTGACGCTAACCCTAGTTGTCCTGACGCTAACCCTAGTTGTCGTGATGCTAACCCTAGTTGTCCTGACGCTAACCCTAGTTGTCGTGACGCTAACCCTAGTTGTCCTGACGCTAACCCTAGTTGTCCCGATGCTAACCCTAGTTGTCCCGATGCTAACCCTAGTTATCCTGACGCTAACCCTAGTTGTCCTGACGCTAACCCTAGTTGTCCTGACGCTAACTCTAGTTGTCCCGACGCTAACCCTAGTTGTCCTGACGCTAACCCTAGTTGTCCTGACGCTAACCCTAGTTGTCCTGACGCTAACCCTAGTTGTCCTGCCGCTATCCCTAGTTGTCCTGACGCTAACCCTAGTTGTCCTGACGCTAACCCTAGTTGTCCTGACGCTAAACCTAGTTGTCCTGACGCTAACCCTAGTTGTCCTGACGCTAACCCTAGTTGTCCTGACGCTAACCCTAGTTGTCCTGACGATAACCCTAGTTGTCCTGACGCTAACCCTAGTTGTCGTGTCGCTAACCCTAGGTGTCCTGACGCTAACCCTAGTTGTCGTGACGCTAACCCTAGTTGTCCTGACGCTAACCCTAGTTGTCCTGACGCTAACCCTAGTTGTCCTGACGCTAACCCTAGTTGTCGTGACGCTAACCCTAGTTGTCCTGATGCTAACCCTAGTTGTCCTGACGCTAACCCTAGTTGTCCTGACGCTAACCCTAGTTGTTGTGACGCTAACCCTAGGTGTCCTGACGCTAACCCTAGTTGTCGTGACGCTAACCCTAGTTGTCCTGACGCTAACCCTATATGTCCTGACGCTAACCCTAGTTGTCCTGACGCTAACCCTAGTTGTCGTGACGCTAACCCTAGTTGTCCTGACGCTAACCCTAGTTGTCCTGACGCTAACCCTAGTTGTCGTGACGCTAACCCTAGTTGTCCTGACGCTAACCCTAGTTGTCCTGACGCTAACCCTAGTTGTCCTGACGCTAACCCTAGTTGTCGTGACGCTAACCCTAGTTGTCCTGACGCTATCCCTAGTTGTCGTGACGCTAACCCTAGTTGTCCTGACGCTAATCCTAGTTGTCCTGACGCTAACCCTAGTTGTCCTGACGCTAACCCTAGTTGTCCTGACGCTAACCCTAGTTGTCGTGACGCTAACCCTAGTTGTCCTGATGCTAACCCTAGTTGTGACGCTAACCCTAGTTGTCCTGACGCTAACCCTAGTTGTCCTGACGATAACCCTAGTTGTCCTGACGCTAACCCTAGTTGTCCTGACGCTAACCCTAGTTGTCCTGACTCTAACCCTAGTTGTCGTGACGCTAACCCTAGTTGTCCTGACGCTAACCCTAGTTGTCGTGACGCTAACGCTAGTTGTCCTGACGCTAACCCTAGTTGTCCTGACGCTAACCCTTGTTGTCCTGACGCTAACCCTAGTTGTCCTGATGCTAACCCTAGTTGTCCCGACGCTAACCCTAGTTGTCCTGAGGCTAACCCTAGTTGTCCTGACGCTAACCCTAGTTGTCCCGACGCTAACCCTAGTTGTCCTGACGCTACCCCTAGTTGTCCTGACGCTATCCCTAGTTGTCCTGACGCTAACCCTAGTTGTCGGGACGCTAACCCTAGTTGTCGTGACGCTAACCCTAGTTGTCCTGACTCTAACCCTAGTTGTCCTGACGCTAACCCTAGTTGTCCTGACGCTAACCCTAGTTGTTGTGACGCTAACCCTAGTTGTCCTGACGCTAACCCTAGTTGTCCTGACGCTAACCCTAGTTAGCCTGACGCTAACCCTAGTTGTCGTGACGCTAACCCTAGTTGTCCTGACGCTAACCCTAGTTGTCGTGACGCTAACCCTAGTTGTACTGACGCTAACCCTAGTTGTCGTGACGCTAACCCTAGTTGTCCTGACGCTAACCCTAGTTGTCCTGACGCTAACCCTAGTTGTCCCGACGCTAACCCTAGTTGTTGTGACGCTAACCCTAGTTGTCCTGACGCTAACCCTAGTTGTCCTGACGCTAACCCTAGTTAGCCTGACGCTAACCCTAGTTGTCGTGACGCTAACCCTAGTTGTCCTGACGCTAACCCTAGTTGTCGTGACGCTAACCCTAGTTGTCCTGACGCTAACCCTAGTTGTCGTGACGCTAACCCTAGTTGTCCTGACGCTAACCCTAGTTGTCCTGACGCTAACCCTAGTTGTCCCGACGCTAACCCTAGTTGTCCCGATGCTAACCCTAGTTATCCTGACGCTAACCCTAGTTGTCCTGACGCTAACCCTAGTTGTCCTGACGCTAACCCTAGTTGTCCCGACGCTAACCCTAGTTGTCCTGACGCTAACCCTAGTTGTCCTGACGCTAACCCTAGTTGTCCTGATGCTAACCCTAGTTGTCCTGCCGCTATCCCTAGTTGTCCTGACGCTAACCCTAGTTGTCCTGACGCTAACCCTAGTTGTCCTGACGCTAAACCTAGTTGTCCTGACGCTAACCCTAGTTGTCCTGACGCTAACCCTAGTTGTCGTGACGCTAACCCTAGTTGTCCTGACGCTAACCCTAGTTGTCCTGACGCTAACCCTAGTTGTCCTGACGCTAACCCTAGTTGTTGTGACGCTAACCCTAGGTGTCCTGACGCTAACCCTAGTTGTCGTGACGCTAACCCTAGTTGTCCTGACGCTAACCCTATATGTCCTGACGCTAACCCTAGTTGTCGTGACGTTAACCCTAGTTGTCCTGACGCTAACCCTAGTTGTCGTGACGCTAACGCTAGTTGTCCTGACGCTAACCCTAGTTGTCCTGACGCTAACCCTTGTTGTCCTGACGCTAACCCTAGTTGTCCTGATGCTAACCCTAGTTGTGACGCTAACCCTAGTTGTCCTGACGCTAACCCTAGTTGTCCTGACGATAACCCTAGTTGTCCTGACGCTAACCCTAGTTGTCCTGACTCTAACCCTAGTTGTCGTGACGTTAACCCTAGTTGTCCTGACGCTAACCCTAGTTGTCGTGACGCTAACGCTAGTTGTCCTGACGCTAACCCTAGTTGTCCTGACGCTAACCCTTGTTGTCCTGACGCTAACCCTAGTTGTCCTGATGCTAACCCTAGTTGTCCCGACGCTAACCCTAGTTGTCCTGACGCTAACCCTAGTTGTCCTGACGCTAACCCTAGTTGTCCTGACGCTAACCCTAGTTGTCCCGACGCTAACCCTAGTTGTCCCGATGCTAACCCTAGTTATCCTGACGCTAACCCTAGTTGTCCTGACGCTAACCCTAGTTGTCCTGACGCTAACCCTAGTTGTCCCGACGCTAACCCTAGTTGTCCTGACGCTAACCCTAGTTGTCCTGACGCTAACCCTAGTTGTCCTGATGCTAACCCTAGTTGTCCTGCCGCTATCCCTAGTTGTCCTGACGCTAACCCTAGTTGTCCTGACGCTAACCCTAGTTGTCCTGACGCTAAACCTAGTTGTCCTGACGCTAACCCTAGTTGTCCTGACGCTAACCCTAGTTGTCCTGACGCTAACCCTAGTTGTCGTGACGCTAACCCTAGTTGTCCTGACGCTAACCCTAGTTGTTGTGACGCTAACCCTAGGTGTCCTGACGCTAACCCTAGTTGTCGTGACGCTAACCCTAGTTGTCCTGACGCTAACCCTATATGTCCTGACGCTAACCCTAGTTGTCGTGACGTTAACCCTAGTTGTCCTGACGCTAACCCTAGTTGTCGTGACGCTAACGCTAGTTGTCCTGACGCTAACCCTAGTTGTCCTGACGCTAACCCTTGTTGTCCTGACGCTAACCCTAGTTGTCCTGCCGCTATCCCTAGTTGTCCTGACGCTAACCCTAGTTGTCCTGACGCTAACCCTAGTTGTCCTGACGCTAAACCTAGTTGTCCTGACGCTAACCCTAGTTGTCCTGACGCTAACCCTAGTTGTCCTGACGCTAACCCTAGTTGTCGTGACGCTAACCCTAGTTGTCCTGACGCTAACCCTAGTTGTCCTGACGCTAACCCTAGTTGTCCTGACGCTAACCCTAGTTGTTGTGACGCTAACCCTAGGTGTCCTGACGCTAACCCTAGTTGTCGTGACGCTAACCCTAGTTGTCCTGACGCTAACCCTATATGTCCTGACGCTAACCCTAGTTGTCGTGACGTTAACCCTAGTTGTCCTGACGCTAACCCTAGTTGTCGTGACGCTAACGCTAGTTGTCCTGACGCTAACCCTAGTTGTCCTGACGCTAACCCTTGTTGTCCTGACGCTAACCCTAGTTGTCCTGATGCTAACCCTAGTTGTGACGCTAACCCTAGTTGTCCTGACGCTAACCCTAGTTGTCCTGACGATAACCCTAGTTGTCCTGACGCTAACCCTAGTTGTCCTGACTCTAACCCTAGTTGTCGTGACGTTAACCCTAGTTGTCCTGACGCTAACCCTAGTTGTCGTGACGCTAACGCTAGTTGTCCTGACGCTAACCCTAGTTGTCCTGACGCTAACCCTTGTTGTCCTGACGCTAACCCTAGTTGTCCTGATGCTAACCCTAGTTGTCCCGACGCTAACCCTAGTTGTCCTGAGGCTAACCCTAGTTGTCCTGACGCTAACCCTAGTTGTCCCGACGCTAACCCTAGTTGTCCTGACACAAACCCTAGTTGTCCTGACGCTATCCCTAGTTGTCCTGACGCTAACCCTAGTTGTTCTGACGCTAACCCTAGTTGTCCTGACGCTTTCCCTAGTTGTCCTGATGCTAACCCTAGTTGTCCTGGCGCTAACCCTAGTTGTCCTGGCGCTAACCCTAGTTGTCCTGACGCTAACCCTAGTTGTCCTGACGCTAACCCTAGTTGTCCAGACGCTAACCCTAGTTGTCCAGACGCTAACCCTAGTTGTCCTGATGCTTACCCTAGTTGTCCTGACGCTAACCCTAGTTGTCCTGACGCTAACCCTAGTTGTCCTGACGCTAACCCTAGTTGTCCTGACGCTAACCCTAGTTGTCCTGACGCTAACCCTAGTTGTCCTGACGCTAACCCTAGTTGTCCTGGAGCTAACCCTAGTTGTCCTGGCGCTAAACCTAGTTGTCCTGGCGCTAACCCTAGTTGTCCTGGCGCTAACCCTAGTTGTAATGGCGCTAACCCTAGTTGTCCTGGCGCTAACCCTAGTTGTCCTGACGCTAACCCGAGTTGTCCTGACGTTAACCCGAGTTGTCCTGACGCTAACCCGAGTTGTCCTGACGCTAACCGAGTTGTCCTGACGCTAACCCTAGTTGTCCTGACGCTAACCCTAGTTGTCCTGATGCTAACCCGATTTGTCCTGACGCTAACCCTACTTGTCCTGACGCTAACCCTAGTTGTTGTGACGCTAACCCTAGGTGTCCTGACGCTAACCCTAGTTGTCGTGACGCTAACCCTAGTTGTCCTGACGCTAACCCTATATGTCCTGACGCTAACCCTAGTTGTCGTGACGTTAACCCTAGTTGTCCTGACGCTAACCCTAGTTGTCGTGACGCTAACCCTAGTTGTCCTGACGCTAACCCTAGTTGTCCTGACGCTAACCCTAGTTAGCCTGACGCTAACCCTAGTTGTCGTGACGCTAACCCTAGGTGTCCTGACGCTAACCCTAGTTGTCGTGACGCTAACCCTAGTTGTCCTGACGCTAACCCTAATTGTCGTGACGCTAACCCTAGTTGTCCTGACGCTAACCCTAGTTGTCCTGACGCTAACCCTAGTTGTCCCGACGCTAACCCTAGTTGTCCCGATGCTAACCCTAGTTATCCTGACGCTAACCCTAGTTGTCCTGACGCTAACCCTAGTTGTCCTGACGCTAACCCTAGTTGTCCCGACGCTAACCCTAGTTGTCCTGACGCTAACCCTAGTTGTCCTGACGCTAACCCTAGTTGTCCTGATGCTAACCCTAGTTGTCCTGCCGCTATCCCTAGTTGTCCTGACGCTAACCCTAGTTGTCCTGACGCTAACCCTAGTTGTCCTGACGCTAAACCTAGTTGTCCTGACGCTAACCCTAGTTGTCCTGACGCTAACCCTAGTTGTCCTGACGCTAACCCTAGTTGTCGTGACGCTAACCATAGTTGTCCTGACGCTAACCCTAGTTGTCCTGACGCTAACCCTAGTTGTCCTGACGCTAACCCTAGTTGTTGTGACGCTAACCCTAGGTGTCCTGACGCTAACCCTAGTTGTCGTGACGCTAACCCTAGCTGTCCTGACGCTAACCCTATATGTCCTGACGCTAACCCTAGTTGTCGTGACGTTAACCCTAGTTGTCCTGACGCTAACCCTAGTTGTCGTGACGCTAACGCTAGTTGTCCTGACGCTAACCCTAGTTGTCCTGACGCTAACCCTTGTTGTCCTGACGCTAACCCTAGTTGTCCTGATGCTAACCCTAGTTGTGACGCTAACCCTAGTTGTCCTGACGCTAACCCTAGTTGTCCTGACGATAACCCTAGTTGTCCTGACGCTAACCCTAGTTGTCCTGACTCTAACCCTAGTTGTCGTGACGTTAACCCTAGTTGTCCTGACGCTAACCCTAGTTGTCGTGACGCTAACGCTAGTTGTCCTGACGCTAACCCTAGTTGTCCTGACGCTAACCCTTGTTGTCCTGACGCTAACCCTAGTTGTCCTGATGCTAACCCTAGTTGTCCCGACGCTAACCCTAGTTGTCCTGAGGCTAACCCTAGTTGTCCTGACGCTAACCCTAGTTGTCCCGACGCTAACCCTAGTTGTCCTGACACAAACCCTAGTTGTCCTGACGCTATCCCTAGTTGTCCTGACGCTAACCCTAGTTGTTCTGACGCTAACCCTAGTTGTCCTGACGCTTTCCCTAGTTGTCCTGATGCTAACCCTAGTTGTCCTGGCGCTAACCCTAGTTGTCCTGGCGCTAACCCTAGTTGTCCTGACGCTAACCCTAGTTGTCCTGACGCTAACCCTAGTTGTCCAGACGCTAACCCTAGTTGTCCAGACGCTAACCCTAGTTGTCCTGATGCTTACCCTAGTTGTCCTGACGCTAACCCTAGTTGTCCTGACGCTAACCCTAGTTGTCCTGACGCTAACCCTAGTTGTCCTGACGCTAACCCTAGTTGTCCTGACGCTAACCCTAGTTGTCCTGACGCTAACCCTAGTTGTCCTGGAGCTAACCCTAGTTGTCCTGGCGCTAAACCTAGTTGTCCTGGCGCTAACCCTAGTTGTCCTGGCGCTAACCCTAGTTGTAATGGCGCTAACCCTAGTTGTCCTGGCGCTAACCCTAGTTGTCCTGACGCTAACCCGAGTTGTCCTGACGTTAACCCGAGTTGTCCTGACGCTAACCCGAGTTGTCCTGACGCTAACCGAGTTGTCCTGACGCTAACCCTAGTTGTCCTGACGCTAACCCTAGTTGTCCTGATGCTAACCCGATTTGTCCTGACGCTAACCCTACTTGTCCTGACGCTAACCCTAGTTGTCGTGACGCTAACCCTAGTTGTCCTGATGCTAACCCTAGTTGTCCTGACGCTAACCCTAGTTGTCCTGACGCTAACCCTAGTTGTCCTGACGCTAACCCTAGTTGTCCTGATGCTAACCCTAGTTGTCCTGACGCTAACCCTAGTTGTCCTGACGCTAACCCTAGTTGTCCTGACGCTAACCCTAGTTGTCCTGACTCTAACCCTAGTTGTCGTGACGCTAACCCTAGTTGTCCTGACGCTAACCCTAGTTGTCCTGACGCTAACCCTAGTTGTCGTGACGCTAACGCTAGTTGTCCTGACGCTAACCCTAGTTGTCCTGACGCTAACCCTTGTTGTCCTGACGCTAACCCTAGTTGTCCTGATGCTAACCCTAGTTGTGACGCTAACCCTAGTTGTCCTGACGCTAACCCTAGTTGTCCTGATGATAACCCTAGTTGTCCTGACGCTAACCCTAGTTGTCCTGACTCTAACCCTAGTTGTCGTGACGTTAACCCTAGTTGTCCTGACGCTAACCCTAGTTGTCGTGACGCTAACGCTAGTTGTCCTGACGCTAACCCTAGTTGTCCTGACGCTAACCCTTGTTGTCCTGGCGCTAACCCTAGTTGTCCTGGCGCTAACCCTAGTTGTCCTGACGCTAACCCTAGTTGTCCTGACGCTAACCCTAGTTGTCCAGACGCTAACCCTAGTTGTCCAGACGCTAACCCTAGTTGTCCTGATGCTTACCCTAGTTGTCCTGACGCTAACCCTAGTTGTCCTGACGCTAACCCTAGTTGTCCTGACGCTAACCCTAGTTGTCCTGACGCTAACCCTAGTTGTCCTGACGCTAACCCTAGTTGTCCTGACGCTAACCCTAGTTGTCCTGGAGCTAACCCTAGTTGTCCTGGCGCTAAACCTAGTTGTCCTGGCGCTAACCCTAGTTGTCCTGGCGCTAACCCTAGTTGTAATGGCGCTAACCCTAGTTGTCCTGGCGCTAACCCTAGTTGTCCTGACGCTAACCCGAGTTGTACTGACGTTAACCCGAGTTGTCCTGACGCTAACCCGAGTTGTCCTGACGCTAACCGAGTTGTCCTGACGCTAACCCTAGTTGTCCTGACGCTAACCCTAGTTGTCCTGATGCTAACCCGATTTGTCCTGACGCTAACCCTACTTGTCCTGACGCTAACCCTAGTTGTCGTGACGCTAACCCTAGTTGTCCTGATGCTAACCCTAGTTGTCCTGACGCTAACCCTAGTTGTCCTGACGCTAACCCTAGTTGTCCTGACGCTAACCCTAGTTGTCCTGATGCTAACCCTAGTTGTCCTGACGCTAACCCTAGTTGTCCTGACGCTAACCCTAGTTGTCCTGACGCTAACCCTAGTTGTCCTGACTCTAACCCTAGTTGTCGTGACGCTAACCCTAGTTGTCCTGACGCTAACCCTAGTTGTCCTGACGCTAACCCTAGTTGTCGTGACGCTAACGCTAGTTGTCCTGACGCTAACCCTAGTTGTCCTGACGCTAACCCTTGTTGTCCTGACGCTAACCCTAGTTGTCCTGATGCTAACCCTAGTTGTGACGCTAACCCTAGTTGTCCTGACGCTAACCCTAGTTGTCCTGACGATAACCCTTGTTGTCCTGACGCTAACCCTAGTTGTCCTGACTCTAACCCTAGTTGTCGTGACGTTAACCCTAGTTGTCCTGACGCTAACCCTAGTTGTCGTGACGCTAACGCTAGTTGTCCTGACGCTAACCCTAGTTGTCCTGACGCTAACCCTTGTTGTCCTGACGCTAACCCTAGTTGTCCTGATGCTAACCCTAGTTGTTCCGACGCTAACCCTAGTTGTCCTGAGGCTAACCCTAGTTGTCCTGACGCTAACCCTAGTTGTCCCGACGCTAACCCTAGTTGTCCTGACACAAACCCTAGTTGTCCTGACGCTATCCCTAGTTGTCCTGACGCTAACCCTAGTTGTTCTGACGCTAACCCTAGTTGTCCTGACGCTTTCCCTAGTTGTCCTGATGCTAACCCTAGTTGTCCTGGCGCTAACCCTAGTTGTCCTGGCGCTAACCCTAGTTGTCCTGACGCTAACCCTAGTTGTCCTGACGCTAACCCTAGTTGTCCAGACGCTAACCCTAGTTGTCCAGACGCTAACCCTAGTTGTCCTGATGCTTACCCTAGTTGTCCTGACGCTAACCCTAGTTGTCCTGACGCTAACCCTAGTTGTCCTGACGCTAACCCTAGTTGTCCTGACGCTAACCCTAGTTGTCCTGGAGCTAACCCTAGTTGTCCTGGCGCTAAACCTAGTTGTCCTGGCGCTAACCCTAGTTGTCCTGGCGCTAACCCTAGTTGTAATGGCGCTAACCCTAGTTGTCCTGGCGCTAACCCTAGTTGTCCTGACGCTAACCCGAGTTGTCCTGACGTTAACCCGAGTTGTCCTGACGCTAACCCGAGTTGTCCTGACGCTAACCGAGTTGTCCTGACGCTAACCCTAGTTGTCCTGACGCTAACCCTAGTTGTCCTGATGCTAACCCGATTTGTCCTGACGCTAACCCTACTTGTCCTGACGCTAACCCTAGTTGTCGTGACGCTAACCCTAGTTGTCCTGATGCTAACCCTAGTTGTCCTGACGCTAACCCTAGTTGTCCTGACGCTAACCCTAGTTGTCCTGACGATAACCCTAGTTGTCCTGACGCTAACCCTAGTTGTCCTGACTCTAACCCTAGTTGTCGTGACGCTAACCCTAGTTGTCCTGACGCTAACCCTAGTTGTCGTGACGCTAACGCTAGTTATCCTGACGCTAACCCTACTTGTCCTGACGCTAACCCTAGTTGTCCTGACGCTAACGCTAGTTATCCTGACGCTAACCCTACTTGTCCTGACGCTAACCCTAGTTGTCCTGACGCTAACCCTAGTTGTCCCGACGCTAACCCTAGTTGTCCCGACGCTAACCCTAGTTGTCCTGACGCTAACCCTAGTTGTCCCGACGCTAACCCTAGTTGTCCCGACGCTAACCCTAGTTGTCCTGACGCTAACCCTAGTTGTCCTGACGCTAACCCTAGTTGTCCTGACGCTATCCCTAGTTGTCCTGACGCTAACCCTAGTTGTCCTGACGCTAACCCTAGTTGTCCTGACGCTAAACCTAGTTGTCCTGACGCTAACCCTAGTTGTCCTGACGCTAACCCTAGTTGTCCTGACGCTAACCCTAGTTGTCCTGACGATAACCCTAGTTGTCCTGACGCTAACCCTAGTTGTCGTGTCGCTAACCCTAGGTGTCCTGACGCTAACCCTAGTTGTCGTGACGCTAACCCTAATTGTCCTGACGCTAACCCTAGTTGTCCTGACGCTAACCCTAGTTGTACTGAAGCTAACCCTAGTTGTCGTGACGCTAACCCTAGTTGTCCTGACGCTAACCCTAGTTGTCCTGACGCTAACCCTAGTTGTCCTGACGCTAACCCTAGTTGTCGTGACGCTAACCCTAGTTGTCCTGACGCTAACCCTAGTTGTCCTGACGCTAACCCTAGTTGTCCTGGAGCTAACCCTAGTTGTCCTGGCGCTAAACCTAGTTGTCCTGGCGCTAACCCTAGTTGTCCTGGCGCTAACCCTAGTTGTAATGGCGCTAACCCTAGTTGTCCTGGCGCTAACCCTAGTTGTCCTGACGCTAACCCGAGTTGTCCTGACGTTAACCCGAGTTGTCCTGACGCTAACCCGAGTTGTCCTGACGCTAACCGAGTTGTCCTGACGCTAACCCTAGTTGTCCTGACGCTAACCCTAGTTGTCCTGATGCTAACCCGATTTGTCCTGACGCTAACCCTACTTGTCCTGACGCTAACCCTAGTTGTCCTGATGCTAACCCTAGTTGTCCTGACGCTAACCCTAGTTGTCCTGACGCTAACCCTAGTTGTCCTGACGATAACCCTAGTTGTCCTGACGCTAACCCTAGTTGTCCTGACTCTAACCCTAGTTGTCGTGACGCTAACCCTAGTTGTCCTGACGCTAACCCTAGTTGTCGTGACGCTAACGCTAGTTATCCTGACGCTAACCCTACTTGTCCTGACGCTAACCCTAGTTGTCCTGACGCTAACGCTAGTTATCCTGACGCTAACCCTACTTGTCCTGACGCTAACCCTAGTTGTCCTGACGCTAACCCTAGTTGTCCCGACGCTAACCCTAGTTGTCCCAACGCTAACCCTAGTTGTCCTGACGCTAACCCTAGTTGTCCCGACGCTAACCCTAGTTGTCCCGACGCTAACCCTAGTTGTCCTGACGCTAACCCTAGTTGTCCTGACGCTAACCCTAGTTGTCCTGACGCTATCCCTAGTTGTCCTGACGCTAACCCTAGTTGTCCTGACGCTAACCCTAGTTGTCCTGACGCTAAACCTAGTTGTCCTGACGCTAACCCTAGTTGTCCTGACGCTAACCCTAGTTGTCCTGACGCTAACCCTAGTTGTCCTGACGATAACCCTAGTTGTCCTGACGCTAACCCTAGTTGTCGTGTCGCTAACCCTAGGTGTCCTGACGCTAACCCTAGTTGTCGTGACGCTAACCCTAGTTGTCCTGACGCTAACCCTAGTTGTCCTGACGCTAACCCTAGTTGTCCTGAAGCTAACCCTAGTTGTCGTGACGCTAACCCTAGTTGTCCTGACGCTAACCCTAGTTGTCCTGACGCTAACCCTAGTTGTCCTGACGCTAACCTTAGTTGTCGTGACGCTAACCCTAGGTGTCCTGACGCTAACCCTAGTTGTCGTGACGCTAACCCTAGTTGTCCTGACGCTAACCCTATATTTCCTGACGCTAACCCTAGTTGTCCTGACGCTAACCCTAGTTGTCGTGACGCTAACCCTAGTTGTCCTGACGCTAACCCTAGTTGTCCTGACGCTAACCCTAGTTGTCCTGACGCTAACTCTAGTTGTCCTGACGCTAACCCTAGTTGTCCTGACTCTAACCCTAGTTGTCGTGACGCTAACCCTAGTTGTCCTGACGCTAACCCTAGTTGTCGTGACGCTAACCCTAGTTGTCCTGACGCTAACCCTAGTTGTCGTGACGCTAACCCTAGTTGTCCTGACGCTAACCCTAGTTGTCCTGACGCTAACCCTAGTTGTCCTGACGCTAACCCTAGTTGTCGTGACGCTAACCCTAGTTGTCCTGATGCTAACCCTAGTTGTGACGCTAACCCTAGTTGTCCTGACGCTAACCCTAGTTGTCCTGACGCTAACCCTAGTTGTCCTGACGATAACCCTAGTTGTCCTGACGCTAACCCTAGTTGTCCTGACGCTAACCCTAGTTGTCCTGACTCTAACCCTAGTTGTCGTGACGCTAACCCTAGTTGTCCTGACGCTAACCCTAGTTGTCGTGATGCTAACGCTAGTTGTCCTGACGCTAACCCTAGTTGTCCTGACGCTAACCCTAGTTGTCCTGACGCTAACCCTAGTTGTCCTGACGCTAACCCTAGTAGTCCTGATGCTAACCCTAGTTGTCCCGACGCTAACCCTAGTTGTCTTGAGGCTAACCCTAGTTGTCCTGACGCTAACCCTAGTTGTCCCGACGCTAACCCTAGTTGTCCTGATGCTAACCCTAGTTGTCCTGACGCTAACCCTAGTTGTCCTGACGCTATCCCTAGTTGTCCTGACGCTAACCCTAGTTGTCCTGACGCTAACCCTAGTTGTCCTGACGCTTACCCTAGTTGTCCTGACGCTAATCCTAGTTGTCCTGACGCTAACCCTAGTTGTCCTGACGCTAACCCTAGTTGTCCTGACGCTTACCCTAGTTGTCCTGACGCTAACCCTAGTTGTCCTGATGCTAACCCTAGTTGTCCTGGCGCTAACCCTAGTTGTCCTGGCGCTAACCCTAGTTGTCCTGACGCTAACCCTAGTTGTCCTGACGCTAACCCTAGTTGTCCTGACGCTTACCCTAGTTGTCCTGACGCTAACCCTAGTTGTCCTGACGCTAACCCTAGTTGTCCTGACGCTAACCCTAGTTGTCCTGACGCTAACCCTAGTTGTCCTGGAGCTAACCCTAGTTGTCCTGGCGCTAACCCTAGTTGTCCTGGTGCTAAACCTAGTTGTCCTGGCGCTAACCCTAGTTGTCCTGGCGCTAACCCTAGTTGTAATGGCGCTAACCCTAGTTGTCCTGGCGCTAACCCTAGTTGTCCTGACGCTAACCCGAGTTGTCCTGACGTTAACCCGAGTTGTCCTGACGCTAACCCGAGTTGTCCTGACGCTAACCAAGTTGTCCTGACGCTAACCCTAGTTGTCCTGACACTAACCCGATTTGTCCTGACGCTAACCCTACTTGTCCTGACGCTAACCCTAGTTGTCGTGACGCTAACCCTAGTTGTCCTGATGCTAACCCTTGTTGTGACGCTAACCCTAGTTGTCCTGACGCTAACCCTAGTTGTCCTGATGATAACCCTAGTTGTCCTGACGCTAACCCTAGTTGTCCTGACGCTAACCCTAGTTGTCCTGACTCTAACCCTAGTTGTCGTGACGCTAACCGTAGTTGTCCTGACGCTAACCCTAGTTGTCCTGATGCTAACCCTAGTTGTCCCGACGCTAACCCTAGTTGTCCTGAGGCTAACCCTAGTTGTCCTGACGCTAACCCTAGTTGTCCCGACGCTAACCCTAGTTGTCCTGACGCTAACCCTAGTTGTCCTGACGCTATCCCTAGTTGTCCTGACGCTAACCCTAGTTGTCCTGACGCTAACCCTAGTTGTCCTGACGCTAACCCTAGTTGTCCTGACGCTTACCCTAGTTGTCCTGATGCTAACCCTAGTTGTCCTGATGCTAACCCTAGTTTTCCTGGCGCTAACCATAGTTGTCCTGGCGCTAACCCTAGTTGTCCTGGCGCTAACCCTAGTTGTCCTGACGCTAAGCCTAGTTGTCCTGACGCTAACCCTAGTTGTCCTGACGCTAACCCTAGTTGTCCTGACGCTTACCCTAGTTGTCCTGACGCTAACCCTAGTTGTCCTGACGCTAACCCTAGTTGACCTGACGCTAACCCTAGTTGTCCTGACGCTAACCCTAGTTGTCCTGACGCTAACCCTAGTTGTCCTGGAGCTAACCCTAGTTGTCCTGGGCTAACCCTAGTTGTCCTGGCGCTAACCCTAGTTGTAATGGCGCTAACCCTAGTTGTCCTGGTGCTAACCCTAGTTGTCCTGACTCTAACCCGAGTTGTCCTGACGTTAACCCGAGTTGTCCTGATGCTAACCCGAGTTGTCCTGACGCTAACCGAGTTGTCCTGACGCTAACCCTAGTTGTCCTGACGCTAACCCTAGTTGTCCTGACGCTAACCCGATTTGTCCTGACGCTAACCCTACTTGTCCTGACGCTAACCCTACTTGTCCTGACGCTAACCCTAGTTGTCCTGACGCTAACCCTAGTTGTCCTGACGCTAACCCTAGTTGTCCTGACGCTAACCCTAGTTGTCCTGACACTAACCCTAGTTGTCGTGACGCTAACCCTAGTTGTCGTGACGCTAACCCTAGCTGTCCTGACGCTAACCCTAGTTGTCCTGACGCTAACCCTACTTGTCCTGACGCTAACCCTAGTTGTCCTGTCGCTAACCCTACTTGTCCTGAGGCTAACCCTAGTTGTCCTGACGCTAACCCTAGTTGTCCTGACGCTAACACTAGTTGTCCTGACGCTAACCCTAGTTGTCCTGACGCTAAACCTAGTTGTCCTGACGCTAACCCTAGTTGTCCAGACGCTAACCCTAGTTGTCCTGACGCTAACCCTAGTTGTTCTGATGCTAACCCTAGTTGTCCTTACACTAATCCTACTTGTCCTGACGCTAAACCTACTTGTCCTGACGCTAACCCTACTTGTCCTGACGCTAACCCTAGTTTTCCTGACGCTAACCCTAGTTGTCCTGACGCTAACCCTACTTGTCCTGACGCAAACCCTACTTGTCCTGATGCTAACCCTAGTTGTCCTGACGCTAACCCTAGTTGTCCTGACGCTAACCCTACTTGTCCTGACGCTAACCCTAGTTGTCCTGACGCTAACCCTAGTTGTCCTGACGCTAACCCTAGTTGGCCTGACGCCAACCCTAGTTGTCCTGACGCTAACCCTAGTTGTCCTGACGCTATCCCTAGTTGTCCTGACGCTAACCCTAGTTGTCCTGACGCTAACCCTAGTTGTCCTGACGCTAAACCTAGTTGTCCTGACGCTAACCCTAGTTGTCCTGACGCTAACCCTAGTTGTCCTGACGCTAACCCTAGTTGTCCTGACGATAACCCTAGTTGTCCTGACGCTAACCCTAGTTGTCGTGTCGCTAACCCTAGGTGTCCTGACGCTAACCCTAGTTGTCGTGACGCTAACCCTAGTTGTCCTGACGCTAACCCTAGTTGTCCTGACGCTAACCCTAGTTGTCCTGAAGCTAACCCTAGTTGTCGTGACGCTAACCCTAGTTGTCCTGACGCTAACCCTAGTTGTCCTGACGCTAACCCTAGTTGTCCTGACGCTAACCCTAGTTGTCGTGACGCTAACCCTAGTTGTCCTGACGCTAACCCTAGTTGTCCTGACGCTAACCCTAGTTGTCCTGGAGCTAACCCTAGTTGTCCTGGCGCTAAACCTAGTTGTCCTGGCGCTAACCCTAGTTGTCCTGGCGCTAACCCTAGTTGTAATGGCGCTAACCCTAGTTGTCCTGGCGCTAACCCTAGTTGTCCTGACGCTAACCCGAGTTGTCCTGACGTTAACCCGAGTTGTCCTGACGCTAACCCGAGTTGTCCTGACGCTAACCGAGTTGTCCTGACGCTAACCCTAGTTGTCCTGACGCTAACCCTAGTTGTCCTGATGCTAACCCGATTTGTCCTGACGCTAACCCTACTTGTCCTGACGCTAACCCTAGTTGTCGTGACGCTAACCCTAGTTGTCCTGATGCTAACCCTAGTTGTCCTGACGCTAACCCTAGTTGTCCTGACGCTAACCCTAGTTGTCCTGACGATAACCCTAGTTGTCCTGACGGTAACCCTAGTTGTCCTGACTCTAACCCTAGTTGTCGTGACGCTAACCCTAGTTGTCCTGACGCTAACCCTAGTTGTCGTGACGCTAACGCTAGTTATCCTGACGCTAACCCTACTTGTCCTGACGCTAACCCTAGTTGTCCTGACGCTAACGCTAGTTATCCTGACGCTAACCCTACTTGTCCTGACGCTAACCCTAGTTGTCCTGACGCTAACCCTAGTTGTCCCGACGCTAACCCTAGTTGTCCCAACGCTAACCCTAGTTGTCCTGACGCTAACCCTAGTTGTCCCGACGCTAATCCTAGTTGTCCCGACGCTAACCCTAGTTGTCCTGACGCTAACCCTAGTTGTCCTGACGCTAACCCTAGTTGTCCTGACGCTATCCCTAGTTGTCCTGACGCTAACCCTAGTTGTCCTGACGCTAACCCTAGTTGTCCTGACGCTAAACCTAGTTGTCCTGACGCTAACCCTAGTTGTCCTGACGCTAACCCTAGTTGTCCTGACGCTAACCCTAGTTGTCCTGACGATAACCCTAGTTGTCCTGACGCTAACCCTAGTTGTCGTGTCGCTAACCCTAGGTGTCCTGACGCTAACCCTAGTTGTCCTGACGATAACCCTAGTTGTCCTGGCGCTAACCCTAGTTGTCCTGGCGCTAACCCTAGTTGTCCTGGCGCTAACCCTAGTTGTCCTGACGCTAACCCTAGTTGTCCTGACGCTAACCCTAGTTGTCCTGACGCTTACCCTAGTTGTCCTGACGCTAACCCTAGTTGTCCTGACGCTAACCCTAGTTGTCCTGACGCTAACCCTAGTTGTCCTGACGCTAACCCTAGTTGTCCTGGAGCTAACCCTAGTTGTCCTGGCGCTAACCCTAGTTGTCCTGGTGCTAAACCTAGTTGTCCTGGCGCTAACCCTAGTTGTCCTGGCGCTAACCCTAGTTGTCCTGGCGCTAACCCTAGTTGTCCTGGCGCTAACCCTAGTTGTCCTGACGCTAACCCGAGTTGTCCTGACGTTAACCCGAGTTGTCCTGACGCTAACCCGAGTTGTCCTGACGCTAACCAAGTTGTCCTGACGCTAACCCTAGTTGTCCTGACACTAACCCGATTTGTCCTGACGCTAACCCTACTTGTCCTGACGCTAACCCTAGTTGTCGTGACGCTAACCCTAGTTGTCCTGATGCTAACCCTTGTTGTGACGCTAACCCTAGTTGTCCTGACGCTAACCCTAGTTGTCCTGATGATAACCCTAGTTGTCCTGACGCTAACCCTAGTTGTCCTGACGCTAACCCTAGTTGTCCTGACTCTAACCCTAGTTGTCGTGACGCTAACCCTAGTTGTCCTGACGCTAACCCTAGTTGTCCTGATGCTAACCCTAGTTGTCCCGACGCTAACCCTAGTTGTCCTGAGGCTAACCCTAGTTGTCCTGACGCTAACCCTAGTTGTCCCGACGCTAACCCTAGTTGTCCTGACGCTAACCCTAGTTGTCCTGACGCTATCCCTAGTTGTCCTGACGCTAACCCTAGTTGTCCTGACGCTAACCCTAGTTGTCCTGACGCTAACCCTAGTTGTCCTGACGCTTACCCTAGTTGTCCTGATGCTAACCCTAGTTGTCCTGATGCTAACCCTAGTTTTCCTGGCGCTAACCATAGTTGTCCTGGCGCTAACCCTAGTTGTCCTAGCGCTAACCCTAGTTGTCCTGACGCTAAGCCTAGTTGTCCTGACGCTAACCCTAGTTGTCCTGACGCTAACCCTAGTTGTCCTGACGCTTACCCTAGTTGTCCTGACGCTAACCCTAGTTGTCCTGACGCTAACCCTAGTTGACCTGACGCTAACCCTAGTTGTCCTGACGCTAACCCTAGTTGTCCTGACGCTAACCCTAGTTGTCCTGGAGCTAACCCTAGTTGTCCTGGGCTAACCCTAGTTGTCCTGGCGCTAACCCTAGTTGTAATGGCGCTAACCCTAGTTGTCCTGGTGCTAACCCTAGTTGTCCTGACTCTAACCCGAGTTGTCCTGACGTTAACCCGAGTTGTCCTGATGCTAACCCGAGTTGTCCTGACGCTAACCGAGTTGTCCTGACGCTAACCCTAGTTGTCCTGACGCTAACCCGATTTGTCCTGACGCTAACCCTACTTGTCCTGACGCTAACCCTACTTGTCCTGACGCTAACCCTAGTTGTCCTGACGCTAACCCTAGTTGTCCTGACGCTAACCCTAGTTGTCCTGACGCTAACCCTAGTTGTCCTGACACTAACCCTAGTTGTCGTGACGCTAACCCTAGTTGTCGTGACGCTAACCCTAGCTGTCCTGACGCTAACCCTAGTTGTCCTGACGCTAACCCTACTTGTCCTGACGCTAACCCTAGTTGTCCTGTCGCTAACCCTACTTGTCCTGAGGCTAACCCTAGTTGTCCTGACGCTAACCCTAGTTGTCCTGACGCTAACACTAGTTGTCCTGACGCTAACCCTAGTTGTCCTGACGCTAAACCTAGTTGTCCTGACGCTAACCCTAGTTGTCCAGACGCTAACCCTAGTTGTCCTGACGCTAACCCTAGTTGTTCTGATGCTAACCCTAGTTGTCCTTACACTAATCCTACTTGTCCTGACGCTAAACCTACTTGTCCTGACGCTAACCCTACTTGTCCTGACGCTAACCCTAGTTTTCCTGACGCTAACCCTAGTTGTCCTGACGCTAACCCTACTTGTCCTGACGCAAACCCTACTTGTCCTGATGCTAACCCTAGTTGTCCTGACGCTAACCCTAGTTGTCCTGACGCTAACCCTACTTGTCCTGACGCTAACCCTAGTTGTCCTGACGCTAACCCTAGTTGTCCTGACGCTAACCCTAGTTGGCCTGACGCCAACCCTAGTTGTCCTGACGCTAACCCTAGTTGTCCTGACGCTATCCCTAGTTGTCCTGACGCTAACCCTAGTTGTCCTGACGCTAACCCTAGTTGTCCTGACGCTAAACCTAGTTGTCCTGACGCTAACCCTAGTTGTCCTGACGCTAACCCTAGTTGTCCTGACGCTAACCCTAGTTGTCCTGACGATAACCCTAGTTGTCCTGACGCTAACCCTAGTTGTCGTGTCGCTAACCCTAGGTGTCCTGACGCTAACCCTAGTTGTCGTGACGCTAACCCTAGTTGTCCTGACGCTAACCCTAGTTGTCCTGACGCTAACCCTAGTTGTCCTGAAGCTAACCCTAGTTGTCGTGACGCTAACCCTAGTTGTCCTGACGCTAACCCTAGTTGTCCTGACGCTAACCCTAGTTGTCCTGACGCTAACCCTAGTTGTCGTGACGCTAACCCTAGTTGTCCTGACGCTAACCCTAGTTGTCCTGACGCTAACCCTAGTTGTCCTGGAGCTAACCCTAGTTGTCCTGGCGCTAAACCTAGTTGTCCTGGCGCTAACCCTAGTTGTCCTGGCGCTAACCCCAGTTGTAATGGCGCTAACCCTAGTTGTCCTGGCGCTAACCCTAGTTGTCCTGACGATAACCCGAGTTGTCCTGACGTTAACCCGAGTTGTCCTGACGCTAACCCGAGTTGTCCTGACGCTAACCGAGTTGTCCTGACGCTAACCCTAGTTGTCCTGACGCTAACCCTAGTTGTCCTGATGCTAACCCGATTTGTCCTGACGCTAACCCTACTTGTCCTGACGCTAACCCTAGTTGTCGTGACGCTAACCCTAGTTGTCCTGATGCTAACCCTAGTTGTCCTGACGCTAACCCTAGTTGTCCTGACGCTAACCCTAGTTGTCCTGACGATAACCCTAGTTGTCCTGACGGTAACCCTAGTTGTCCTGACTCTAACCCTAGTTGTCGTGACGCTAACCCTAGTTGTCCTGACGCTAACCCTAGTTGTCGTGACGCTAACGCTAGTTATCCTGACGCTAACCCTACTTGTCCTGACGCTAACCCTAGTTGTCCTGACGCTAACGCTAGTTATCCTGACGCTAACCCTACTTGTCCTGACGCTAACCCTAGTTGTCCTGACGCTAACCCTAGTTGTCCCGACGCTAACCCTAGTTGTCCCAACGCTAACCCTAGTTGTCCTGACGCTAACCCTAGTTGTCCCGACGCTAACCCTAGTTGTCCCGACGCTAACCCTAGTTGTCCTGACGCTAACCCTAGTTGTCCTGACGCTAACCCTAGTTGTCCTGACGCTATCCCTAGTTGTCCTGACGCTAACCCTAGTTGTCCTGACGCTAACCCTAGTTGTCCTGACGCTAACCCTAGTTGTCCTGACGCTAACCCTAGTTGTCCTGACGCTAACCCTAGTTGTCCTGACGCTAACCCTAGTTGTCCTGACGATAACCCTAGTTGTCCTGACGCTAACCCTAGTTGTCGTGTCGCTAACCCTAGGTGTCCTGACGCTAACCCTAGTTGTCCTGACGATAACCCTAGTTGTCCTGACGCTAACCCTAGTTGTCCTGACGCTATCCCTAGTTGTCCTGACGCTAACCAAAGTTGTCCTGACGCTAACCCTAGTTGTCCTGACGCTTACCCTAGTTGTCCTGACGATAACCCTAGTTGTCCTGACGCTAACCCTAGTTGTCCTGACGCTAACCCTAGTTGTCCTGACGATAACCCTAGTTGTCCTGACGCTAACCCTAGTTGTCCTGACGCTAACCCTAGTTGTCCTGACTCTAACCCTAGTTGTCGTGACGCTAACCCTAGTTGTCCTGACGCTAACCCTAGTTGTCGTGATGCTAACGCTAGTTGTCCTGACGCTAACCCTAGTTGTCCTGACGCTAACCCTAGTTGTCCTGACGCTAACCCTAGTTGTCCTGACGCTAACCCTAGTAGTCCTGATGCTAACCCTAGTTGTCCCGACGCTAACCCTAGTTGTCTTGAGGCTAACCCTAGTTGTCCTGACGCTAACCCTAGTTGTCCCGACGCTAACCCTAGTTGTCCTGATGCTAACCCTAGTTGTCCTGACGCTAACCCTAGTTGTCCTGACGCTATCCCTAGTTGTCCTGACGCTAACCCTAGTTGTCCTGACGCTAACCCTAGTTGTCCTGACGCTTACCCTAGTTGTCCTGACGCTAATCCTAGTTGTCCTGACGCTAACCCTAGTTGTCCTGACGCTAACCCTAGTTGTCCTGACGCTTACCCTAGTTGTCCTGACGCTAACCCTAGTTGTCCTGATGCTAACCCTAGTTGTCCTGGCGCTAACCCTAGTTGTCCTGGCGCTAACCCTAGTTGTCCTGGCGCTAACCCTAGTTGTCCTGACGCTAACCCTAGTTGTCCTGACGCTAACCCTAGTTGTCCTGACGCTTACCCTAGTTGTCCTGACGCTAACCCTAGTTGTCCTGACGCTAACCCTAGTTGTCCTGACGCTAACCCTAGTTGTCCTGACGCTAACCCTAGTTGTCCTGGAGCTAACCCTAGTTGTCCTGGCGCTAACCCTAGTTGTCCTGGTGCTAAACCTAGTTGTCCTGGCGCTAACCCTAGTTGTCCTGGCGCTAACCCTAGTTGTAATGGCGCTAACCCTAGTTGTCCTGGCGCTAACCCTAGTTGTCCTGACGCTAACCCGAGTTGTCCTGACGTTAACCCGAGTTGTCCTGACGCTAACCCGAGTTGTCCTGACGCTAACCAAGTTGTCCTGACGCTAACCCTAGTTGTCCTGACACTAACCCGATTTGTCCTGACGCTAACCCTACTTGTCCTGACGCTAACCCTAGTTGTCGTGACGCTAACCCTAGTTGTCCTGATGCTAACCCTTGTTGTGACGCTAACCCTAGTTGTCCTGACGCTAACCCTAGTTGTCCTGATGATAACCCTAGTTGTCCTGACGCTAACCCTAGTTGTCCTGACGCTAACCCTAGTTGTCCTGACTCTAACCCTAGTTGTCGTGACGCTAACCCTAGTTGTCCTGACGCTAACCCTAGTTGTCCTGATGCTAACCCTAGTTGTCCCGACGCTAACCCTAGTTGTCCTGAGGCTAACCCTAGTTGTCCTGACGCTAACCCTAGTTGTCCCGACGCTAACCCTAGTTGTCCTGACGCTAACCCTAGTTGTCCTGACGCTATCCCTAGTTGTCCTGACGCTAACCCTAGTTGTCCTGACGCTAACCCTAGTTGTCCTGACGCTAACCCTAGTTGTCCTGACGCTTACCCTAGTTGTCCTGATGCTAACCCTAGTTGTCCTGATGCTAACCCTAGTTTTCCTGGCGCTAACCATAGTTGTCCTGGCGCTAACCCTAGTTGTCCTGGCGCTAACCCTAGTTGTCCTGACGCTAAGCCTAGTTGTCCTGACGCTAACCCTAGTTGTCCTGACGCTAACCCTAGTTGTCCTGACGCTTACCCTAGTTGTCCTGACGCTAACCCTAGTTGTCCTGACGCTAACCCTAGTTGACCTGACGCTAACCCTAGTTGTCCTGACGCTAACCCTAGTTGTCCTGACGCTAACCCTAGTTGTCCTGGAGCTAACCCTAGTTGTCCTGGGCTAACCCTAGTTGTCCTGGCGCTAACCCTAGTTGTAATGGCGCTAACCCTAGTTGTCCTGGTGCTAACCCTAGTTGTCCTGACTCTAACCCGAGTTGTCCTGACGTTAACCCGAGTTGTCCTGATGCTAACCCGAGTTGTCCTGACGCTAACCGAGTTGTCCTGACGCTAACCCTAGTTGTCCTGACGCTAACCCTAGTTGTCCTGACGCTAACCCGATTTGTCCTGACGCTAACCCTACTTGTCCTGACGCTAACCCTACTTGTCCTGACGCTAACCCTAGTTGTCCTGACGCTAACCCTAGTTGTCCTGACGCTAACCCTAGTTGTCCTGACGCTAACCCTAGTTGTCCTGACACTAACCCTAGTTGTCGTGACGCTAACCCTAGTTGTCGTGACGCTAACCCTAGCTGTCCTGACGCTAACCCTAGTTGTCCTGACGCTAACCCTACTTGTCCTGACGCTAACCCTAGTTGTCCTGTCGCTAACCCTACTTGTCCTGAGGCTAACCCTAGTTGTCCTGACGCTAACCCTAGTTGTCCTGACGCTAACACTAGTTGTCCTGACGCTAACCCTAGTTGTCCTGACGCTAAACCTAGTTGTCCTGACGCTAACCCTAGTTGTCCAGACGCTAACCCTAGTTGTCCTGACGCTAACCCTAGTTGTTCTGATGCTAACCCTAGTTGTCCTTACACTAATCCTACTTGTCCTGACGCTAAACCTACTTGTCCTGACGCTAACCCTACTTGTCCTGACGCTAACCCTAGTTTTCCTGACGCTAACCCTAGTTGTCCTGACGCTAACCCTACTTGTCCTGACGCAAACCCTACTTGTCCTGATGCTAACCCTAGTTGTCCTGACGCTAACCCTAGTTGTCCTGACGCTAACCCTACTTGTCCTGACGCTAACCCTAGTTGTCCTGACGCTAACCCTAGTTGTCCTGACGCTAACCCTAGTTGGCCTGACGCCAACCCTAGTTGTCCTGACGCCAACCCTAGTTGTCCTGACGCTATCCCTAGTTGTCCTGACGCTAACCCTAGTTGTCCTGACGCTAACCCTAGTTGTCCTGACGCTAAACCTAGTTGTCCTGACGCTAACCCTAGTTGTCCTGACGCTAACCCTAGTTGTCCTGACGCTAACCCTAGTTGTCCTGACGATAACCCTAGTTGTCCTGACGCTAACCCTAGTTGTCGTGTCGCTAACCCTAGGTGTCCTGACGCTAACCCTAGTTGTCGTGACGCTAACCCTAGTTGTCCTGACGCTAACCCTAGTTGTCCTGACGCTAACCCTAGTTGTCCTGAAGCTAACCCTAGTTGTCGTGACGCTAACCCTAGTTGTCCTGACGCTAACCCTAGTTGTCCTGACGCTAACCCTAGTTGTCCTGACGCTAACCCTAGTTGTCGTGACGCTAACCCTAGTTGTCCTGACGCTAACCCTAGTTGTCCTGACGCTAACCCTAGTTGTCCTGGAGCTAACCCTAGTTGTCCTGGCGCTAAACCTAGTTGTCCTGGCGCTAACCCTAGTTGTCCTGGCGCTAACCCTAGTTGTAATGGCGCTAACCCTAGTTGTCCTGGCGCTAACCCTAGTTGTCCTGACGCTAACCCGAGTTGTCCTGACGTTAACCCGAGTTGTCCTGACGCTAACCCGAGTTGTCCTGACGCTAACCGAGTTGTCCTGACGCTAACCCTAGTTGTCCTGACGCTAACCCTAGTTGTCCTGATGCTAACCCGATTTGTCCTGACGCTAACCCTACTTGTCCTGACGCTAACCCTAGTTGTCGTGACGCTAACCCTAGTTGTCCTGATGCTAACCCTAGTTGTCCTGACGCTAACCCTAGTTGTCCTGACGCTAACCCTAGTTGTCCTGACGATAACCCTAGTTGTCCTGACGGTAACCCTAGTTGTCCTGACTCTAACCCTAGTTGTCGTGACGCTAACCCTAGTTGTCCTGACGCTAACCCTAGTTGTCGTGACGCTAACGCTAGTTATCCTGACGCTAACCCTACTTGTCCTGACGCTAACCCTAGTTGTCCTGACGCTAACGCTAGTTATCCTGACGCTAACCCTACTTGTCCTGACGCTAACCCTAGTTGTCCTGACGCTAACCCTAGTTGTCCCGACGCTAACCCTAGTTGTCCCAACGCTAACCCTAGTTGTCCCGACGCTAACCCTAGTTGTCCCGACGCTAACCCTAGTTGTCCCGACGCTAACCCTAGTTGTCCTGACGCTAACCCTAGTTGTCCTGACGCTAACCCTAGTTGTCCTGACGCTATCCCTAGTTGTCCTGACGCTAACCCTAGTTGTCCTGACGCTAACCCTAGTTGTCCTGACGCTAAACCTAGTTGTCCTGACGCTAACCCTAGTTGTCCTGACGCTAACCCTAGTTGTCCTGACGCTAACCCTAGTTGTCCTGACGATAACCCTAGTTGTCCTGACGCTAACCCTAGTTGTCGTGTCGCTAACCCTAGGTGTCCTGACGCTAACCCTAGTTGTCGTGACGCTAACCCTAGTTGTCCTGACGCTAACCCTAGTTGTCCTGACGCTAACCCTAGTTGTCCTGAAGCTAACCCTAGTTGTCCTGACGCTAACCCTAGTTGTCCTGACGCTAACCCTAGTTGTCCTGACGCTAACCCTAGTTGTCCTGACGCTAACCCTAGTTGTCGTGACGCTAACCCTAGGTGTCCTGACGCTAACCCTAGTTGTCGTGACGCTAACCCTAGTTGTCCTGACGCTAACCCTATATTTCCTGACGCTAACCCTAGTTGTCCTGACGCTAACCCTAGTTGTCGTGACGCTAACCCTAGTTGTCCTGACGCTAACCCTAGTTGTCCTGACGCTAACCCTAGTTGTCCTGACGCTAACTCTAGTTGTCCTGACTCTAACCCTAGTTGTCGTGACGCTAACCCTAGTTGTCCTGACGCTAACCCTAGTTGTCGTGACGCTAACCCTAGTTGTCCTGACGCTAACCCTAGTTGTCGTGACGCTAACCCTAGTTGTCCTGACGCTAACCCTAGTTGTCCTGACGCTAACCCTAGTTGTCCTGACGCTAACCCTAGTTGTCGTGACGCTAACCCTAGTTGTCCTGATGCTAACCCTAGTTGTGACGCTAACCCTAGTTGTCCTGACGCTAACCCTAGTTGTCCTGACGCTAACCCTAGTTGTCCTGACGATAACCCTAGTTGTCCTGACGCTAACCCTAGTTGTCCTGACGCTAACCCTAGTTGTCCTGACTCTAACCCTAGTTGTCGTGACGCTAACCCTAGTTGTCCTGACGCTAACCCTAGTTGTCGTGATGCTAACGCTAGTTGTCCTGACGCTAACCCTAGTTGTCCTGACGCTAACCCTAGTTGTCCTGACGCTAACCCTAGTTGTCCTGACGCTAACCCTAGTAGTCCTGATGCTAACCCTAGTTGTCCCGACGCTAACCCTAGTTGTCTTGAGGCTAACCCTAGTTGTCCTGACGCTAACCCTAGTTGTCCCGACGCTAACCCTAGTTGTCCTGATGCTAACCCTAGTTGTCCTGACGCTAACCCTAGTTGTCCTGACGCTATCCCTAGTTGTCCTGACGCTAACCCTAGTTGTCCTGACGCTAACCCTAGTTGTCCTGACGCTTACCCTAGTTGTCCTGACGCTAATCCTAGTTGTCCTGACGCTAACCCTAGTTGTCCTGACGCTAACCCTAGTTGTCCTGACGCTTACCCTAGTTGTCCTGACGCTAACCCTAGTTGTCCTGATGCTAACCCTAGTTGTCCTGGCGCTAACCCTAGTTGTCCTGGCGCTAACCCTAGTTGTCCTGGCGCTAACCCTAGTTGTCCTGGCGCTAACCCTAGTTGTCCTGACGCTAACCCTAGTTGTCCTGACGCTAACCCTAGTTGTCCTGACGCTTACCCTAGTTGTCCTGACGCTAACCCTAGTTGTCCTGACGCTAACCCTAGTTGTCCTGACGCTAACCCTAGTTGTCCTGACGCTAACCCTAGTTGTCCTGGAGCTAACCCTAGTTGTCCTGGCGCTAACCCTAGTTGTCCTGGTGCTAAACCTAGTTGTCCTGGCGCTAACCCTAGTTGTCCTGGCGCTAACCCTAGTTGTAATGGCGCTAACCCTAGTTGTCCTGGCGCTAACCCTAGTTGTCCTGACGCTAACCCGAGTTGTCCTGACGTTAACCCGAGTTGTCCTGACGCTAACCCGAGTTGTCCTGACGCTAACCAAGTTGTCCTGACGCTAACCCTAGTTGTCCTGACACTAACCCGATTTGTCCTGACGCTAACCCTACTTGTCCTGACGCTAACCCTAGTTGTCGTGACGCTAACCCTAGTTGTCCTGATTCTAACCCTTGTTGTGACGCTAACCCTAGTTGTCCTGACGCTAACCCTAGTTGTCCTGATGATAACCCTAGTTGTCCTGACGCTAACCCTAGTTGTCCTGACGCTAACCCTAGTTGTCCTGACTCTAACCCTAGTTGTCGTGACGCTAACCCTAGTTGTCCTGACGCTAACCCTAGTTGTCCTGATGCTAACCCTAGTTGTCCCGACGCTAACCCTAGTTGTCCTGAGGCTAACCCTAGTTGTCCTGACGCTAACCCTAGTTGTCCCGACGCTAACCCTAGTTGTCCTGACGCTAACCCTAGTTGTCCTGACGCTATCCCTAGTTGTCCTGACGCTAACCCTAGTTGTCCTGACGCTAACCCTAGTTGTCCTGACGCTAACCCTAGTTGTCCTGACGCTTACCCTAGTTGTCCTGATGCTAACCCTAGTTGTCCTGATGCTAACCCTAGTTTTCCTGGCGCTAACCATAGTTGTCCTGGCGCTAACCCTAGTTGTCCTGGCGCTAACCCTAGTTGTCCTGACGCTAACCCTAGTTGTCCTGACGCTAACCCTAGTTGTCCTGACGCTAACCCTAGTTGTCCTGACGCTTACCCTAGTTGTCCTGACGCTAACCCTAGTTGTCCTGACGCTAACCCTAGTTGACCTGACGCTAACCCTAGTTGTCCTGACGCTAACCCTAGTTGTCCTGACGCTAACCCTAGTTGTCCTGGAGCTAACCCTAGTTGTCCTGGGCTAACCCTAGTTGTCCTGGCGCTAACCCTAGTTGTAATGGCGCTAACCCTATTTGTCCTGGTGCTAACCCTAGTTGTCCTGACGCTAACCCGAGTTGTCCTGACGTTAACCCGAGTTGTCCTGATGCTAACCCGAGTTGTCCTGACGCTAACCGAGTTGTCCTGACGCTAACCCTAGTTGTCCTGACGCTAACCCTAGTTGTCCTGACGCTAACCCGATTTGTCCTGACGCTAACCCTACTTGTCCTGACGCTAACCCTACTTGTCCTGACGCTAACCCTAGTTGTCCTGACGCTAACCCTAGTTGTCCTGACGCTAACCCTAGTTGTCCTGACGCTAACCCTAGTTGTCCTGACGCTAACCCTAGTTGTCGTGACGCTAACCCTAGTTGTCGTGACGCTAACCCTACTTGTCCTGACGCTAACCCTAGTTGTCCTGTCGCTAACCCTACTTGTCCTGAGGCTAACCCTAGTTGTCCTGACGCTAACCCTAGTTGTCCTGACGCTAACCCTAGTTGTCCTGACGCTAACCCTAGTTGTCCTGACGCTAAACCTAGTTGTCCTGACGCTAACCCTAGTTGTCCAGACGCTAACCCTAGTTGTCCTGACGCTAACCCTAGTTGTTCTGATGCTAACCCTAGTTGTCCTTACACTAATCCTACTTGTCCTGACGCTAAACCTACTTGTCCTGACGCTAACCCTACTTGTCCTGACGCTAACCCTAGTTTTCCTGACGCTAACCCTAGTTGTCCTGACGCTAACCCTACTTGTCCTGACGCAAACCCTACTTGTCCTGATGCTAACCCTAGTTGTCCTGACGCTAACCCTAGTTGTCCTGACGCTAACCCTACTTGTCCTGACGCTAACCCTAGTTGTCCTGACGCTAACCCTAGTTGTCCTGACGCTAACCCTAGTTGGCCTGACGCCAACCCTACTTGTCCTAACGCTAACCCTAGTTGTCCTGACGCTAACCCTAGATGTCCTGACGCTAACCCTACTTGTCCTGACACTAACCCTAGTTGTCCTGACGCTAACCCGAGTTGTCCTGACGCTAACCCTAGTTGTCCTGACGCTAACCCTAGTTGTCCTGACGCTAACCCTAGTTGTCCTGACGCTAACCCGATTTGTCCTGACGCTAACCCTAGTTGTCCTGACGCTAACCCTAGTTTTCCTGACGCTAACCCGAGTTTTCCTGACGTTAACCCAAGTTGTCCTGAGCTAACCCTAGTTGTCCTGACGCTAACCCGAGTTGTCCTGACGCTAACCCGAGTTGTCCTTACGCTAACCCTAGTTGTCCTGATGCTAACCCTAGTTGTCCTGACGCTAACCCGATTTGTCCTGACTCTAACCCGATTTGTCCTGACGCTAACCCTACTTGTCCTGACGCTAACCCTACTTGTCCTGACGCTAACCCTACTTGTCCTGACGCTAACCCTACTTGTCCTGACGCTAACCCTAGTTGTCCTGACGCTAACCCTAGTTGTCCTGACGCTAACCCTAGTTGTCGTGACGCTAACCCTAGTTGTCCTGACGCTAACCCTAGTTGTCCTGACGCTAACCCTAGTTGTCCTGACGCTAACCCTAGTTGTCGTGACGCTAACCCTAGTTGTCCTGATGCTAACCCTAGTTGTCCTGATGCTAACCCTAGTTGTCGTGACGCTAAGCCTAGTTGTCCTGACGCTAACCCTAGTTGTCCTGACGCTAACCCTAGTTGTCCTGACGCTAACCCTAGTTGTCGTGACGCTAACCCTAGTTGTCGTGACGCTAACCCTAGTTGTCCTGACGCTAACCCTAGTTGTCCTGACGCTAACCCTAGTTGTCCTGACGCTAACCCTAGTTGTCCTGATGCTAACCCTAGTTGTCGTGATGCCAACCCTAGTTGTCCTGATGCTAACCCTAGTTGTCGTGACGCTAACCCTAGTTGTCCTGACGCTAACCCTAGTTGTCCTGACGCTAACCCTAGTTGTCCTGACGCTAACCCTAGTTGTCCTGACGCTAACCCTAGTTGTCCTGACGCTAACCCTAGTTGTCGTGACGCTAACTCTAGTTGTCCTGACGCTAACCCTAGTTGTCGTGACGCTATCCCTAGTTGTCCTGACGCTAACCCTAGTTGTCCTGACGCTAACCCTAGTTGTCCTGACGCTAACCCTAGTTGTCCTGATGCTAACCCTATTTGTCGTGATGCCAACCCTAGTTGTCCTGACGCTAACCCTAGTTGTCCTGACGCTAACCCTAGTTGTCCTGACGCTAACCCTAGTTGTCCTGACGCTAACCCTAGTAGTCCTGATGCTAACCCTAGTTGTCCCGACGCTAACCCTAGTTGTCTTGAGGCTAACCCTAGTTGTCCTGACGCTAACCCTAGTTGTCCCGACGCTAACCCTAGTTGTCCTGATGCTAACCCTAGTTGTCCTGACGCTAACCCTAGTTGTCCTGACGCTATCCCTAGTTGTCCTGACGCTAACCCTAGTTGTCCTGACGCTAACCCTAGTTGTCCTGACGCTTACCCTAGTTGTCCTGACGCTAATCCTAGTTGTCCTGACGCTAACCCTAGTTGTCCTGACGCTAACCCTAGTTGTCCTGACGCTTACCCTAGTTGTCCTGACGCTAACCCTAGTTGTCCTGATGCTAACCCTAGTTGTCCTGGCGCTAACCCTAGTTGTCCTGGCGCTAACCCTAGTTGTCCTGGCGCTAACCCTAGTTGTCCTGACGCTAACCCTAGTTGTCCTGACGCTAACCCTAGTTGTCCTGACGCTTACCCTAGTTGTCCTGACGCTAACCCTAGTTGTCCTGACGCTAACCCTAGTTGTCCTGACGCTAACCCTAGTTGTCCTGACGCTAACCCTAGTTGTCCTGGAGCTAACCCTAGTTGTCCTGGCGCTAACCCTAGTTGTCCTGGTGCTAAACCTAGTTGTCCTGGCGCTAACCCTAGTTGTCCTGGCGCTAACCCTAGTTGTAATGGCGCTAACCCTAGTTGTCCTGGCGCTAACCCTAGTTGTCCTGACGCTAACCCGAGTTGTCCTGACGTTAACCCGAGTTGTCCTGACGCTAACCCGAGTTGTCCTGACGCTAACCAAGTTGTCCTGACGCTAACCCTAGTTGTCCTGACACTAACCCGATTTGTCCTGACGCTAACCCTACTTGTCCTGACGCTAACCCTAGTTGTCGTGACGCTAACCCTAGTTGTCCTGATGCTAACCCTTGTTGTGACGCTAACCCTAGTTGTCCTGACGCTAACCCTAGTTGTCCTGATGATAACCCTAGTTGTCCTGACGCTAACCCTAGTTGTCCTGACGCTAACCCTAGTTGTCCTGACTCTAACCCTAGTTGTCGTGACGCTAACCCTAGTTGTCCTGACGCTAACCCTAGTTGTCCTGATGCTAACCCTAGTTGTCCCGACGCTAACCCTAGTTGTCCTGAGGCTAACCCTAGTTGTCCTGACGCTAACCCTAGTTGTCCCGACGCTAACCCTAGTTGTCCTGACGCTAACCCTAGTTGTCCTGACGCTATCCCTAGTTGTCCTGACGCTAACCCTAGTTGTCCTGACGCTAACCCTAGTTGTCCTGACGCTAACCCTAGTTGTCCTGACGCTTACCCTAGTTGTCCTGATGCTAACCCTAGTTGTCCTGATGCTAACCCTAGTTTTCCTGGCGCTAACCATAGTTGTCCTGGCGCTAACCCTAGTTGTCCTGGCGCTAACCCTAGTTGTCCTGACGCTAAGCCTAGTTGTCCTGACGCTAACCCTAGTTGTCCTGACGCTAACCCTAGTTGTCCTGACGCTTACCCTAGTTGTCCTGACGCTAACCCTAGTTGTCCTGACGCTAACCCTAGTTGTCCTGACGCTAACCCTAGTTGTCCTGACGCTAACCCTAGTTGTCCTGACGCTAACCCTAGTTGTCCTGGAGCTAACCCTAGTTGTCCTGGGCTAACCCTAGTTGTCCTGGCGCTAACCCTAGTTGTAATGGCGCTAACCCTAGTTGTCCTGGTGCTAACCCTAGTTGTCCTGACTCTAACCCGAGTTGTCCTGACGTTAACCCGAGTTGTCCTGATGCTAACCCGAGTTGTCCTGACGCTAACCGAGTTGTCCTGACGCTAACCCTAGTTGTCCTGACGCTAACCCTAGTTGTCCTGACGCTAACCCTACTTGTCCTGACGCTAACCCTACTTGTCCTGACGCTAACCCTAGTTGTCCTGACGCTAACCCTAGTTGTCCTGACGCTAACCCTAGTTGTCCTGACGCTAACCCTAGTTGTCCTGACACTAACCCTAGTTGTCGTGACGCTAACCCTAGTTGTCGTGACGCTAACCCTAGCTGTCCTGACGCTAACCCTAGTTGTCCTGACGCTAACCCTACTTGTCCTGACGCTAACCCTAGTTGTCCTGTCGCTAACCCTAGTTGTCCTGAGGCTAACCCTAGTTGTCCTGACGCTAACCCTAGTTGTCCTGACGCTAACACTAGTTGTCCTGACGCTAACCCTAGTTGTCCTGACGCTAAACCTAGTTGTCCTGACGCTAACCCTAGTTGTCCAGACGCTAACCCTAGTTGTCCTGACGCTAACCCTAGTTGTTCTGATGCTAACCCTAGTTGTCCTTACACTAATCCTACTTGTCCTGACGCTAAACCTACTTGTCCTGACGCTAACCCTACTTGTCCTGACGCTAACCCTAGTTTTCCTGACGCTAACCCTAGTTGTCCTGACGCTAACCCTACTTGTCCTGACGCAAACCCTACTTGTCCTGATGCTAACCCTAGTTGTCCTGACGCTAACCCTAGTTGTCCTGACGCTAACCCTACTTGTCCTGACGCTAACCCTAGTTGTCCTGACGCTAACCCTAGTTGTCCTGACGCTAACCCTAGTTGGCCTGACGCCAACCCTAGTTGTCCTGACGCTAACCCTAGTTGTCCTGACGCTATCCCTAGTTGTCCTGACGCTAACCCTAGTTGTCCTGACGCTAACCCTAGTTGTCCTGACGCTAACCCTAGTTGTCCTGACGCTAACCCTAGTTGTCCTGACGCTAACCCTAGTTGTCCTGACGCTAACCCTAGTTGTCCTGACGATAACCCTAGTTGTCCTGACGCTAACCCTAGTTGTCGTGTCGCTAACCCTAGGTGTCCTGACGCTAACCCTAGTTGTCGTGACGCTAACCCTAGTTGTCCTGACGCTAACCCTAGTTGTCCTGACGCTAACCCTAGTTGTCCTGAAGCTAACCCTAGTTGTCGTGACGCTAACCCTAGTTGTCCTGACGCTAACCCTAGTTGTCCTGACGCTAACCCTAGTTGTCCTGACGCTAACCCTAGTTGTCGTGACGCTAACCCTAGTTGTCCTGACGCTAACCCTAGTTGTCCTGACGCTAACCCTAGTTGTCCTGGAGCTAACCCTAGTTGTCCTGGCGCTAAACCTAGTTGTCCTGGCGCTAACCCTAGTTGTCCTGGCGCTAACCCTAGTTGTAATGGCGCTAACCCTAGTTGTCCTGGCGCTAACCCTAGTTGTCCTGACGCTAACCCGAGTTGTCCTGACGTTAACCCGAGTTGTCCTGACGCTAACCCGAGTTGTCCTGACGCTAACCGAGTTGTCCTGACGCTAACCCTAGTTGTCCTGACGCTAACCCTAGTTGTCCTGATGCTAACCCGATTTGTCCTGACGCTAACCCTACTTGTCCTGACGCTAACCCTAGTTGTCGTGACGCTAACCCTAGTTGTCCTGATGCTAACCCTAGTTGTCCTGACGCTAACCCTAGTTGTCCTGACGCTAACCCTAGTTGTCCTGACGATAACCCTAGTTGTCCTGACGGTAACCCTAGTTGTCCTGACTCTAACCCTAGTTGTCGTGACGCTAACCCTAGTTGTCCTGACGCTAACCCTAGTTGTCGTGACGCTAACGCTAGTTATCCTGACGCTAACCCTACTTGTCCTGACGCTAACCCTAGTTGTCCTGACGCTAACGCTAGTTATCCTGACGCTAACCCTACTTGTCCTGACGCTAACCCTAGTTGTCCTGACGCTAACCCTAGTTGTCCCGACGCTAACCCTAGTTGTCCCAACGCTAACCCTAGTTGTCCTGACGCTAACCCTAGTTGTCCCGACGCTAACCCTAGTTGTCCCGACGCTAACCCTAGTTGTCCTGACGCTAACCCTAGTTGTCCTGACGCTAACCCTAGTTGTCCTGACGCTATCCCTAGTTGTCCTGACGCTAACCCTAGTTGTCCTGACGCTAACCCTAGTTGTCCTGACGCTAAACCTAGTTGTCCTGACGCTAACCCTAGTTGTCCTGACGCTAACCCTAGTTGTCCTGACGATAACCCTAGTTGTCCTGACGCTAACCCTAGTTGTCGTGTCGCTAACCCTAGGTGTCCTGACGCTAACCCTAGTTGTCGTGACGCTAACCCTAGTTGTCCTGACGCTAACCCTAGTTGTCCTGACGCTAACCCTAGTTGTCCTGAAGCTAACCCTAGTTGTCCTGACGCTAACCCTAGTTGTCCTGACGCTAACCCTAGTTGTCCTGACGCTAACCCTAGTTGTCCTGACGCTAACCCTAGTTGTCCTGACGCTAACCCTAGTTGTCGTGACGCTAACCCTAGGTGTCCTGACGCTAACCCTAGTTGTCGTGACGCTAACCCTAGTTGTCCTGACGCTAACCCTATATTTCCTGACGCTAACCCTAGTTGTCCTGACGCTAACCCTAGTTGTCGTGACGCTAACCCTAGTTGTCCTGACGCTAACCCTAGTTGTCCTGACGCTAACCCTAGTTGTCCTGACGCTAACTCTAGTTGTCCTGACTCTAACCCTAGTTGTCGTGACGCTAACCCTAGTTGTCCTGACGCTAACCCTAGTTGTCGTGACGCTAACCCTAGTTGTCCTGACGCTAACCCTAGTTGTCGTGACGCTAACCCTAGTTGTCCTGACGCTAACCCTAGTTGTCCTGACGCTAACCCTAGTTGTCCTGACGCTAACCCTAGTTGTCGTGACGCTAACCCTAGTTGTCCTGATGCTAACCCTAGTTGTGACGCTAACCCTAGTTGTCCTGACGCTAACCCTAGTTGTCCTGACGCTAACCCTAGTTGTCCTGACGATAACCCTAGTTGTCCTGACGCTAACCCTAGTTGTCCTGACGCTAACCCTAGTTGTCCTGACTCTAACCCTAGTTGTCGTGACGCTAACCCTAGTTGTCCTGACGCTAACCCTAGTTGTCGTGATGCTAACGCTAGTTGTCCTGACGCTAACCCTAGTTGTCCTGACGCTAACCCTAGTTGTCCTGACGCTAACCCTAGTTGTCCTGACGCTAACCCTAGTAGTCCTGATGCTAACCCTAGTTGTCCCGACGCTAACCCTAGTTGTCTTGAGGCTAACCCTAGTTGTCCTGACGCTAACCCTAGTTGTCCCGACGCTAACCCTAGTTGTCCTGATGCTAACCCTAGTTGTCCTGACGCTAACCCTAGTTGTCCTGACGCTATCCCTAGTTGTCCTGACGCTAACCCTAGTTGTCCTGACGCTAACCCTAGTTGTCCTGACGCTTACCCTAGTTGTCCTGACGCTAATCCTAGTTGTCCTGACGCTAACCCTAGTTGTCCTGACGCTAACCCTAGTTGTCCTGACGCTTACCCTAGTTGTCCTGACGCTAACCCTAGTTGTCCTGATGCTAACCCTAGTTGTCCTGGCGCTAACCCTAGTTGTCCTGGCGCTAACCCTAGTTGTCCTGGCGCTAACCCTAGTTGTCCTGACGCTAACCCTAGTTGTCCTGACGCTAACCCTAGTTGTCCTGACGCTTACCCTAGTTGTCCTGACGCTAACCCTAGTTGTCCTGACGCTAACCCTAGTTGTCCTGACGCTAACCCTAGTTGTCCTGACGCTAACCCTAGTTGTCCTGGAGCTAACCCTAGTTGTCCTGGCGCTAACCCTAGTTGTCCTGGTGCTAAACCTAGTTGTCCTGGCGCTAACCCTAGTTGTCCTGGCGCTAACCCTAGTTGTAATGGCGCTAACCCTAGTTGTCCTGGCGCTAACCCTAGTTGTCCTGACGCTAACCCGAGTTGTCCTGACGTTAACCCGAGTTGTCCTGACGCTAACCCGAGTTGTCCTGACGCTAACCCGAGTTGTCCTGACGCTAACCCTAGTTGTCCTGACACTAACCCGATTTGTCCTGACGCTAACCCTACTTGTCCTGACGCTAACCCTAGTTGTCGTGACGCTAACCCTAGTTGTCCTGATTCTAACCCTTGTTGTGACGCTAACCCTAGTTGTCCTGACGCTAACCCTAGTTGTCCTGATGATAACCCTAGTTGTCCTGACGCTAACCCTAGTTGTCCTGACGCTAACCCTAGTTGTCCTGACTCTAACCCTAGTTGTCGTGACGCTAACCCTAGTTGTCCTGACGCTAACCCTAGTTGTCCTGATGCTAACCCTAGTTGTCCCGACGCTAACCCTAGTTGTCCTGAGGCTAACCCTAGTTGTCCTGACGCTAACCCTAGTTGTCCCGACGCTAACCCTAGTTGTCCTGACGCTAACCCTAGTTGTCCTGACGCTATCCCTAGTTGTCCTGACGCTAACCCTAGTTGTCCTGACGCTAACCCTAGTTGTCCTGACGCTAACCCTAGTTGTCCTGACGCTTACCCTAGTTGTCCTGATGCTAACCCTAGTTGTCCTGATGCTAACCCTAGTTTTCCTGGCGCTAACCATAGTTGTCCTGGCGCTAACCCTAGTTGTCCTGGCGCTAACCCTAGTTGTCCTGACGCTAACCCTAGTTGTCCTGACGCTAACCCTAGTTGTCCTGACGCTAACCCTAGTTGTCCTGACGCTTACCCTAGTTGTCCTGACGCTAACCCTAGTTGTCCTGACGCTAACCCTAGTTGACCTGACGCTAACCCTAGTTGTCCTGACGCTAACCCTAGTTGTCCTGACGCTAACCCTAGTTGTCCTGGAGCTAACCCTAGTTGTCCTGGGCTAACCCTAGTTGTCCTGGCGCTAACCCTAGTTGTAATGGCGCTAACCCTAGTTGTCCTGGTGCTAACCCTAGTTGTCCTGACGCTAACCCGAGTTGTCCTGACGTTAACCCGAGTTGTCCTGATGCTAACCCGAGTTGTCCTGACGCTAACCGAGTTGTCCTGACGCTAACCCTAGTTGTCCTGACGCTAACCCTAGTTGTCCTGACGCTAACCCGATTTGTCCTGACGCTAACCCTACTTGTCCTGACGCTAACCCTACTTGTCCTGACGCTAACCCTAGTTGTCCTGACGCTAACCCTAGTTGTCCTGACGCTAACCCTAGTTGTCCTGACGCTAACCCTAGTTGTCCTGACACTAACCCTAGTTGTCGTGACGCTAACCCTAGTTGTCCTGACGCTAACCCTACTTGTCCTGACGCTAACCCTAGTTGTCCTGTCGCTAACCCTACTTGTCCTGAGGCTAACCCTAGTTGTCCTGACGCTAACCCTAGTTGTCCTGACGCTAACCCTAGTTGTCCTGACGCTAACCCTAGTTGTCCTGACGCTAAACCTAGTTGTCCTGACGCTAACCCTAGTTGTCCAGACGCTAACCCTAGTTGTCCTGACGCTAACCCTAGTTGTTCTGATGCTAACCCTAGTTGTCCTTACACTAATCCTACTTGTCCTGACGCTAAACCTACTTGTCCTGACGCTAACCCTACTTGTCCTGACGCTAACCCTAGTTTTCCTGACGCTAACCCTAGTTGTCCTGACGCTAACCCTACTTGTCCTGACGCAAACCCTACTTGTCCTGATGCTAACCCTAGTTGTCCTGACGCTAACCCTAGTTGTCCTGACGCTAACCCTACTTGTCCTGACGCTAACCCTAGTTGTCCTGACGCTAACCCTAGTTGTCCTGACGCTAACCCTAGTTGGCCTGACGCCAACCCTACTTGTCCTAACGCTAACCCTAGTTGTCCTGACGCTAACCCTAGATGTCCTGACGCTAACCCTACTTGTCCTGACACTAACCCTAGTTGTCCTGACGCTAACCCGAGTTGTCCTGACGCTAACCCTAGTTGTCCTGACGCTAACCCTAGTTGTCCTGACGCTAACCCTAGTTGTCCTGACGCTAACCCGATTTGTCCTGACGCTAACCCTAGTTGTCCTGACGCTAACCCTAGTTTTCCTGACGCTAACCCGAGTTTTCCTGACGTTAACCCAAGTTGTCCTGAGCTAACCCGAGTTGTCCTGACGCTAACCCGAGTTGTCCTGACGCTAACCCGAGTTGTCCTTACGCTAACCCTAGTTGTCCTGATGCTAACCCTAGTTGTCCTGACGCTAACCCGATTTGTCCTGACTCTAACCCGATTTGTCCTGACGCTAACCCTACTTGTCCTGACGCTAACCCTACTTGTCCTGACGCTAACCCTACTTGTCCTGACGCTAACCCTACTTGTCCTGACGCTAACCCTAGTTGTCCTGACGCTAACCCTAGTTGTCCTGACGCTAACCCTAGTTGTCGTGACGCTAACCCTAGTTGTCCTGACGCTAACCCTAGTTGTCCTGACGCTAACCCTAGTTGTCCTGACGCTAACCCTAGTTGTCGTGACGCTAACCCTAGTTGTCCTGATGCTAACCCTAGTTGTCCTGATGCTAACCCTAGTTGTCGTGACGCTAAGCCTAGTTGTCCTGACGCTAACCCTAGTTGTCCTGACGCTAACCCTAGTTGTCCTGACGCTAACCCTAGTTGTCGTGACGCTAACCCTAGTTGTCGTGACGCTAACCCTAGTTGTCCTGACGCTAACCCTAGTTGTCCTGACGCTAACCCTAGTTGTCCTGACGCTAACCCTAGTTGTCCTGATGCTAACCCTAGTTGTCGTGATGCCAACCCTAGTTGTCCTGATGCTAACCCTAGTTGTCGTGACGCTAACCCTAGTTGTCCTGACGCTAACCCTAGTTGTCCTGACGCTAACCCTAGTTGTCCTGACGCTAACCCTAGTTGTCCTGACGCTAACCCTAGTTGTCCTGACGCTAACCCTAGTTGTCGTGACGCTAACTCTAGTTGTCCTGACGCTAACCCTAGTTGTCGTGACGCTATCCCTAGTTGTCCTGACGCTAACCCTAGTTGTCCTGACGCTAACCCTAGTTGTCCTGACGCTAACCCTAGTTGTCCTGATGCTAACCCTATTTGTCGTGATGCCAACCCTAGTTGTCCTGTTGCTAACCCTAGTTGTCGTGACGCTAACCGTAGTTGTCCTGACGCTAACCCTAGTTGTCCTGACGCTAACCCTAGTTGTCCTGATGCTAACCCTAGTTGTCCTGACGCTAACCCTAGTTGTCCTGACGCTAACCCTAGTTGTCCTGACGCTAACCCTAGTTGTCCTGACGCTAACCCTAGTTGTCCTGATGCTAACCCTAGTTGTCCTGACGCTAACCCTAGTTGTCGTGACGCTAACCCTAGTTGTCCTGACGCTAACCCTAGTTGTCCTGACGCTAACCCTAGTTGTCCTGACGCTAACCCTAGTTGTCGTGACGCTAACTCTAGTTGTCCTGACGCTAACCCTAGTAGTCGTGACGCTATCCCTAGTTGTCCTGACGCTAACCCTACTTGTCCTGACGCTAACCCTACTTGTCCTGACGCTAACCCTAGTTGTCCTGACGCTAACCCTAGTTGTCCTGACGCTAAACCTAGTTGTCCTGACGCTAACCCTAGTTGTCCAGACGCTAACCCTAGTTGTCCTGACGCTAACCCTAGTTGTTCTGATGCTAACCCTAGTTGTCCTTACACTAATCCTACTTGTCCTGACGCTAAACCTACTTGTCCTGACGCTAACCCTACTTGTCCTGACGCTAACCCTAGTTTTCCTGACGCTAACCCTAGTTGTCCTGACGCTAACCCTACTTGTCCTGACGCAAACCCTACTTGTCCTGATGCTAACCCTAGTTGTCCTGACGCTAACCCTAGTTGTCCTGACGCTAACCCTACTTGTCCTGACGCTAACCCTAGTTGTCCTGACGCTAACCCTAGTTGTCCTGACGCTAACCCTAGTTGGCCTGACGCTAACCCTACTTGTCCTAACGCTAACCCTAGTTGTCCTGACGCTAACCCTAGATGTCCTGACGCTAACCCTACTTGTCCTGACACTAACCCTAGTTGTCCTGACGCTAACCCGAGTTGTCCTGACGCTAACCCGAGTTGTCCTGACGCTAACCCTAGTTGTCCTGACGCTAACCCTAGTTGTCCTGACGCTAACCCGATTTGTCCTGACGCTAACCCTAGTTGTCCTGACGCTAACCCTAGTTTTCCTGACGCTAACCCGAGTTTTCCTGACGTTAACCCAAGTTGTCCTGACGCTAACCCGAGTTGTCCTGACGCTAACCCGAGTTGTCCTGACGCTAACCCGAGTTGTCCTTACGCTAACCCTAGTTGTCCTGACGCTAACCCCAGTTGTCCTGACGCTAACCCGATTTGTCCTGACGCTAACCCGAGTTGTCCTGACGCTAACCCTACTTGTCCTGACGCTAACCCTACTTGTCCTGACGCTAACCCTACTTGTCCTGACGCTAACCCTAGTTGTCCTGATGCTAACCCTAGTTGTCCTGACGCTAACCCTAGTTGTCGTGACGCTAACCCTAGTTGTCGTGACGCTAACCCTAGTTGTCCTGACGCTAACCCTAGTTGTCCTGACGCTAACCCTAGTTGTCCTGACGCTAACCCTAGTTGTCGTGACGCTAACCCTAGTTGTCCTGATGCTAACCCTAGTTGTCGTGACGCTAAGCCTAGTTGTCCTGACGCTAACCCTAGTTGTCCTGACGCTAACCCTAGTTGTCCTGACGCTAACCCTAGTTGTCGTGACGCTAACCCTAGTTGTCCTGACGCTAACCCGAGTTGTCCTGACGCTAACCCGAGTTGTCCTTACGCTAACCCTAGTTGTCCTGACGCTAACCCCAGTTGTCCTGACGCTAACCCGATTTGTCCTGACGCTAACCCGAGTTGTCCTGACGCTAACCCTACTTGTCCTGACGCTAACCCTACTTGTCCTGACGCTAACCCTAGTTGTCCTGACGCTAACCCTAGTTGTCCTGACGCTAACCCTAGTTGTCGTGACGCTAACCCTAGTTGTCGTGACGCTAACCCTAGTTGTCCTGACGCTAACCCTAGTTGTCCTGACGCTAACCCTAGTTGTCCTGACGCTAACCCTAGTTGTCCTGATGCTAACCCTAGTTGTCGTGATGCCAACCCTAGTTGTCCTGATGCTAACCCTAGTTGTCGTGACGCTAACCCTAGTTGTCCTGACGCTAACCCTAGTTGTCCTGACGCTAACCCTAGTTGTCCTGACGCTAACCCTAGTTGTCCTGACGCTAACCCTAGTTGTCCTGACGCTAACCCTAGTTGTCCTGACGCTAACCCTAGTTGTCGTGACGCTAACTCTAGTTGTCCTGACGCTAACCCTAGTTGTCGTGACGCTAACCCTAGTTGGCCTGACGCCAACCCTACTTGTCCTAACGCTAACCCTAGTTGTCCTGACGCTAACCCTAGATGTCCTGACGCTAACCCTACTTGTCCTGACACTAACCCTAGTTGTCCTGACGCTAACCCGAGTTGTCCTGACGCTAACCCTAGTTGTCCTGACGCTAACCCTAGTTGTCCTGACGCTAACCCTAGTTGTCCTGACGCTAACCCGATTTGTCCTGACGCTAACCCTAGTTGTCCTGACGCTAACCCTAGTTTTCCTGACGCTAACCCGAGTTTTCCTGACGTTAACCCAAGTTGTCCTGAGCTAACCCGAGTTGTCCTGACGCTAACCCGAGTTGTCCTGACGCTAACCCGAGTTGTCCTTACGCTAACCCTAGTTGTCCTGATGCTAACCCTAGTTGTCCTGACGCTAACCCGATTTGTCCTGACTCTAACCCGATTTGTCCTGACGCTAACCCTACTTGTCCTGACGCTAACCCTACTTGTCCTGACGCTAACCCTACTTGTCCTGACGCTAACCCTACTTGTCCTGACGCTAACCCTAGTTGTCCTGACGCTAACCCTAGTTGTCCTGACGCTAACCCTAGTTGTCGTGACGCTAACCCTAGTTGTCCTGACGCTAACCCTAGTTGTCCTGACGCTAACCCTAGTTGTCCTGACGCTAACCCTAGTTGTCGTGACGCTAACCCTAGTTGTCCTGATGCTAACCCTAGTTGTCCTGATGCTAACCCTAGTTGTCGTGACGCTAAGCCTAGTTGTCCTGACGCTAACCCTAGTTGTCCTGACGCTAACCCTAGTTGTCCTGACGCTAACCCTAGTTGTCGTGACGCTAACCCTAGTTGTCGTGACGCTAACCCTAGTTGTCCTGACGCTAACCCTAGTTGTCCTGACGCTAACCCTAGTTGTCCTGACGCTAACCCTAGTTGTCCTGATGCTAACCCTAGTTGTCGTGATGCCAACCCTAGTTGTCCTGATGCTAACCCTAGTTGTCGTGACGCTAACCCTAGTTGTCCTGACGCTAACCCTAGTTGTCCTGACGCTAACCCTAGTTGTCCTGACGCTAACCCTAGTTGTCCTGACGCTAACCCTAGTTGTCCTGACGCTAACCCTAGTTGTCGTGACGCTAACTCTAGTTGTCCTGACGCTAACCCTAGTTGTCGTGACGCTATCCCTAGTTGTCCTGACGCTAACCCTAGTTGTCCTGACGCTAACCCTAGTTGTCCTGACGCTAACCCTAGTTGTCCTGATGCTAACCCTATTTGTCGTGATGCCAACCCTAGTTGTCCTGTTGCTAACCCTAGTTGTCGTGACGCTAACCGTAGTTGTCCTGACGCTAACCCTAGTTGTCCTGACGCTAACCCTAGTTGTCCTGATGCTAACCCTAGTTGTCCTGACGCTAACCCTAGTTGTCCTGACGCTAACCCTAGTTGTCCTGACGCTAACCCTAGTTGTCCTGATGCTAACCCTAGTTGTCCTGATGCTAACCCTAGTTGTCCTGACGCTAACCCTAGTTGTCGTGACGCTAACCCTAGTTGTCCTGACGCTAACCCTAGTTGTCCTGACGCTAACCCTAGTTGTCCTGACGCTAACCCTAGTTGTCGTGACGCTAACTCTAGTTGTCCTGACGCTAACCCTAGTAGTCGTGACGCTATCCCTAGTTGTCCTGACGCTAACCCTACTTGTCCTGACGCTAACCCTACTTGTCCTGACGCTAACCCTAGTTGTCCTGACGCTAACCCTAGTTGTCCTGACGCTAAACCTAGTTGTCCTGACGCTAACCCTAGTTGTCCAGACGCTAACCCTAGTTGTCCTGACGCTAACCCTAGTTGTTCTGATGCTAACCCTAGTTGTCCTTACACTAATCCTACTTGTCCTGACGCTAAACCTACTTGTCCTGACGCTAACCCTACTTGTCCTGACGCTAACCCTAGTTTTCCTGACGCTAACCCTAGTTGTCCTGACGCTAACCCTACTTGTCCTGACGCAAACCCTACTTGTCCTGATGCTAACCCTAGTTGTCCTGACGCTAACCCTAGTTGTCCTGACGCTAACCCTACTTGTCCTGACGCTAACCCTAGTTGTCCTGACGCTAACCCTAGTTGTCCTGACGCTAACCCTAGTTGGCCTGACGCTAACCCTACTTGTCCTAACGCTAACCCTAGTTGTCCTGACGCTAACCCTAGATGTCCTGACGCTAACCCTACTTGTCCTGACACTAACCCTAGTTGTCCTGACGCTAACCCGAGTTGTCCTGACGCTAACCCGAGTTGTCCTGACGCTAACCCTAGTTGTCCTGACGCTAACCCTAGTTGTCCTGACGCTAACCCGATTTGTCCTGACGCTAACCCTAGTTGTCCTGACGCTAACCCTAGTTTTCCTGACGCTAACCCGAGTTTTCCTGACGTTAACCCAAGTTGTCCTGACGCTAACCCGAGTTGTCCTGACGCTAACCCGAGTTGTCCTGACGCTAACCCGAGTTGTCCTTACGCTAACCCTAGTTGTCCTGACGCTAACCCCAGTTGTCCTGACGCTAACCCGATTTGTCCTGACGCTAACCCGAGTTGTCCTGACGCTAACCCTACTTGTCCTGACGCTAACCCTACTTGTCCTGACGCTAACCCTACTTGTCCTGACGCTAACCCTAGTTGTCCTGATGCTAACCCTAGTTGTCCTGACGCTAACCCTAGTTGTCGTGACGCTAACCCTAGTTGTCGTGACGCTAACCCTAGTTGTCCTGACGCTAACCCTAGTTGTCCTGACGCTAACCCTAGTTGTCCTGACGCTAACCCTAGTTGTCATGACGCTAACCCTAGTTGTCCTGATGCTAACCCTAGTTGTCGTGACGCTAAGCCTAGTTGTCCTGACGCTAACCCTAGTTGTCCTGACGCTAACCCTAGTTGTCGTGACGCTAACCCTAGTTGTCCTGACGCTAACCCGAGTTGTCCTGACGCTAACCCGAGTTGTCCTTACGCTAACCCTAGTTGTCCTGACGCTAACCCCAGTTGTCCTGACGCTAACCCCAGTTGTCCTGACGCTAACCCGATTTGTCCTGACGCTAACCCGAGTTGTCCTGACGCTAACCCTACTTGTCCTGACGCTAACCCTACTTGTCCTGACGCTAACCCTAGTTGTCCTGACGCTAACCCTAGTTGTCCTGACGCTAACCCTAGTTGTCGTGACGCTAACCCTAGTTGTCGTGACGCTAACCCTAGTTGTCCTGACGCTAACCCTAGTTGTCCTGACGCTAACCCTAGTTGTCCTGACGCTAACCCTAGTTGTCCTGATGCTAACCCTAGTTGTCGTGATGCCAACCCTAGTTGTCCTGATGCTAACCCTAGTTGTCGTGACGCTAACCCTAGTTGTCCTGACGCTAACCCTAGTTGTCCTGACGCTAACCCTAGTTGTCCTGACGCTAACCCTAGTTGTCCTGACGCTAACCCTAGTTGTCCTGACGCTAACCCTAGTTGTCCTGACGCTAACCCTAGTTGTCGTGACGCTAACTCTAGTTGTCCTGACGCTAACCCTAGTTGTCGTGACGCTATCCCTAGTTGTCCTGACGCTAACCCTAGTTGTCCTGACGCTAACCCTAGTTGTCCTGACGCTAACCCTAGTTGTCCTGATGCTAACCCTATTTGTCGTGATGCCAACCCTAGTTGTCCTGTTGCTAACCCTAGTTGTCGTGACGCTAACCGTAGTTGTCCTGACGCTAACCCTAGTTGTCCTGACGCTAACCCTAGTTGTCCTGATGCTAACCCTAGTTGTCCTGACGCTAACCCTAGTTGTCCTGACGCTAACCCTAGTTGTCCTGACGCTAACCCTAGTTGTCCTGACGCTAACCCTAGTTGTCCTGATGCTAACCCTAGTTGTCCTGACGCTAACCCTAGTTGTCGTGACGCTAACCCTAGTTGTCCTGACGCTAACCCTAGTTGTCCTGACGCTAACCCTAGTTGTCCTGACGCTAACCCTAGTTGTCGTGACGCTAACTCTAGTTGTCCTGACGCTAACCCTAGTAGTCGTGACGCTATCCCTAGTTGTCCTGACGCTAACCCTACTTGTCCTGACGCTAACCCTACTTGTCCTGACGCTAACCCTAGTTGTCCTGACGCTAACCCTAGTTGTCCTGACGCTAACCCTAGTTGTCCTGACGCTAACCCTAGTTGTCCTGACGCTAACCCTAGTTGTCCTGACGCTAACCCTAGTTGTCCTGACGCTAACCCTAGTTGTTCTGACGCTAACCCTAGTTGTCCTTACACTAATCCTACTTGTCCTGACGCTAAACCTACTTGTCCTGACGCTAACCCTACTTGTCCTGACGCTAACCCTAGTTTTCCTGACGCTAACCCTAGTTGTCCTGACGCTAACCCTACTTGTCCTGACGCAAACCCTACTTGTCCTGACGCTAACCCTAGTTGTCCTGACGCTAACCCTAGTTGTCCTGACGCTAACCCTACTTGTCCTGACGCTAACCCTAGTTGTCCTGACGCTAACCCTAGTTGTCCTGACGCTAACCCTAGTTGGCCTGACGCTAACCCTACTTGTCCTAACGCTAACCCTAGTTGTCCTGACGCTAACCCTAGATGTCCTGACGCTAACCCTACTTGTCCTGACACTAACCCTAGTTGTCCTGACGCTAACCCGAGTTGTCCTGACGCTAACCCTAGTTGTCCTGACGCTAACCCTAGTTGTCCTGACGCTAACCCGATTTGTCCTGACGCTAACCCTAGTTGTCCTGACGCTAACCCTAGTTTTCCTGACGCTAACCCGAGTTTTCCTGACGTTAACCCGAGTTGTCCTGACGCTAACCCGAGTTGTCCTGACGCTAACCCGAGTTGTCCTGACGCTAACCCGAGTTGTCCTTACGCTAACCCTAGTTGTCCTGACGCTAACCCCAGTTGTCCTGACGCTAACCCGAGTTGTCCTGACGCTAACCCGAGTTGTCCTGACGCTAACCCTACTTGTCCTGACGCTAACCCTACTTGTCCTGACGCTAACCCTACTTGTCCTGACGCTAACCCTAGTTGTCCTGATGCTAACCCTAGTTGTCCTGACGCTAACCCTAGTTGTCGTGACGCTAACCCTAGTTGTCGTGACGCTAACCCTAGTTGTCCTGACGCTAACCCTAGTTGTCCTGACGCTAACCCTAGTTGTCCTGACGCTAACCCTAGTTGTCGTGACGCTAACCCTAGTTGTCCTGATGCTAACCCTAGTTGTCGTGACGCTAAGCCTAGTTGTCCTGACGCTAACCCTAGTTGTCCTGACGCTAACCCTAGTTGTCCTGACGCTAACCCTAGTTGTCGTGACGCTAACCCTAGTTGTCCTGACGCTAACCCTAGTTGGCCTGACGCCAACCCTACTTGTCCTAACGCTAACCCTAGTTGTCCTGACGCTAACCCTAGATGTCCTGACGCTAACCCTACTTGTCCTGACGCTAACCCTAGTTGTCCTGACGCTAACCCGAGTTGTCCTGACGCTAACCCTAGTTGTCCTGACGCTAACCCTAGTTGTCCTGACGCTAACCCTAGTTGTCCTGACGCTAACCCTAGTTGTCCTGACGCTAACCCGATTTGTCCTGACGCTAACCCTAGTTGTCCTGACGCTAACCCTAGTTTTCCTGACGCTAACCCGAGTTTTCCTGACGTTAACCCAAGTTGTCCTGAGCTAACCCGAGTTGTCCTGACGCTAACCCGAGTTGTCCTGACGCTAACCCGAGTTGTCCTTACGCTAACCCTAGTTGTCGTGACGCTAACCCTAGTTGTCGTGACGCTAACCCTAGTTGTCCTGACGCTAACCCTAGTTGTCCTGACGCTAACCCGAGTTGTCCTGACGCTAACCCTAGTTGTCCTGACGCTAACCCTAGTTGTCCTGACGCTAACCCTAGTTGTCCTGACGCTAACCCGATTTGTCCTGACGCTAACCCTAGTTGTCCTGACGCTAACCCTAGTTTTCCTGACGCTAACCCGAGTTTTCCTGACGTTAACCCAAGTTGTCCTGAGCTAACCCGAGTTGTCCTGACGCTAACCCGAGTTGTCCTGACGCTAACCCGAGTTGTCCTTACGCTAACCCTAGTTGTCCTGATGCTAACCCTAGTTGTCCTGACGCTAACCCGATTTGTCCTGACGCTAACCCGATTTGTCCTGACGCTAACCCTACTTGTCCTGACGCTAACCCTACTTGTCCTGACGCTAACCCTACTTGTCCTGACGCTAACCCTAGTTGTCCTGACGCTAACCCTAGTTGTCCTGACGCTAACCCTAGTTGTCCTGACGCTAACCCTAGTTGTCGTGACGCTAACCCTAGTTGTCCTGACGCTAACCCTAGTTGTCCTGACGCTAACCCTAGTTGTCCTGACGCTAACCCTAGTTGTCGTGACGCTAACCCTAGTTGTCCTGATGCTAACCCTAGTTGTCCTGATGCTAACCCTAGTTGTCGTGACGCTAAGCCTAGTTGTCCTGACGCTAACCCTAGTTGTCCTGACGCTAACCCTAGTTGTCCTGACGCTAACCCTAGTTGTCGTGACGCTAACCCTAGTTGTCGTGACGCTAACCCTAGTTGTCCTGACGCTAACCCTAGTTGTCCTGACGCTAACCCTAGTTGTCCTGACGCTAACCCTAGTTGTCCTGATGCTAACCCTAGTTGTCGTGATGCCAACCCTAGTTGTCCTGATGCTAACCCTAGTTGTCGTGACGCTAACCCTAGTTGTCCTGACGCTAACCCTAGTTGTCCTGACGCTAACCCTAGTTGTCCTGACGCTAACCCTAGTTGTCCTGATGCTAACCCTAGTTGTCCTGGCGCTAACCCTAGTTGTCCTGGCGCTAACCCTAGTTGTCCTGGCGCTAACCCTAGTTGTCCTGACGCTAACCCTAGTTGTCCTGACGCTAACCCTAGTTGTCCTGACGCTTACCCTAGTTGTCCTGACGCTAACCCTAGTTGTCCTGACGCTAACCCTAGTTGTCCTGACGCTAACCCTAGTTGTCCTGACGCTAACCCTAGTTGTCCTGGAGCTAACCCTAGTTGTCCTGGCGCTAACCCTAGTTGTCCTGGTGCTAAACCTAGTTGTCCTGGCGCTAACCCTAGTTGTCCTGGCGCTAACCCTAGTTGTAATGGCGCTAACCCTAGTTGTCCTGGCGCTAACCCTAGTTGTCCTGACGCTAACCCGAGTTGTCCTGACGTTAACCCGAGTTGTCCTGACGCTAACCCGAGTTGTCCTGACGCTAACCAAGTTGTCCTGACGCTAACCCTAGTTGTCCTGACACTAACCCGATTTGTCCTGACGCTAACCCTACTTGTCCTGACGCTAACCCTAGTTGTCGTGACGCTAACCCTAGTTGTCCTGATTCTAACCCTTGTTGTGACGCTAACCCTAGTTGTCCTGACGCTAACCCTAGTTGTCCTGATGATAACCCTAGTTGTCCTGACGCTAACCCTAGTTGTCCTGACGCTAACCCTAGTTGTCCTGACTCTAACCCTAGTTGTCGTGACGCTAACCCTAGTTGTCCTGACGCTAACCCTAGTTGTCCTGATGCTAACCCTAGTTGTCCCGACGCTAACCCTAGTTGTCCTGAGGCTAACCCTAGTTGTCCTGACGCTAACCCTAGTTGTCCCGACGCTAACCCTAGTTGTCCTGACGCTAACCCTAGTTGTCCTGACGCTATCCCTAGTTGTCCTGACGCTAACCCTAGTTGTCCTGACGCTAACCCTAGTTGTCCTGACGCTAACCCTAGTTGTCCTGACGCTTACCCTAGTTGTCCTGATGCTAACCCTAGTTGTCCTGATGCTAACCCTAGTTTTCCTGGCGCTAACCATAGTTGTCCTGGCGCTAACCCTAGTTGTCCTGGCGCTAACCCTAGTTGTCCTGACGCTAACCCTAGTTGTCCTGACGCTAACCCTAGTTGTCCTGACGCTAACCCTAGTTGTCCTGACGCTTACCCTAGTTGTCCTGACGCTAACCCTAGTTGTCCTGACGCTAACCCTAGTTGACCTGACGCTAACCCTAGTTGTCCTGACGCTAACCCTAGTTGTCCTGACGCTAACCCTAGTTGTCCTGGAGCTAACCCTAGTTGTCCTGGGCTAACCCTAGTTGTCCTGGCGCTAACCCTAGTTGTAATGGCGCTAACCCTAGTTGTCCTGGTGCTAACCCTAGTTGTCCTGACGCTAACCCGAGTTGTCCTGACGTTAACCCGAGTTGTCCTGATGCTAACCCGAGTTGTCCTGACGCTAACCGAGTTGTCCTGACGCTAACCCTAGTTGTCCTGACGCTAACCCTAGTTGTCCTGACGCTAACCCGATTTGTCCTGACGCTAACCCTACTTGTCCTGACGCTAACCCTACTTGTCCTGACGCTAACCCTAGTTGTCCTGACGCTAACCCTAGTTGTCCTGACGCTAACCCTAGTTGTCCTGACGCTAACCCTAGTTGTCCTGACACTAACCCTAGTTGTCGTGACGCTAACCCTAGTTGTCCTGACGCTAACCCTACTTGTCCTGACGCTAACCCTAGTTGTCCTGTCGCTAACCCTACTTGTCCTGAGGCTAACCCTAGTTGTCCTGACGCTAACCCTAGTTGTCCTGACGCTAACCCTAGTTGTCCTGACGCTAACCCTAGTTGTCCTGACGCTAAACCTAGTTGTCCTGACGCTAACCCTAGTTGTCCAGACGCTAACCCTAGTTGTCCTGACGCTAACCCTAGTTGTTCTGATGCTAACCCTAGTTGTCCTTACACTAATCCTACTTGTCCTGACGCTAAACCTACTTGTCCTGACGCTAACCCTACTTGTCCTGACGCTAACCCTAGTTTTCCTGACGCTAACCCTAGTTGTCCTGACGCTAACCCTACTTGTCCTGACGCAAACCCTACTTGTCCTGATGCTAACCCTAGTTGTCCTGACGCTAACCCTAGTTGTCCTGACGCTAACCCTACTTGTCCTGACGCTAACCCTAGTTGTCCTGACGCTAACCCTAGTTGTCCTGACGCTAACCCTAGTTGGCCTGACGCCAACCCTACTTGTCCTAACGCTAACCCTAGTTGTCCTGACGCTAACCCTAGATGTCCTGACGCTAACCCTACTTGTCCTGACACTAACCCTAGTTGTCCTGACGCTAACCCGAGTTGTCCTGACGCTAACCCTAGTTGTCCTGACGCTAACCCTAGTTGTCCTGACGCTAACCCTAGTTGTCCTGACGCTAACCCGATTTGTCCTGACGCTAACCCTAGTTGTCCTGACGCTAACCCTAGTTTTCCTGACGCTAACCCGAGTTTTCCTGACGTTAACCCAAGTTGTCCTGAGCTAACCCGAGTTGTCCTGACGCTAACCCGAGTTGTCCTGACGCTAACCCGAGTTGTCCTTACGCTAACCCTAGTTGTCCTGATGCTAACCCTAGTTGTCCTGACGCTAACCCGATTTGTCCTGACTCTAACCCGATTTGTCCTGACGCTAACCCTACTTGTCCTGACGCTAACCCTACTTGTCCTGACGCTAACCCTACTTGTCCTGACGCTAACCCTACTTGTCCTGACGCTAACCCTAGTTGTCCTGACGCTAACCCTAGTTGTCCTGACGCTAACCCTAGTTGTCGTGACGCTAACCCTAGTTGTCCTGACGCTAACCCTAGTTGTCCTGACGCTAACCCTAGTTGTCCTGACGCTAACCCTAGTTGTCGTGACGCTAACCCTAGTTGTCCTGATGCTAACCCTAGTTGTCCTGATGCTAACCCTAGTTGTCGTGACGCTAAGCCTAGTTGTCCTGACGCTAACCCTAGTTGTCCTGACGCTAACCCTAGTTGTCCTGACGCTAACCCTAGTTGTCGTGACGCTAACCCTAGTTGTCGTGACGCTAACCCTAGTTGTCCTGACGCTAACCCTAGTTGTCCTGACGCTAACCCTAGTTGTCCTGACGCTAACCCTAGTTGTCCTGATGCTAACCCTAGTTGTCGTGATGCCAACCCTAGTTGTCCTGATGCTAACCCTAGTTGTCGTGACGCTAACCCTAGTTGTCCTGACGCTAACCCTAGTTGTCCTGACGCTAACCCTAGTTGTCCTGACGCTAACCCTAGTTGTCCTGACGCTAACCCTAGTTGTCCTGACGCTAACCCTAGTTGTCGTGACGCTAACTCTAGTTGTCCTGACGCTAACCCTAGTTGTCGTGACGCTATCCCTAGTTGTCCTGACGCTAACCCTAGTTGTCCTGACGCTAACCCTAGTTGTCCTGACGCTAACCCTAGTTGTCCTGATGCTAACCCTATTTGTCGTGATGCCAACCCTAGTTGTCCTGTTGCTAACCCTAGTTGTCGTGACGCTAACCGTAGTTGTCCTGACGCTAACCCTAGTTGTCCTGACGCTAACCCTAGTTGTCCTGATGCTAACCCTAGTTGTCCTGACGCTAACCCTAGTTGTCCTGACGCTAACCCTAGTTGTCCTGACGCTAACCCTAGTTGTCCTGACGCTAACCCTAGTTGTCCTGATGCTAACCCTAGTTGTCCTGACGCTAACCCTAGTTGTCGTGACGCTAACCCTAGTTGTCCTGACGCTAACCCTAGTTGTCCTGACGCTAACCCTAGTTGTCCTGACGCTAACCCTAGTTGTCGTGACGCTAACTCTAGTTGTCCTGACGCTAACCCTAGTAGTCGTGACGCTATCCCTAGTTGTCCTGACGCTAACCCTACTTGTCCTGACGCTAACCCTACTTGTCCTGACGCTAACCCTAGTTGTCCTGACGCTAACCCTAGTTGTCCTGACGCTAAACCTAGTTGTCCTGACGCTAACCCTAGTTGTCCAGACGCTAACCCTAGTTGTCCAGACGCTAACCCTAGTTGTCCTGACGCTAACCCTAGTTGTTCTGATGCTAACCCTAGTTGTCCTTACACTAATCCTACTTGTCCTGACGCTAAACCTACTTGTCCTGACGCTAACCCTACTTGTCCTGACGCTAACCCTAGTTTTCCTGACGCTAACCCTAGTTGTCCTGACGCTAACCCTACTTGTCCTGACGCAAACCCTACTTGTCCTGATGCTAACCCTAGTTGTCCTGACGCTAACCCTAGTTGTCCTGACGCTAACCCTACTTGTCCTGACGCTAACCCTAGTTGTCCTGACGCTAACCCTAGTTGTCCTGACGCTAACCCTAGTTGGCCTGACGCTAACCCTACTTGTCCTAACGCTAACCCTAGTTGTCCTGACGCTAACCCTAGATGTCCTGACGCTAACCCTACTTGTCCTGACACTAACCCTAGTTGTCCTGACGCTAACCCGAGTTGTCCTGACGCTAACCCGAGTTGTCCTGACGCTAACCCTAGTTGTCCTGACGCTAACCCTAGTTGTCCTGACGCTAACCCGATTTGTCCTGACGCTAACCCTAGTTGTCCTGACGCTAACCCTAGTTTTCCTGACGCTAACCCGAGTTTTCCTGACGTTAACCCAAGTTGTCCTGACGCTAACCCGAGTTGTCCTGACGCTAACCCGAGTTGTCCTGACGCTAACCCGAGTTGTCCTTACGCTAACCCTAGTTGTCCTGACGCTAACCCCAGTTGTCCTGACGCTAACCCGATTTGTCCTGACGCTAACCCGAGTTGTCCTGACGCTAACCCTACTTGTCCTGACGCTAACCCTACTTGTCCTGACGCTAACCCTACTTGTCCTGACGCTAACCCTAGTTGTCCTGATGCTAACCCTAGTTGTCCTGACGCTAACCCTAGTTGTCGTGACGCTAACCCTAGTTGTCGTGACGCTAACCCTAGTTGTCCTGACGCTAACCCTAGTTGTCCTGACGCTAACCCTAGTTGTCCTGACGCTAACCCTAGTTGTCGTGACGCTAACCCTAGTTGTCCTGATGCTAACCCTAGTTGTCGTGACGCTAAGCCTAGTTGTCCTGACGCTAACCCTAGTTGTCCTGACGCTAACCCTAGTTGTCCTGACGCTAACCCTAGTTGTCCTGACGCTAACCCTAGTTGTCGTGACGCTAACCCTAGTTGTCCTGACGCTAACCCGAGTTGTCCTGACGCTAACCCGAGTTGTCCTTACGCTAACCCTAGTTGTCCTGACGCTAACCCCAGTTGTCCTGACGCTAACCCGATTTGTCCTGACGCTAACCCGAGTTGTCCTGACGCTAACCCTACTTGTCCTGACGCTAACCCTACTTGTCCTGACGCTAACCCTAGTTGTCCTGACGCTAACCCTAGTTGTCCTGACGCTAACCCTAGTTGTCGTGACGCTAACCCTAGTTGTCGTGACGCTAACCCTAGTTGTCCTGACGCTAACCCTAGTTGTCCTGACGCTAACCCTAGTTGTCCTGACGCTAACCCTAGTTGTCCTGATGCTAACCCTAGTTGTCGTGATGCCAACCCTAGTTGTCCTGATGCTAACCCTAGTTGTCGTGACGCTAACCCTAGTTGTCCTGACGCTAACCCTAGTTGTCCTGACGCTAACCCTAGTTGTCCTGACGCTAACCCTAGTTGTCCTGACGCTAACCCTAGTTGTCCTGACGCTAACCCTAGTTGTCCTGACGCTAACCCTAGTTGTCGTGACGCTAACTCTAGTTGTCCTGACGCTAACCCTAGTTGTCGTGACGCTATCCCTAGTTGTCCTGACGCTAACCCTAGTTGTCCTGACGCTAACCCTAGTTGTCCTGACGCTAACCCTAGTTGTCCTGATGCTAACCCTATTTGTCGTGATGCCAACCCTAGTTGTCCTGTTGCTAACCCTAGTTGTCGTGACGCTAACCGTAGTTGTCCTGACGCTAACCCTAGTTGTCCTGACGCTAACCCTAGTTGTCCTGATGCTAACCCTAGTTGTCCTGACGCTAACCCTAGTTGTCCTGACGCTAACCCTAGTTGTCCTGACGCTAACCCTAGTTGTCCTGACGCTAACCCTAGTTGTCCTGATGCTAACCCTAGTTGTCCTGACGCTAACCCTAGTTGTCGTGACGCTAACCCTAGTTGTCCTGACGCTAACCCTAGTTGTCCTGACGCTAACCCTAGTTGTCCTGACGCTAACCCTAGTTGTCGTGACGCTAACTCTAGTTGTCCTGACGCTAACCCTAGTAGTCGTGACGCTATCCCTAGTTGTCCTGACGCTAACCCTACTTGTCCTGACGCTAACCCTACTTGTCCTGACGCTAACCCTAGTTGTCCTGACGCTAACCCTAGTTGTCCTGACGCTAAACCTAGTTGTCCTGACGCTAACCCTAGTTGTCCAGACGCTAACCCTAGTTGTCCTGACGCTAACCCTAGTTGTTCTGATGCTAACCCTAGTTGTCCTTACACTAATCCTACTTGTCCTGACGCTAAACCTACTTGTCCTGACGCTAACCCTACTTGTCCTGACGCTAACCCTAGTTTTCCTGACGCTAACCCTAGTTGTCCTGACGCTAACCCTACTTGTCCTGACGCAAACCCTACTTGTCCTGATGCTAACCCTAGTTGTCCTGACGCTAACCCTAGTTGTCCTGACGCTAACCCTACTTGTCCTGACGCTAACCCTAGTTGTCCTGACGCTAACCCTAGTTGTCCTGACGCTAACCCTAGTTGGCCTGACGCTAACCCTACTTGTCCTAACGCTAACCCTAGTTGTCCTGACGCTAACCCTAGATGTCCTGACGCTAACCCTACTTGTCCTGACACTAACCCTAGTTGTCCTGACGCTAACCCGAGTTGTCCTGACGCTAACCCGAGTTGTCCTGACGCTAACCCTAGTTGTCCTGACGCTAACCCTAGTTGTCCTGACGCTAACCCGATTTGTCCTGACGCTAACCCTAGTTGTCCTGACGCTAACCCTAGTTTTCCTGACGCTAACCCGAGTTTTCCTGACGTTAACCCAAGTTGTCCTGACGCTAACCCGAGTTGTCCTGACGCTAACCCGAGTTGTCCTGACGCTAACCCGAGTTGTCCTTACGCTAACCCTAGTTGTCCTGACGCTAACCCCAGTTGTCCTGACGCTAACCCGATTTGTCCTGACGCTAACCCGAGTTGTCCTGACGCTAACCCTACTTGTCCTGACGCTAACCCTACTTGTCCTGACGCTAACCCTACTTGTCCTGACGCTAACCCTAGTTGTCCTGATGCTAACCCTAGTTGTCCTGACGCTAACCCTAGTTGTCGTGACGCTAACCCTAGTTGTCGTGACGCTAACCCTAGTTGTCCTGACGCTAACCCTAGTTGTCCTGACGCTAACCCTAGTTGTCCTGACGCTAACCCTAGTTGTCGTGACGCTAACCCTAGTTGTCCTGATGCTAACCCTAGTTGTCGTGACGCTAAGCCTAGTTGTCCTGACGCTAACCCTAGTTGTCCTGACGCTAACCCTAGTTGTCCTGACGCTAACCCTAGTTGTCGTGACGCTAACCCTAGTTGTCCTGACGCTAACCCTAGTTGGCCTGACGCCAACCCTACTTGTCCTAACGCTAACCCTAGTTGTCCTGACGCTAACCCTAGATGTCCTGACGCTAACCCTACTTGTCCTGACACTAACCCTAGTTGTCCTGACGCTAACCCGAGTTGTCCTGACGCTAACCCTAGTTGTCCTGATGCTAACCCTAGTTGTCCTGACGCTAACCCTAGTTGTCCTGACGCTAACCCGATTTGTCCTGACGCTAACCCTAGTTGTCCTGACGCTAACCCTAGTTTTCCTGACGCTAACCCGAGTTTTCCTGACGTTAACCCAAGTTGTCCTGAGCTAACCCGAGTTGTCCTGACGCTAACCCGAGTTGTCCTGACGCTAACCCGAGTTGTCCTTACGCTAACCCTAGTTGTCCTGATGCTAACCCTAGTTGTCCTGACGCTAACCCGATTTGTCCTGACGCTAACCCGATTTGTCCTGACGCTAACCCTACTTGTCCTGACGCTAACCCTACTTGTCCTGACGCTAACCCTACTTGTCCTGACGCTAACCCTACTTGTCCTGACGCTAACCCTAGTTGTCCTGACGCTAACCCTAGTTGTCCTGACGCTAACCCTAGTTGTCGTGACGCTAACCCTAGTTGTCCTGACGCTAACCCTAGTTGTCCTGACGCTAACCCTAGTTGTCCTGACGCTAACCCTAGTTGTCGTGACGCTAACCCTAGTTGTCCTGATGCTAACCCTAGTTGTCCTGATGCTAACCCTAGTTGTCGTGACGCTAAGCCTAGTTGTCCTGACGCTAACCCTAGTTGTCCTGACGCTAACCCTAGTTGTCCTGACGCTAACCCTAGTTGTCGTGACGCTAACCCTAGTTGTCGTGACGCTAACCCTAGTTGTCCTGACGCTAACCCTAGTTGTCCTGACGCTAACCCTAGTTGTCCTGACGCTAACCCTAGTTGTCCTGATGCTAACCCTAGTTGTCGTGATGCCAACCCTAGTTGTCCTGATGCTAACCCTAGTTGTCGTGACGCTAACCCTAGTTGTCCTGACGCTAACCCTAGTTGTCCTGACGCTAACCCTAGTTGTCCTGACGCTAACCCTAGTTGTCCTGACGCTAACCCTAGTTGTCCTGACGCTAACCCTAGTTGTCGTGACGCTAACTCTAGTTGTCCTGACGCTAACCCTAGTTGTCGTGACGCTATCCCTAGTTGTCCTGACGCTAACCCTAGTTGTCGTGACGCTAAGCCTAGTTGTCCTGACGCTAACCCTAGTTGTCCTGACGCTAACCCTAGTTGTCCTGACGCTAACCCTAGTTGTCGTGACGCTAACCCTAGTTGTCCTGACGCTAACCCTAGTTGGCCTGACGCCAACCCTACTTGTCCTAACGCTAACCCTAGTTGTCCTGACGCTAACCCTAGATGTCCTGACGCTAACCCTACTTGTCCTGACACTAACCCTAGTTGTCCTGACGCTAACCCGAGTTGTCCTGACGCTAACCCTAGTTGTCCTGACGCTAACCCTAGTTGTCCTGACGCTAACCCTAGTTGTCCTGACGCTAACCCGATTTGTCCTGACGCTAACCCTAGTTGTCCTGACGCTAACCCTAGTTTTCCTGACGCTAACCCGAGTTTTCCTGACGTTAACCCAAGTTGTCCTGAGCTAACCCGAGTTGTCCTGACGCTAACCCGAGTTGTCCTGACGCTAACCCGAGTTGTCCTTACGCTAACCCTAGTTGTCCTGATGCTAACCCTAGTTGTCCTGACGCTAACCCGATTTGTCCTGACGCTAACCCGATTTGTCCTGACGCTAACCCTACTTGTCCTGACGCTAACCCTACTTGTCCTGACGCTAACCCTACTTGTCCTGACGCTAACCCTACTTGTCCTGACGCTAACCCTAGTTGTCCTGACGCTAACCCTAGTTGTCCTGACGCTAACCCTAGTTGTCGTGACGCTAACCCTAGTTGTCCTGACGCTAACCCTAGTTGTCCTGACGCTAACCCTAGTTGTCCTGACGCTAACCCTAGTTGTCGTGACGCTAACCCTAGTTGTCCTGATGCTAACCCTAGTTGTCCTGATGCTAACCCTAGTTGTCGTGACGCTAAGCCTAGTTGTCCTGACGCTAACCCTAGTTGTCCTGACGCTAACCCTAGTTGTCCTGACGCTAACCCTAGTTGTCGTGACGCTAACCCTAGTTGTCGTGACGCTAACCCTAGTTGTCCTGACGCTAACCCTAGTTGTCCTGACGCTAACCCTAGTTGTCCTGACGCTAACCCTAGTTGTCCTGATGCTAACCCTAGTTGTCGTGATGCCAACCCTAGTTGTCCTGATGCTAACCCTAGTTGTCGTGACGCTAACCCTAGTTGTCCTGACGCTAACCCTAGTTGTCCTGACGCTAACCCTAGTTGTCCTGACGCTAACCCTAGTTGTCCTGACGCTAACCCTAGTTGTCCTGACGCTAACCCTAGTTGTCGTGACGCTAACTCTAGTTGTCCTGACGCTAACCCTAGTTGTCGTGACGCTATCCCTAGTTGTCCTGACGCTAACCCTAGTTGTCCTGACGCTAACCCTAGTTGTCCTGACGCTAACCCTAGTTGTCCTGATGCTAACCCTATTTGTCGTGATGCCAACCCTAGTTGTCCTGTTGCTAACCCTAGTTGTCGTGACGCTAACCGTAGTTGTCCTGACGCTAACCCTAGTTGTCCTGACGCTAACCCTAGTTGTCCTGATGCTAACCCTAGTTGTCCTGACGCTAACCCTAGTTGTCCTGACGCTAACCCTAGTTGTCCTGACGCTAACCCTAGTTGTCCTGACGCTAACCCTAGTTGTCCTGATGCTAACCCTAGTTGTCCTGACGCTAACCCTAGTTGTCGTGACGCTAACCCTAGTTGTCGTGACGCTAACCCTAGTTGTCCTGACGCTAACCCTAGTTGTCCTGACGCTAACCCTAGTTGTCGTGACGCTAACTCTAGTTGTCCTGACGCTAACCCTAGTAGTCGTGACGCTATCCCTAGTTGTCCTGACGCTAACCCTACTTGTCCTGACGCTAACCCTACTTGTCCTGACGCTAACCCTAGTTGTCCTGACGCTAACCCTAGTTGTCCTGACGCTAAACCTAGTTGTCCTGACGCTAACCCTAGTTGTCCAGACGCTAACCCTAGTTGTCCTGACGCTAACCCTAGTTGTTCTGATGCTAACCCTAGTTGTCCTTACACTAATCCTACTTGTCCTGACGCTAAACCTACTTGTCCTGACGCTAACCCTACTTGTCCTGACGCTAACCCTAGTTTTCCTGACGCTAACCCTAGTTGTCCTGACGCTAACCCTACTTGTCCTGACGCAAACCCTACTTGTCCTGATGCTAACCCTAGTTGTCCTGACGCTAACCCTAGTTGTCCTGACGCTAACCCTACTTGTCCTGACGCTAACCCTAGTTGTCCTGACGCTAACCCTAGTTGTCCTGACGCTAACCCTAGTTGGCCTGACGCTAACCCTACTTGTCCTAACGCTAACCCTAGTTGTCCTGACGCTAACCCTAGATGTCCTGACGCTAACCCTACTTGTCCTGACACTAACCCTAGTTGTCCTGACGCTAACCCGAGTTGTCCTGACGCTAACCCGAGTTGTCCTGACGCTAACCCGAGTTGTCCTGACGCTAACCCTAGTTGTCCTGACGCTAACCCTAGTTGTCCTGACGCTAACCCGATTTGTCCTGACGCTAACCCTAGTTTTCCTGACGCTAACCCTAGTTTTCCTGACGTTAACCCAAGTTGTCCTGACGCTAACCCGAGTTGTCCTGACGCTAACCCGAGTTGTCCTGACGCTAACCCGAGTTGTCCTTACGCTAACCCTAGTTGTCCTGACGCTAACCCCAGTTGTCCTGACGCTAACCCGATTTGTCCTGACGCTAACCCGAGTTGTCCTGACGCTAACCCTACTTGTCCTGACGCTAACCCTACTTGTCCTGACGCTAACCCTACTTGTCCTGACGCTAACCCTAGTTGTCCTGATGCTAACCCTAGTTGTCCTGACGCTAACCCTAGTTGTCGTGACGCTAACCCTAGTTGTCGTGACGCTAACCCTAGTTGTCCTGACGCTAACCCTAGTTGTCCTGACGCTAACCCTAGTTGTCCTGACGCTAACCCTAGTTGTCGTGACGCTAACCCTAGTTGTCCTGATGCTAACCCTAGTTGTCGTGACGCTAAGCCTAGTTGTCCTGACGCTAACCCTAGTTGTCCTGACGCTAACCCTAGTTGTCCTGACGCTAACCCTAGTTGTCGTGACGCTAACCCTAGTTGTCCTGACGCTAACCCGAGTTGTCCTGACGCTAACCCGAGTTGTCCTTACGCTAACCCTAGTTGTCCTGACGCTAACCCCAGTTGTCCTGACGCTAACCCGATTTGTCCTGACGCTAACCCGAGTTGTCCTGACGCTAACCCTACTTGTCCTGACGCTAACCCTACTTGTCCTGACGCTAACCCTAGTTGTCATGACGCTAACCCTAGTTGTCCTGACGCTAACCCTAGTTGTCGTGACGCTAACCCTAGTTGTCGTGACGCTAACCCTAGTTGTCCTGACGCTAACCCTAGTTGTCCTGACGCTAACCCTAGTTGTCCTGACGCTAACCCTAGTTGTCCTGATGCTAACCCTAGTTGTCGTGATGCCAACCCTAGTTGTCCTGATGCTAACCCTAGTTGTCGTGACGCTAACCCTAGTTGTCCTGACGCTAACCCTAGTTGTCCTGACGCTAACCCTAGTTGTCCTGACGCTAACCCTAGTTGTCCTGACGCTAACCCTAGTTGTCCTGACGCTAACCCTAGTTGTCCTGACGCTAACCCTAGTTGTCGTGACGCTAACTCTAGTTGTCCTGACGCTAACCCTAGTTGTCGTGACGCTATCCCTAGTTGTCCTGACGCTAACCCTAGTTGTCCTGACGCTAACCCTAGTTGTCCTGACGCTAACCCTAGTTGTCCTGATGCTAACCCTATTTGTCGTGATGCCAACCCTAGTTGTCCTGTTGCTAACCCTAGTTGTCGTGACGCTAACCGTAGTTGTCCTGACGCTAACCCTAGTTGTCCTGACGCTAACCCTAGTTGTCCTGATGCTAACCCTAGTTGTCCTGACGCTAACCCTAGTTGTCCTGACGCTAACCCTAGTTGTCCTGACGCTAACCCTAGTTGTCCTGACGCTAACCCTAGTTGTCCTGATGCTAACCCTAGTTGTCCTGACGCTAACCCTAGTTGTCGTGACGCTAACCCTAGTTGTCCTGACGCTAACCCTAGTTGTCCTGACGCTAACCCTAGTTGTCCTGACGCTAACCCTAGTTGTCGTGACGCTAACTCTAGTTGTCCTGACGCTAACCCTAGTAGTCGTGACGCTATCCCTAGTTGTCCTGACGCTAACCCTACTTGTCCTGACGCTAACCCTACTTGTCCTGACGCTAACCCTAGTTGTCCTGACGCTAACCCTAGTTGTCCTGACGCTAAACCTAGTTGTCCTGACGCTAACCCTAGTTGTCCAGACGCTAACCCTAGTTGTCCTGACGCTAACCCTAGTTGTTCTGATGCTAACCCTAGTTGTCCTTACACTAATCCTACTTGTCCTGACGCTAAACCTACTTGTCCTGACGCTAACCCTACTTGTCCTGACGCTAACCCTAGTTTTCCTGACGCTAACCCTAGTTGTCCTGACGCTAACCCTACTTGTCCTGACGCAAACCCTACTTGTCCTGATGCTAACCCTAGTTGTCCTGACGCTAACCCTAGTTGTCCTGACGCTAACCCTACTTGTCCTGACGCTAACCCTAGTTGTCCTGACGCTAACCCTAGTTGTCCTGACGCTAACCCTAGTTGGCCTGACGCTAACCCTACTTGTCCTAACGCTAACCCTAGTTGTCCTGACGCTAACCCTAGATGTCCTGACGCTAACCCTACTTGTCCTGACACTAACCCTAGTTGTCCTGACGCTAACCCGAGTTGTCCTGACGCTAACCCGAGTTGTCCTGACGCTAACCCTAGTTGTCCTGACGCTAACCCTAGTTGTCCTGACGCTAACCCGATTTGTCCTGACGCTAACCCTAGTTGTCCTGACGCTAACCCTAGTTTTCCTGACGCTAACCCGAGTTTTCCTGACGTTAACCCAAGTTGTCCTGACGCTAACCCGAGTTGTCCTGACGCTAACCCGAGTTGTCCTGACGCTAACCCGAGTTGTCCTTACGCTAACCCTAGTTGTCCTGACGCTAACCCCAGTTGTCCTGACGCTAACCCGATTTGTCCTGACGCTAACCCGAGTTGTCCTGACGCTAACCCTACTTGTCCTGACGCTAACCCTACTTGTCCTGACGCTAACCCTACTTGTCCTGACGCTAACCCTAGTTGTCCTGATGCTAACCCTAGTTGTCCTGACGCTAACCCTAGTTGTCGTGACGCTAACCCTAGTTGTCGTGACGCTAACCCTAGTTGTCCTGACGCTAACCCTAGTTGTCCTGACGCTAACCCTAGTTGTCCTGACGCTAACCCTAGTTGTCGTGACGCTAACCCTAGTTGTCCTGATGCTAACCCTAGTTGTCGTGACGCTAAGCCTAGTTGTCCTGACGCTAACCCTAGTTGTCGTGACGCTAACCCTAGTTGTCCTGACGCTAACCCTAGTTGTCGTGACGCTAACCCTAGTTGTCCTGACGCTAACCCTAGTTGTCCTGACGCTAACCCTAGTTGTCGTGACGCTAACCCTAGTTGTCCTGACGCTAACCCTAGTTGTCGTGACGCTAACCCTAGTTGTCCTGACGCTAACCCTAGTTGTCCTGACGCTAACCCTAGTTGTCCTGACGCTAACCCTAGTTGTCCTGATGCTAACCCTAGTTGTCGTGATGCCAACCCTAGTTGTCCTGATGCTAACCCTAGTTGTCGTGACGCTAACCCTAGTTGTCCTGACGCTAACCCTAGTTGTCCTGACGCTAACCCTAGTTGTCCTGACGCTAACCCTAGTTGTCCTGACGCTAACCCTAGTTGTCCTGACGCTAACCCTAGTTGTCCTGACGCTAACCCTAGTTGTCGTGACGCTAACTCTAGTTGTCCTGACGCTAACCCTAGTTGTCGTGACGCTATCCCTAGTTGTCCTGACGCTAACCCTAGTTGTCCTGACGCTAACCCTAGTTGTCCTGACGCTAACCCTAGTTGTCCTGATGCTAACCCTATTTGTCGTGATGCCAACCCTAGTTGTCCTGTTGCTAACCCTAGTTGTCGTGACGCTAACCGTAGTTGTCCTGACGCTAACCCTAGTTGTCCTGACGCTAACCCTAGTTGTCCTGATGCTAACCCTAGTTGTCCTGACGCTAACCCTAGTTGTCCTGACGCTAACCCTAGTTGTCCTGACGCTAACCCTAGTTGTCCTGATGCTAACCCTAGTTGTCGTGACGCTAACCCTAGTTGTCCTGACGCTAACCCTAGTTGTCCTGACGCTAACCCTAGTTGTCCTGACGCTAACCCTAGTTGTCGTGACGCTAACCCTAGTTGTCCTGACGCTAACCCTAGTTGTCCTGACGCTAACCCTAGTTGTCCTGACGCTAACCCTAGTTGTCCTGATGCTAACCCTAGTTGTCATGATGCCAACCCTAGTTGTCCTGATGCTAACCCTAGTTGTCGTGACGCTAACCCTATTTGTCCTGACGCTAACCCTAGTTGTCCTGACGCTAACCCTAGTTGTCCTGACGCTAACCCTAGTTGTCGTGACGCTAACCCTAGTTGTCATGATGCCAACCCTAGTTGTCCTGATGCTAACCCTAGTTGTCGTGATGCTATCCCTAGTTGTCCTGACGCTAACCCTAGTTGTCCTGACGCTAACCCTAGTTGTCCTGACGCTAACCCTAGTTGTCCTGATGCTAACCCTAGTTGTCGTGATGCCAACCCTAGTTGTCCTGAAGCTAACCCTAGTTGTCGTGACGCTAACCCTAGTTGTCCTGACGCTAACCCTAGTTGTCCTGACGCTAACCCTAGTTGTCCTGAAGCTAACCCTAGTTGTCCTGATGCTAACCCTAGTTGTCCTGACGCTAACCCTAGTTGTCCTGACGGTAACCCTAGTTGTCCTGACGCTAACCCTAGTTGTCCTGACGCTAACCCTAGTTGTCCTGACGCTAACCCTAGTTGTCGTGACGCTAACCCTAGTTGTCCTGACGCTAACCCTACTTGTCCTGACGCTAACCCTAGTTGTCGTGACGCTAACTCTAGTTGTCCTGACGCTAACCCTAGTTGTCGTGACGCTATCCCTAGTTGTCCTGACGCTAACCCTAGTTGTCCTGACGCTAACCCGAGTTGTCCTGACACTAACCCTACTTGTCCTGACGCTAACCCGAGTTGTCCTGACGCTAACCCGAGTTGTCCTGATGCTAACCCGAGTTGTCCTGACGCTAACCCTACTTGTCCTGACGCTAACCCTAGTTGTCCTGACGCTAACCCTAGTTGTCCTGATGCTAACCCTAGTTGTCGTGATGCCAAACCTAGTTGTCCTGATGCTAACCCTAGTTGTCGTGACGCTAACCCTAGTTGTCCTGACGCTAACCCTAGTTGTCCTGACGCTAACCCTAGTTGTCCTGACGCTAACCCTAGTTGTCCTGATGCTAACCCTAGTTGTCCTGACGCTAAACCTAGTTGTCCTGACGCTAACCCTAGTTGTCCTGATGCTAACCCTAGTTGTCCTGACGGTAACCCTAGTTGTCCTGACGCTAACCCTAGTTGTACTGACGCTAACCCTAGTTGTCGTGACGCTATCCCTAGTTGTCCTGACGCTAACCCTAGTTGTCCTGACGCTAACCCGAGTTGTCCTGACACTAACCCTACTTGTCCTGACGCTAACCCGAGTTGTCCTGACGCTAACCCGAGTTGTCCTGATGCTAACCCGAGTTGTCCTGACGCTAACCCTACTTGTCCTGACGCTAACCCTACTTGTCCTGACGCTAACCCTAGGTGTCCTGACGCTAACCCTAGTTGTCCTGACGCTAACCCTAGTTGTCCTGACACTAACCCTAGTTGTCCTGACGCTAACCCTAGTTGTCCTGACGCTAACCCTAGTTGTCCTGACGCTAACCCTAGTTGTCGTGACGCTAACTCTAGTTGTCGTGACGCTAACCCTAGTTGTCCTGACGCTAACCCTAGTTGTCGTGACGCTAACCCTAGTTGTCCTGACGCTAACCCTAGTTGTCCTGACGCTAACCCTAGTTGTCCTGACGCTAACCCTAGATGTCGTGACGCTAACCCTAGTTGTCCTGACGCTAACCCTAGTTGTCCTGACGCTAACCCTAGTTGTCCTGATGCTAACCCTAGTTGTCGTGATGCCAACCCTAGTTGTCCTGATGCTAACCCTAGTTGTCGTGACGCTAACCCTAGTTGTCCTGACGCTAACCCTAGTTGTCCTGACGCTAACCCTAGTTGTCCTGATGCTAACCCTAGTTGTCCTGACGCTAAACCTAGTTGTCCTGACGCTAACCCTAGTTGTCCTGACGCTAACCCTAGTTGTCCTGACGGTAACCCTAGTTGTCCTGACGCTAACCCTAGTTGTCCTGACGCTAACCCTAGTTGTCCTGACGCTAACCCTAGTTGTCCTGACGCTAACCCTAGTTGTCCTGACGCTAACCCTAGTTGTCGTGCCGCTAACTCTAGTTGTCCTGACGCTAACCCTAGTTGTCGTGACGCTATCCCTAGTTGTCCTGACGCTAACCCTAGTTGTCCTGACGCTAACCCTAGTTGTCCTGACGCTAACCCTAGTTGTCCTGATGCTAACCCTAGTTGTCGTGATGCCAACCCTAGTTGTCCTGATGCTAACCCTAGTTGTCGTGACGCTAACCCTAGTTGTCCTGACGCTAACCCTAGTTGTCCTGACGCTAACCCTAGTTGTCCTGACGCTAAACCTAGTTGTCCTGACGCTAACCCTTGTTGTCCTGACGGTAACCCTAGTTGTCCTGACGCTAAACCTAGTTGTCCTGACGCTAACCCTAGTTGTCCTGACGCTAACCCTAGTTGTCCTGACGCTAACCCTAGTTGTCGTGACGCTAACTCTAGTTGTCGTGACGCTAACCCTAGTTGTCCTGACGCTAACCCTAGTTGTCGTGACGCTAACCCTAGTTGTCCTGACGCTAACCCTAGTTGTCCTGACGCTAACCCTAGTTGTCCTGACGCTAACCCTAGATGTCGTGACGCTAACCCTAGTTGTCCTGACGCTAACCCTAGTTGTCCTGACGCTAACCCTAGTTGTCCTGATGCTAACCCTAGT